>NC_134569.1:185689066-185989066 GCF_050947875.1 Dermacentor variabilis
CCGCATTCTTGACAGTGGGTTGACAGATGACCATATTGCTTATTTTTCACAGTTTGGCAATGTTCCCGTAATCGGTCATTAAGACAACTCCCTGTCTGTCCGATGTGTTTTTTCCCACAGGACACTGGAAGCTCATATACAACAGCCTCTACGCATCACACTGGCGCTTTTCGATGATTCGTAGAGCATCCGGCAGCTGGCTTACGGTACGGGCCCGTCAATCGACATATTTTTGCCAGCTTTTCTGGTGCGGAAAAGACCACTTTTGTGTCCACCCGGCTGGCCATTTTCTTAAGTTTATGTGCCGTTCTATGCAGGTAGGGCACTACCGCTACCTTCCTTCTACGTTCCGTCCCTTGATTTGCCGTGTCCTGAATTGTGCTATCTGACCTGCACCTTTTTAGCAGCCCCTCGACGACCGAAACTTGCACTGATTCCCTTCCGTCCTTGTTTTCAGGTGCTAAATATGCTTTCAATTTACCAACACGCCCAACAAATGGCAATGCTACAGTAAAGCAAGTTGGGCAATTTGGAGTCCTCTCAAGGTGAACGTGCCGGTCGCACAAAAGTACGAGGGCCATATAGTGCTGCGTACTCCAGGGTAGCGTACCGTACTGCTGCCGAGAAGTAGCAGCGCCTGCCTATCGAAGCTCGACCGACATTACTTATTGGGTAGCGTGGCGTTGTCGGCGGGCTGCAGGCATCCGGTAGATCATGGTGACCAAGCAGGGGCGAGACGATTTTCTAGTGCGAAACTTGCACGGTTTATTCAAAGGTAGTTGAAAGAAAATAAGAAAAGCATGAAGTATGAAGTCTCTCAAAAGTACATTTCGGAGCCCCTTAAATAGGCTCTCTACAAGTGTGGGCGGGATCTTGCTTCCGTCGATTACACGTGACAGGCACCGAGAGAGGGCCCCTCCTCCTGCAATACCAAGCACGGGTAGGAGAAGTCGATCCTCTTTTCGAAGAATCCGGGGAGAAGGTCGGGTGAATGACCTCTCCGGCGCCGAGGGGTCCGGCCAGTAGAGGGTAAGGGGATGACGTATCACCCACGGTGCCACGACCATGAGAGGGGAAGGGGATGACGTATCACCCACGGTGCCACGACTATGAGAGGGGAAGGGGAAGACGTATCACCCAAGGTGCCACGACCATGAGAGGGAAAGGGGATGACGTATCACCCACGGTGCCACGACCATGAGAGGGTAAGGGGATGACGTAGCACCCACGGTGCCACGACCATGTAGAGGGTAAGGGGATGACGTATCGCCCTTGGCGTCCGGCCATCCCTAACAATAGACAGAAATACCCTCAATGCAAAGCTAACATCAAGTGAAGTGCATTCAGAGCAAATAGCAGAGCACGCGCATGGACAATCGGACAGTCGGCACTGAGAAAGAGAGCGTCCATCTTTGTCCAATTGTGCGACAGAGGGCTAGCTAATGCAATATTACTGTTGGCTATGTGATATGGTTCATCCATAAGACTCATGGATTCTTTCCTATTTGCACAGGATATGTGCGATCTACACAGGTTGCATACACGCAGGCCGGTATTACATATATGACACAGAGCTTTATATATAGTGCAACATTGACTAGGGTAATGCTCTAAGTCATTCACACAGGATGTCCTGCGTGCCACGGTAGTGAAAGTTGGAGCAAAACTTAAAAAAGAAAGATCGACCAGGCATAAATGGACCATGCATCTGGGAACTGTCCTTGAAGTTCATTGTAGCAGCCTCATTACTAAATGGCTTTAAGAACCGCCAAGGTAAAATTCGCGCAAGTTCTCCGCGCCGCTGAGAAGAATGGTGTATAGATGTATGATATATAATGAACACTTGCTATTCAGTATGTGATATATGGTAGGGAGGGTATCATATCATTGTGAAGTACTCTTATTGCAGGTAGCAACACGTACTTGATACCGGAAAAAGTTATAAATAGATGAGGACAAGCAAACGAATGAGCAACTTATCAAGAAAACTGTTCAAAGGTATTATTTGCCTAATATTTGCGTCGAAATAGTTGTCACACTGATATTAGTAGCCGCTGGCTGCTATAGAAATCAGGCGCATTTAACGATGATCGCGCCCGGGGAATGTGGTTAGGTTCGTAAAATTGGCCTAAACGAAAGGGCGCATATCACAGGCCATATATCAGTCCCGGCAGGTGGCGCACTTCCTTTCTTATGCACTACTATGTGCGAGATTCTGTGCGCAATGTGTCAAGAGAAGAACGCGAATACGGGATGCACGGGATGCAAGAGAGAAAGAATGCTATAGCACCAAGAGATGGCAGCCACATTTATCACGCGATTTCCAAGTGAGCGTATACGAAATATACGTCACAGACGCTAAGCAGTAAAGGAACACGTATTGAGGTTGCAGTGGGAAAATATTACTTTGAGAATTAATTCGCAATTCGTTGGCGGAAGACGGAGCAGATAGTCAGCGGATATATGACAGCCTCATACAGCGGTTTTGAATTCCGCTCATAAAACCATATATTTCCGGCGGCCACGTCATCTGTTCGAATACATGGCGTGTTTCTCGATTTTTATATCGCGAAAAACGCTCACAATGGTTGCTTTTTTTTTTGCCGAGAAATCTTTATTGCCAAGAATTCACCCTTGCCTGACAGGTGTAGCGCGTTGCCAAGAGCCGTGTCGTCCAGGAGAGCTGTCGCAGAAACTCGGAGGTCGCTAGCCCCGACCTGTTTTTCGTTTCAGCGTCCCTTCTTTACCGAGCCTCCGTTCACTGAAGACTGACCTATTTTGCTGGGTGTTACAAAGTTACAGAAGTGTAATCTAATTAAGCCTAATGCTTAATTTAGAATATGCAGCCTTCAAATAGTGCTGAGGGGAGCGTAATATTCGAAAATCGTAGCCCGAAAACCTAGACCTCTGCTGCGCGCATTTGGCCGACTGACCAGTGTGTGGCCTCTTTTCCATTCGCGATCTCTGAACGGCCATTAAGGGAGGGATGATGGCTCTTGTTACAATGCGCATGGCGTCAACGACAATGACAGAGGACGACATTCACCGTGCGACAGCGTTCTTCTGGTTGCGGTAGCTCGTGCTGCTGCTGCCGCGACTGCTTTCTTTCATGCTCTCGTTTTTATTCTTTTCAATTTTCTTTATTTGCCTTGTGCTTTTAACAGATACTATCGTATCCATCTCTTCCTCCCCACAATTCAACGTTTACCTGCCATACTTGGTGCCGTTTGGGTGGATTGCGCTCCCAGTGCAAAGCATCAGTGAGTGACCGATTGTATCCTGCTCCCTTTCTTGCTTTTTTTTATCGGATATTCTATTGCTTATTTATTTTAGAGCACAGCTCTTCGGCGCCCGTTCCTGCGGCGAGCGTCGGCGTAACCGAGCGAACGAGCACAGCGAAACATGAACGCGAACGCGGAGCGCAGCGTTGGATGAAAGACGCGAGGAGGAAAGCGAAGAGGCGGGTGCAACGGAACCATGAGGCGGAAAGCGGAGGAGGCGGTATGGCGAAAGCGTGAGAAGAAAAGCGCAGTGCGGCGACGACGGCTACGAGATGGCACCAGAGCAGCGCGTGTCGTCTGGCAAGTCTGATGGCGGCGGCTGCTGTGAATCGGTGCCCACGCGTCACCCACGCCTTGACTCTCGCGATCTCCCGATTAGCGAGGCAGTCCCGCCACCACACTTCGCTCCGTTTGCAACGTGCCGCACGAGGCAGATTGTTCGTGCCAGCCAATATATCGCGAAATGAAAACACGTATATAGCTGCGCTCGAGTTTCGCATTAGGGAGTATCGTAATAGTCCGGGAATTTTTTTTTCCTGGCGTGGACATGCAGTTCTTGAAGGCAAACCGTATATTGGCGTGAGACGGCTCCTACGTTTAGGGACGCTTTTTTTTATTTCGTTATATCACTCCTTCAATGCTCTTTTCTTTCTTTTCATTTTTCGTCATCTTCCAAAAGCTGCTACTCACACACTTCGTACCCGCCGTGGTTGCTCAGTGGCTATGGTGTTGGGCTGCTGAGCACGAGGTCGCGGGATCGAATCCCCGCCACGGCGGCCGCATTTCGATGGAGGCGAAATGCGAAAACACCCGTGTGCTTAGATTTAGGTGCACGTTAAAGAACCCCAGGTGGTCTAAATTTCCGGAGTCCTCCACTACGGCGTGCCTCATAATCAGAAAGTGGTTTTGGCACGTAAAACCCCAAATATTATTATTATTACACACTTCGCCTCTGGCTCCTTTCCTGATTTCCTTAGCCGACGGCCCCTATATTTATTCTGCTCAGTTTTTGTAATGAAAAGCTCAGCTTTCAAGTTGCCGGACCATAAAATTGGCATAAAATTGCGTACTATCTGGAGGATGACATCTTAAATGCATCGATGTAAACCGGAAATATGCCGCCAGTAAACGAACTTTTCCCTTGTCTTCCATACACACTCTGCCTACAATTCGTGCACTCGCTGGTTACTGTTTAAGCATTCATCAGAGTATGAAGCCAGCATAAGGTCTTTGACGTAAATAAACAGCATAGAGATCCACAACTCAATGCCTGCCTGGCTTCAATAGCCATAAATTAAACACTTTAAATTTCGACCAAGGCGCGCTGCTGCTTTGCTGCGACCAATCACCGCGATAATCGTACTATCCTCACTTGAAGATGCGATACGAAGAAATCCTTTTGCTCTAATCGCAGAAGAGTAACATACCTTGTGCAGTAAAGGCACGTCATGCATCGTTACGGTCAACTTTCAGGCACCATTTTCTCATGTTGTTGTCGTGCCAACGTCGAAGGTACCCTACGGCTTTAGGCCAAGTCGCAGACGTAGAAGCTCCGGATAGTTTATCGCGTTTCTGCCTAATGTGCCTTCAATTAATTTGTCGGTATTTGGCAATCGTTCTCCTACGGCTGATGATATGCACACACCGTCTCAACTGTAGTTATATTTATCTCTGCCCCCTGCAATAGTAATTTGGTTGCGAACCTGTTTTAGAAGAATGCGTCGTTCTAGGTCGTAGTCATAATCAGCTTACAAGAGAAATCATTGAAGCAAAAGCTATCACAGGTCCTGGCCATGCATGTGTAAGCTCACCTTCGTTATCGTTATCAAGCAATGAATTGGCGTATCTCAGACTGCCGCCACAGGCTGTCTGAACATGTTTTTTTTTTTCACATGGTAAGCTGAGTGTATAAGTAGCCTTCTGAGTCACGAAATAAAGCATCCCTTGAAAGTAAGCGCTCATCCTGTTCGCCGTTCCTTTTCATTACCCCTTCCACTTTCCTTTTTCGCGCTTTCTGAGGTGCGCTACAAGTCTAAAAGGCTATTTCTCCCTTTCTCTTTTCTGCCTTCACTGCTTTCACGACTTCTCTCTTTTCACGTCGACTGCGATATCGTACCGGAATAGAACGGTCATGCGAAGAATCAAAGTAAGCTAGCTCTCACGCCTAATTTCTTGCATATACCATGTGTGAGTCGTTCGCCTGTAACAAACACGTAAGTGTTCTCAAGCCGGCGAGTGAACCATATGCCGATGTCGCTCATGCTGGTGATGGTGTAAATGGAAATCCTAGGTTCATCTGTATTTCGCTTTCTTACGTTCGGTAAATAAAAATCAACAGAGCTCTGTGATGTTTGTAAGCTCTTGAAACTTTGTCGACATCAATGTGCATAGCACTCTTGCTTTTATCTTTTGCGCTGTGTAACACGTTAATATTGATTCATTTCCTGCTTTTTTTAAAGATAGCTTGCGCGCAAGCGCAGATCACTCCCAGTGTTCGCATATGTTAGTTACGCGTTATGCACAGGCATAATGTAAATCAATGTTTGCCGTTCTCTCTCTCTCGCTTTCCGCAGGTATCTGTAATCGGTGCACTAGTTTATTTAAGCGCTCTGCCATCTTGTTCCCTCTAGCATCTCTTTCTTAGTTATTCAAACTGTCGATACTTTGGTAGCTAAAGTACAATGATGATGAGAACGACAACAGTAACGACGACGACGACGGCGACAAAAGCCATACGTCACGCACGGTGCTTTCAGCGGCCGCAATGAGTTGTGTCCGTTCCTTGTCAGTTTCGTTGCCTTCCAGGCCATCTCTACAAACCGACCAAACAAGGGAAGCCAAGGAAGATGCTCGCAGTGATATTACGGCGGGCGAGTGCTCAATGGGGCCGCTGCAATAGGCGTGTTTCCAAAACGCTTGGTCGCCATGTAAGGCGCACCACGGCTGCTGCGCATAAACAGGGCCTCGAAGTCAAACGGGATGTTCAACGTCTCGCCGCCTAATCACCTTGTCTACGTTGTCGAGCAAGATCACCACTGCGGAGCCCATCAGCCGTACCAGGTGCGGCTCCCCTCCCCCTTAAGCACCCGGCCCCATCGCTTCAATCAAAGCGCGGACACTGTGATTGACGAAGAACGTCGGGCCTGCATTTGCTGACTACCTTGCCCCCTATGAGCAAAAATATTACGTATAAAAAGGCCCTTGTGAAGAACAGCCATACAACTGCATGTATTTAAGCAAGATATATAGCAAGCGTTATTTTTAATCAGCACCTTTCTTCTGTCACATTAGCCATTTCTAGCCCTTTCTATAGCAGGTTATGGGTGACAACGAGTTTCATCTCGCTGCTGGTTGGGCGTCAGTCAGTTAACATCCCACAGAAGGGTACTGAAGCTCGTCCGGAGTTCGAAGTGGAGTTTCGTGAGCCGGTTGATTGAACAACTTTGCATCGTAGTTTAGTAGATGCATGTGGTAGGCTCTAAAGCACGCCTCTGGACGCTACCGTCTTCGCGATCGCCTTGCAATCCTCTTCCGCTCATCTCTGCGGTGCCTCGAACGTCGGAAAAGAAGGGAAAAAAAAGGAAAGAAACGTGACCCCCCTCAAAATGTGACCACACACCGCTCTGATGTCACGCGGGCGGTGTAGGTCGCACAACGGCCGGCGTTATGGTCCGTCCGGTGATGGAACCTCGGCGGGACAACGCCCTAAGCGCAACTACGGACGATTCTTTTTTCTTCCTTCTTCTTCCTTCTTTCTTTCTCCTTTTTCTGTTCAATCTTCTTTCTCCCTTCGTACTCCGCATATCTTGGTGTTGGTCGGGCGGTCGTTTCCCCACAAGACACCGCCCGTTGCGATGATCTTGGCGCTCGCGGCTAGCGCATATATGGAAATGACCAGCAACACCCTGGAAATTGTAGCGATGTGCACCGACATTCTTGTACGTTTCTTTCTGGACATTTTTTTTTTTTATGTAAAACGAAGCCTTCCAACCTGAAAGTTAACTCATAAGACTTCTCTTTGTCCTCGCGATTCACACGAGAGTGGCTTCAAGCTTACCGCACCATAACTGAAAACAGAGAAAAACCTAATATGAATGCTTTTGCACCAGTTCGTCTTAATGCCGCAAAAATAGTCGTTATATGTTGAATCTTATATAGTTATTTTTGGCGCATGCTGTAATACCGAAGCATGTTTCAGAGTGACGTTCCCTGCTGTATAACTACGTCGTTCGATCGTAGAGCGTGACAAGAGGGCTTACCTGCGGGAAAGCATCAAACTTGAGAATATACTGGGGGCAAGAAAGACGCAACATTCTTTACGGCACACATTATTCGGCAGAACTTGTAAATATTCTGTCGTGTGCGCGTGCGTGCGCGTGCGCTGTACGATGATTGATGGCTAGGATGTAATGACATTTCCCTCGTGGATCCCAGCCGCCGGCTGAGACGGGGTCCCTCGCTACTCAGATGAATAGCTGAATTTTTCGTCGCAGGACAAAATTTCAGTTTCTCGCCGCCCTGAGGCAGTCGGTCTCCATGCTTTGCAGAATGGCGTTCACATCTTGGCACAGACGACACTGCATTTCCGTGTGAACACTACCTTGGCGTACACGCGGATGTTGACAATACTAAACGGGGCGCTACTTAGCTCCAACGTCGAGTGACTTCTTTTTTTAAGTGAACTCGCCGTAAATTTGAGAGAGAGAGAGAGAGAGAGAGAATATTTATGGAAGCATAAAGCTACGAAGAAGGATTAGGCACTCCAATTACAAATCCATGGAAAATTGCTGGTAACTGTGCCTGAACGTGACGGGCTTAATTTAAGAGTGGCCGAATCCACGAAGATTTTCATTTGCAATAACTGTTCGTCATTGGCTGGCCGCTTTCGTTAATAATGCGTTCGCAATAATGAATGTTCTCTTGAGTCAGCCTAGTGTTTATGAAATGCATCGAGAGTAAGGGGTCGATTTCAGCATGTAGTTATAGAAATAATGGCTCCTGCATTACGAAGGTGTCTGCACAGTTATAGGAAGCACTGTATTTTCGCCAGTGGCGTCGGTAGTAGGCTGCAGGTAGAATCTTGCCTACTGAAGTAGGCAAGATTCTAAAAGCTGTGAAACCTTGCCAAATCCAGCCCGTACACTGCTATCACCCGTTCGCTAACGCCCAGTGTTTTTCATTACACCATCAACGTGAAGAGCAATAATTTGTCACTGTTTTATTTATTTATTTATTTATTTATTTATTTATTTATTTATTTATTTATTTATTTATTTCATGGTACCCTCAGGGCCGTTGGCATTGGAGAGGGGAGTGGTTACAGGCATACAAAACTAGAAAAAATAGGAAATGTGATACAAGGAATCGGAGTATTGCAATAAAAAGTTAACAGGTGTGTCTACTCATACAATATTAGCTAAGGCGTTCTTGAAGAGCTGGTAATCTTTGATGGTGGCTGTCAGTGCGGGAAGGTGATTCCACTCTGCTGCTGTACGAGGTATAAATGACTGGAAGAAAGCGTTAGTTCTACAAAATGGGACACCGACCTTGTAGGCATGATCTAATCGCGATGATAGGTGACGTGGGGGAGGGATTAATTCGCTACGCAGGTGTGGATGATGAAACATCTTATGGAACAGACAGATACGAAACGCTTTGCGGCGTGAGGCTAGGGATGGTAGATTAAGGCTTGATTTCATTGAAGATATGCTAGCGGTCCTGTTATAGTTGGAAAGAATGAAGCGAACCGAGTTATTTTGGACCATTTCTAGTGAATTTATTAGGTTTTCATGATGAGGATCCCAGATGGATGCGGCGTACTCTAGTTTCGGACGTATTAACGTTTTGTACAACAGCAGTTTGAGGGATGAGGGCGCTTTAGAAAAGTTGCGGCGGATGTAACCAAGCATACGATTAGCATTGTTAATTATGTATGTGATATGTGCAGACCAAGTGAGAGTGGAAGTGATGTGTACACCAAGGTACTTGTATGAGCTTACCGATTCTAAGAGTACATGATCTAAGGAATAAGTGGGGATACTGTTGCAAGTTCTTGATACGCGAAGAGATTTACATTTTGTGATGTTAAATTCCATTAGCCATGTTTTACACCACAATGAAATAGCGTTCAGGTCAGTCTGAAGAGCGGTCACATCGCCACTGCTTGTTATTTCTCTGAAGATTACGCAGTCATCCGCAAATAAATGGATATGAGAGGAAACAGAAGAAGGCAAATCGTTGATGTAGATTAGAAAAAGAAGAGGCCTGAGGACGAAGCCTTGTGGGACGCCGGAATGGACAGGGTTTAGTGAGAGTTAAGATTATTAGCTGACACGTATTGCGAACGGTTTTTAAGGAAACACTCAATCCAAGCAAGAAGTTTGGGGTCAATGTTCATGAGCTGTAGTTTGTGAAGTAGCAGTTTGTGAGACACTTTATCGAAAGCTTTGGAGTAGTGTAGGAAAATGCAATCTGCCATTGAACGAGTATCAAGAATTAGGTGTAGCTTATGTATGAAGGAAGCCAGCTGCGTTTCACAAGAATATGTTTTTCGAAAGCCATGCTATGAACTTGAAAAAAATGAGTTTGACTCAAGGAAGTTAGCAAGCTGTGAATATGGGATATGTTCTAATATTTTGCATGGGATACTGGTTAGTGAAATAGGCCGATAATTGAGAGGAGAATGCTTGTCACCTGATTTATAAAGTGGAATCACCTTACCGACTTTCCAATCAAGGGGCAGGTATCCTGTGTCAAGCGATTGTTGAATTGATTGTTGTGCACTATTAGGTGAGGCAATAAATTTAAGCCATTCCAAACATTCCGGCACGTTGGTACGTAAAAATAAATGAATTGGTGAGCCAGAGAACACTGACATTCTCCACATCTGTATAGTCTTCGTCTAGCATTTCGCACCGGTACCTTTTTTGTTCGCTACCAAAATTTGTCCAATACTTCTAAGCGTTGATTGCGTGTTACTTACGCTTCCGTACCTCGAAAATACCTCATTAATCTCCCCTCGTTTCTTAATTAGACGCTATTCGTTCGTACGAATGCTCCATGGAACAGCACCGTAGGGAAGCTGCACCTGGCATGTGGCTACGAGTAGGAATAGCGCACACATTGCAGTGTTCCGCTGTTACGTTTGATAACCTTCCCTCGAGCGTGAATGGTGAAACGCCGAGCCAGACATTGCACGCACAGCACACTGATCACGGGCATTGACCACAGCCACCATGGCTACCCGCCCCACGGTTTCACGTGTATACGCGTGGTCGCGCGCAGCGCGTGGCGGCAAACGAACAGAGACAAAGCGACGATCCCCAGCCAGCTGGTGGTTTCCCCATGCGAAACCGGAGGATATCCGGACAAAAAAATGAACGAAGGCTAGTAAGAAGGCGTCGCTCTCGGCCGCCGTTTCTCTTTTACTCTCTCACTAGAGATATCGTGGGGCTCGCCAAAGACTGACTCGCCCGTCTGTAGTGCTACGCCCACCGAGGCATATACCACGATGCCCAGCGTCCATCCCGCCCACAAGGCGCACGCGTATACAGACACACACGCACGCAGGTCCCCTCGCCCTGCATCTAGAGCCCTGACGGGCCACCGTGAACTGCGGACCACACGTGCAATCCGCGTTGCGGAGCCCGAAACCGCGAGCTTACGCGGGTTGCAGCGATCACCGCGGCACCACGTGGTACGGCCTGTAGGTCTGATTACGCCTCTTCTGACCGCTCCCTCCCCGGGGCAACCAGACCGTCATGACGTCATTTTTTCTTTTCTTTTTTTGCTCACGGGGGAGCCGACCAGTGTATAGGGGCGCACGGAACGCGCAGGATCTCCGTCGGCTCCGCTAACAAGAGTTGTGACGAACAGAGCTTCATTCGCTGTGATTAGGGCCGCGGCTCACCGGGACGAACTCCTTTTGTTCGCGAGAGTCGCGGCGAGGGCTCCTTCACGGAGACATCGGGAGGACGCCGCAGGTATACACCCAGCAGCCAGCGTGTACATACATGTGGTAGAGCCCTGAAGCATTCGGAAAGCGGAATAGAATGCGAAATGTATAGCTCGACATTAGAACAAGCACAGCGCAGCAGCCGGGAGAAAGGGAGCGCGCTTAGCGTCTGCAGTCGTCTGTGTTGATTCTAACACAACGGCCACGACATAATGAATATTAATGAACAAAACAGAAAATCGAAAAGTATGAAGTGATAATGCAAATGTTGCATTCTATTATCGCGATGAAGTTGAAGAATCGCAGTTGAGGGACATGAAAAAAATTTGCGCCAATACAGTTTTAGTTCATTTTATTTTTGTTTGTGTCTTAGTTTGTTTCTTTGTTTGTCTTTGTTGGCGTTTAAATCACCGCAAAATGTGCGCAAAAGAGTTGTGCCGTAGACACTCGAGCCTAAACCACTGAAAATTTGTTGTGCTGTTCAACGAAAATTCAGTTTTTCTATGCATCGTACTGAACTGCCTACTGAATGAACTTTCTGCATTCCCAATTCATTCAGGTGACCGTAACTGGTTGAATGAAGTGACTCTTGCAGATAGTTCGTAAAAAGAAAGCATTTCTATCTCGTTCGAAGAGCATCTGCACGGTTGTAAGGGCTTTGTCAACAGCTGGAAAATATTCACCGTCGTGAGCGTCTTCCGTCTGCGCGCCTGGAGGAGCCGCCGTAGAGCGCAGGTAAATCAGCGAGGCTAATTGCGAGCAATATTGGCTCATTACTTTTGGAATAGGGAGTAACTTCTAGTCACCCTACTAATACCCCATGTCTTTATACTAGCCTCAGATGTTCAGGATTGTGAGCAATGATATGGCACGCAATTCGTATTTCAAGTGGTTAGGGGCAAGATGCGTAGTCCTTTACGGCTTGCTGGAATTATGGTGCCAACCACCTCATTCATCTCACAAGTTGTTTCACGTTGGACACGCATTAGGCCAGAGCTATCCATAGTCAAGAGTAGATACGTCGCCAGGATATCCTGGCACTGCTGTTGCTAAATATATAAATAAATGTGAACGGCAAGAAAGGAACCAGAGAGTTCCAGTTTTTTATTAGTCAAATCATGAAGGGCCGACAAGCAATGACACGAAACAGAACATCGGTGAAATTGTTTGTAGTTTTTATTTGAAGTGAACAAGTGATAAATAGATTAAAATGAAAGTAAATGAAAAAACAACTGGCCGCAGGTGGGATACGAAGTCGCATTTTCGCATTACGCGCGCGATGCTCTTACCAATTGAGGCACTGCCGCGCCGCTTTCGCATCCACTTTCTGAGTGTGCTTTATGACTTTCTACGAGAATCGTTTATTTAACGCTTCCCGATAAACTTTTTTGACCGACTCCTTAACGGGCCCTTAAATCCAAGTAAACGAGCGGTTGTGTCTTCCACCCCCATCAGAACACGGCCACAGCGGCCGGATTCGAACTGAGCAGCGCAACGCCAGAGGCACCGAACTATTATAGCGCGTGGAGCCCAACTCGAAAGTGAGCGGAAATACAGTTTGTTTCTGTATCACTCCGGTCTGGACTACGCTGTAGAATCGCGCGCACGTATGCCCGCGCTCCCCGTAAGCTCACAGGGTGCTGGGAGCTTGCGAGTCTCGCTCGGTTCTCGCGGTAGCCCGCGCGGCCACGCCGGCCAGTTCCTGTCGGCGAGCGGCCAAGCATGCTTCCAGCTGCGCCAGTGCGTCAAGACGCGTCCGGCGCGCCGCCGACTGCCGAGCGCGGCCGGCGCTCCGATCGCCACCGCGGAACGCGGAGACGAGAGGAATGCCTCCTACGAGAAGAGAAACGCAAATCGGCCATCCGAGCAATGGTCAGCGCGGCGGCTCGCGATCTGCCGTCGCGGTCCGTCATCGTCGCGGTGCCGGCCCGGGGCACGGTCGGACGAACGAGCGCGCGTGCCAGTCACGCCGCCTCCTCCTCGCCGGTAGCGTCACGGGCTGCTGTCGTTCTCCGGAAGTCGAGAAAACGGCGTGGCACACAGCCGGAAATGGTTTCGTGTGCCTGCCCTCGGTGGTCACACCCGCACTTAGAGCGAACGTTAAAGAGACTCAGTTTGGACTGACAAGGTGTCATGTCAAGTATCGCTTTTAGTTGACTTCGCGGTAATGGGTTTGTTATTAGAAGCGACCTGCCGGGCTGCCGTAGTTTAGCTATGGTGTTGCGCTGGTAAGCCCGAGAGCGCGGGATCACAGCCCGGCCGTGGTTGCTGCATCTAGATGGGGACGAAGTGGGGGAAGAAAAAAAAAGAGCGCCCGTGTACTATCCATTGGGTGCACGTTAAAGAACCTCAGGTGCTTCAAGATAATCCGCAGTCATCCACTACGACATGCCTCATAATCAAATCGTGATTTGGCAAATAAAACCCCAGAATTTAATTTTTCTTTTACTTGGCAGGAAGAAGAGGAGGGCGGGGTGGGGGTGGGGGGGGGTGAGGGGGAGGGCGCTAACAATGTTTATGGGTATGTTTTCTTAGAACTATGAAACAAGACGACTTGTTTCTACTTTTATTGCGAGTTCATGCTTCGTCCAACGAATTAGTACCCATGAACATTGAATTACGTTTTCCCCTTAGTGTAGTCTAATATATATCCAAACAGCGAACGCGCGAGGTATGCTATAAGAACACTTTGAATTTTGCTCGGTAAAATCCTCCACTTTCGTCTACCGAACGGAAGCCGAACACTTCATTCTGAACTTGGAAACCATCGATTTCCGGTTGTTCCCTATATTGTGCTCCCAATTTCTGACACCTCGAATGTCCACTGCCTCGTCTATCTCCATCCTTTCCGAGCTGCGCCAGCGGGAATAACACCGCCCGCGACACTTAGCACTTTCACCGCGCGTAACGATAGAAGAGAAGTAGCCGGAGAGGTCAACGAGTGCCCCGCGCCGTTAGTTGTAACAGCGTGCCGCCGCTCCGGCGCGGTGTTTGACATGGAGGCCGCGTTAGGGCTTTTTGTTCGGTCACGCGCGCGTCGTGGACAACGGTGAATCGCCGCTGCTGCCGTGGCTGCGGCTGCTATGTCAACGCCAGCGGCGGGCACCGCAGTTGGGTCAACACAGCTGACTCTACACCGCCGTGACATTCCCCCTCTCCTCTTATGATCATCGGGCGTTCGCGGATGGTTTCCGCGGCAACGGCGGGGCGCCACGGCCTCCCTCTTTCCAGATCGTCGCGTGTATGTGCATCTGCGTGTAGAACGAAATTACGGCGCGGATGTGCAGAACAAGCACATATGCGCATGTACTTGGCGCGGCGTGGCGTTCTCGCTGTAATAGAATTACGAATATGCGAATAACTCTCGGGGGCCGAATTCGCAGAGCTTTTCGCTCGCAACAGCTGTTTGCCACTGGTCGCCCGCATTGGCTAGATATGTCCAAAAACACGATTCGCGGACACCTGCTCTCGCAAATAGCTTTAGTGATGTAATTTTTGTCTGTCTTTTAACGCAGTGTGTAACCGCGGATATGTCAAGGCACTTCTATGCACTCGTAAAATGTTTTATAAAATCTAAACGTTTTTGTTAGTTACTCTTGCAGTCTTGGAATGCTTACACTCTTGGAATGCGAAGCGAACAGGCTCTGAAGAGCGTGCAATAAAAATTAAGTTTGGCTCAGGTTAAGCTGCAATTACTTTATTACTCACAATTTGCCGCCGTTGAAATGCCTTAAATGCATCACGCACTGATGACATAATCAATGTGTTTCAAAAGAGAGAGAAGGGGTTGATGACTTTTATAGAAGGCAAATAGGACAGTCTAGCCGCCTGCTTCATGCGCAAGTCCAGTTGAAAGATGTGCGAACGCAGACGTGATGCACAATCCATGAACACAACAGATTCACAACAATCGAAAACATTTGCACACTTACTATAAGCCTACAAGCAAAGCTTATTTTTCTTTTCTTTCTTTTCCTTTTTACGGGTCACGCACAGTTTGTAGCCCAAGACACAATTCGCGACGTAATTTGATCCTAACGCAGTCTACGGATACCGGATGCGAAGCGTGAAACGGCTGCAGTCGCGAAGATTATGCCGTACCTATCTTTTCGAAGTACAGAATTCAGGTGGACATTTGCGTGACTGACATAGTTGAATGTCGTACAGGAAGTATAGTTAGTGCAAGTTGTTCGGTCATTTTCGAGAAAGGAAAGCTTGGTTCCTCTACTGCGGATAATGCGAGACACACAAAGTTAATAAATGCAATTGGGATAGCTAAAGTGTCTTGCAAGGGATATGGCATAAGGAGACACACAAAAAAATTAAGAAGAAAAAGAACACGAAAGACAAGAAAATTTAAGTGTAGGACAGAACGCTACCTTCAACTGGCTTTTTCTGATCACGGCACCAATGCACAATTTGTACAGCTTCCATCCCTCGTAACGGACAAGTCTTTAAACTGACGCACTATCAATACAACAAGTAACCACGTTTACTCTGTTCTAACTCATAAAATTGAAGCTAGCACTTTGTCCAACAATGTATCAGCCTTTAGACATACGAAGTACAGAGAGAGAGAGAGAGAGAGAGAGAGAGAGAAAGACAAAGAAAGACAGGGAGGTTAACCAGAGATCATCTCCGGCTGGCTACGTTTTACTGGGGGAGGGCTAAAGGGATGCGATAGGTCAAGAGAGAAAGGACTTTAAAAAATGAAACCATGTACACAGTAGGGCTATTTATATTTCAAAGCTGGCCGTACTGATAATTCGAATCGCACTACACAGAGAAAAGTGACGATAACGCCAAACTATAGCGTATGACATAGAAAATGGCTGGTTGCATGCCTTCTGGCAAATGGTATACGCGTTTAAAAAAAATAATAATAAAAAAGCTGTAACGTCCACAATCTAGTGCGCTCGCAAATGCAACCTCTTAGACACATCTGTTTCAATTTATATGATTAAAATGTCTATTATATGTTCTGGCTAACTGTTTTAAGCACGAAAAATATTCTGCCCGAGTGGTACGCCCCGCCGAGACTCGCAGTAGAGCACCGAAAATGTTAGCTAGGCGAATCGCGTCCCAGAAATGCGCCCAGCCGAAGACAATGCCCGGCTCGCGTTCATTTTAACGATGTGTCGACGACACAGGTACTACACATACGCTGTACACCTGTGAGGTGCGTGGAAAGGAGGAGGGGGGGGTGAAACCGGGGGAGGGGGCGGGACGGAAGGACGCGCGCGCGCCGGTCGCGTGTCTCGCATCACGGACGGCTGCGCTGGCCAAACTGCTGCGGAGCGGGCTGATGATCCGCTCGGCAGTCATCACGTCGCACGGCACGCTTTCTTTTCTCGAGCCCGGGCGCCATCGCACTTCGCCTGCAGCACGCGTAGTGCACCTAGGTGGTGGCGTACGCGTCTCGCTCCCTCGGCTGGCTGCGCTCCGAAGGGACACTCGATTAGCCATGCCTGGCCGCTTCGCGACGCGTCGCTCTGCTCGAAACGACCGCGTCTCGCCGAAAGTGCGCGGGTGCCGCACCTGATTTCTTTTCCGTCGCGGACGTTTGCCGCACGCGGTGGACGGACGCTGCTTGGTCCGCGAGCGAGCGTCCGAGGAGGCGGCGCTCGCCGGAAGTGCCCCAAGGCGACGACGCCGGTGCGGTTTCGCTTCCACCGGTACTCCGCGGTGTGAAGCGAGCTGGAATCCCCCTCGCGCCGCGAAGCGACTCGAACGAACGCAAATAGATTTAAAGCGTCCGGTCCCGGGGAAAGTTATTGCTCGTTGTTTGCTTTTTTGACTTTCGCGAGATCTGGCGTGTTCGGGCTACCGCGCGGACGGGAGCTCTCGGCGAGAAGACAGCTTCCTAGGATCAACCTTTCTCTTCTTCGAAATGCGTCACTAAACCGCCTACATTGTGGCTTTTGTTCTAGTCGGTTCTGTGTTCTTCTTTTTTTTCTTTTTCTCCGTCGACTGGCGGTCGCGGTCACCCGGTTTTGCGGCATGTCGTTTGCTCGCGTGCGCGGTGCGGTTACCGGACAGCGGTCAGCGCAGCGCTCACGCCGGAGGAGAGGCTTCTCTCGGCGCGTGGGAGGGCGTTTCCGGTTCCTTCGACTGCCTGCCCCCTTTCCGCAGGATGTTCGCTCCCGCGATGCGGAGAGCTGGCGTCCGCGCGAATGTCTTTGCCGCTGCATTTGCTCAGCGATGCCGCTCTGACTGCCGGCGCATGCGGCGAGCCGAGCTTGTCCTTCCTGGCTGGGAGGGCGCTGCTGGGGCACGCTCTGCTGCGAGCACACACCGGGAGGGGGGGGGGGGGGGGTCTGTTCTTGCGCACGTCTCGAGTAGTTGTTGGGTGACAAGTGTCTCTCCGCTGGCCGAGTGCGCTTTCAGTACGTTACGCAGTCACGTGCGACTCTTCAGTTTCGTCTTGATGTTTCTTTTTTTTTTTATTCCGCTACGTGTAGCCGTGGTAATGAATGCACAACAAACGTTGATTTTGTCAGCTATCGTTAGAATGTTGATTTAAGGATAGCGCGCGAGAATATTTCACTTTCTTTATTTTACGTGTCTTGATTAAACGCACATGTCATTGCACTTACCTTATTATTTTGCGACTTGCGTTACTTCGGCTTAGGCAGACACGTGCCGTTAGGGCTCTTGGAATTGCCCAACTTTTGTCGTACAGTCAAGGTATATAAATGGATTATCGCAGAAAGGGGAAATAAATAAATAAATAAATAAATAAATAAATCCCAAGTTTATTTACTTTGTAAAACTGAGCTACTAAATTCCATGTCGTCATAATAAAAGTCCCCCAAAACAGCGACTGACTGGTCCTATTGACCCTTTCCACGGCGATACCGTGGGCACTGCCATGCTTGATCCTTTGATGAGGCGCCCATTGCTTGCGTCAGTGGCCTCCGTTTCCTGTGCTCTGAATGTAACGTCCCTGAAGACCTGCGACATGTTCTGTGCGACTGCTACCGTTACGCATCAGAGAAAGCTAGAGCCTCTGAAGGCATCACTGCACCTTCAAAGGGACTCCAGCTTGGCACCACAGCACATTCTCGGCCCATGGATGGACCACCTGTGCATTGCGCGCCACGACGGCGCTGCTGGCGTTCTCGCGGGCCCCGTGCTTTAACGAAACTTTCTAAATATATCTGTAGTGTATCTATGCGGATGTGCGTGAGTGTTTGCGTGTGAATGTACGTGCTGTAAAGTGTTTATCACTGTATATATCGTAGTCATCACCCAGCACCTTCAGTAGAATTTCAGGCGTACCGTCAGGCTAACATCTCGAGCATACCATTAAAGCCTCTCTCTCTCTCTCTCTCTCTCTCTCTCTCTCTCTCTCTCTCTCTCTCCGTTTCCTGTGTGTTTACACTGGATGTACATGACGTCGGTGCGGCGCTGCAAACATCTGTTTCGGCGGATGTTTTAGACTGTGACTGGGTGGATTACATGCGAAGCTTTGGCTAGAGCTTCAAAGGACTTGTAAGCGTTTTCGGAGCTCATCACGCTTTGTTCGAACGGCGCGAGAATACGGTGCTCGAAGTAGAAGCAAGGCTAAAAATGTATTCCAGGCTATCTTAACTTTCCGCTTACGAATTGAATCAGTACCAGTGTGTTTAGCAGTTCGTTCATTATTTAGCAAATGCCGTTGCGCAGCGGCTTGTCACGTTTCTGGCTCAGTAACGTTCCCCGGGTGGTCCCGATCTCATTGTTTATTTTCTGCCTGATAGCTCGCGGGTGTGCTCAGTTGCGACATATTTGATTTTGCTGATTATAAGGCTTGCACCCTAGATGTTCTGTACATTGCAATAGCTTGTAGCAAATACTTATTACCGCTAGTCTATCGCTTACTTTGTGGACCGTTACGAAACATTCAGCTTCGAACATGTTGGTATGCTGTCGGTTGTTGCGTTTCGCCTGCGACACGCGGTTTTGCCGGCGCGACTGCGGCGGGGCGGCAGACATTTTGGCCCGTTCGGCGTCGCCGCAACGCTCCCCGCCAGGCGTTTCCAGGCGTTTCCAGGCGCGACTGCGGCGGGGCGGCAGACATTTTGGCCCGTTCGGCGTCGCCGCAACGCTCCCCGCCAGGCGTTTCCAGGCGTTTCCAGGCATGTTCCGATGCCACGTGTCTTCATGTGCGTGTGTGAGTGTATGTGCCATTGTGCCCGAACGGCGGCGATGCGACAGCAGGGGGTCACCCTCTCCTCCCAGTCTTTGTGCCCGACCGGCGGCGCTACGACAGTGTGCGTCACCATTAGCCCATTGTACAATCACGTGCTCGTCTATTGAGGGGTTCCTTCTTGCCCTCAACTGCGAGAGTATAAAAACAGCTGCCCCCGGACGCCAAAAGGAGGGCTCCGATTTCTTCTGTTGAGTAAAGTGCTCTCCCGTCTCTCTACTTCGGTCAACCTGACCGCCAACTCTTTGCGATGTTAAAATAAACAAGTTGTTTTGTTGTTACCAGTCGACTCATGCTTTGCCGGGACCTTCGGATGCTTCCAGTTGTACCCTAGGCCGCCAGGCCAACGCTACCCTTGGGGCTTGCGACCCAGGTACAACCACGGGCGTCAGCGCCGAGTTCCCAACAACCGATGCCATCGGTGGGATCGAAATACGGTGTAATCGCCGTCACCCATGCATATATACTTCGGCGCATTTACTCAATTGTGCGCCCGTTCACTTATTCTTGATACATTGGAGATAGAGTGGGCCTAAGTTTGCGCGTGAGTTGGGGTGGATGCGTGTAGATAACGTGCGAGAAATCTGCCACAAGCCAAGCCGGCGCTGCTCTCTTTGTCACCGTATAACGAGCGGTACTGACTCGTGCAGGCGTTCCGGGGCATTGAAGTCCTCTCCATGGAGGTTAGCGCTGCAACGCTGGCGAATGAGTGAACTTCTTTTATCCTAGAAGGAAGCCGTGCATCGCTAGGAGCCAGCAACACAGGCAGTTATTCTGTAGCGGCGGTCCGTGAACTTGGACACTCAGATTCCTTCCGTTCCTTAATATACCAGTCACAATTTTTGAAGCCAACTACTGCGCACGTCTTCCGTCCACCGCTAAATATTTAGCAGCACGAATAGCGCACAATGAGTTAGCGAAAAACCCATGGTTGCATTTCCGAGCGCTGATCGTGCAGAAGCAGGTTAAAACATGTAAGTAATGGTTTCGCATTCGTGAGCTTACGCTGAGGCAACGTGCGGCGCGCCGCCGAAAGCGCCATCTCGTTTCTCTGGAACAAACTGCTTCGCCAAGATGGTCGATGAGGCAGGAAAGACAAAAAGTGCAGCAGATGGCACAGAGCGAAAATAATAAGAAAAAAAAGCTCAGGAATCACAGATTTGCGGCAACAAACGTATTTAAATATTGTGATGGATGCGAGATGAAGGCAATGGATATAGTTACAAAATGTTTACAAGGAAACCTAGGGCAAGAGAACACGTCTGATCCGGCTCACGTGCAAGCGACCTCATCGTCTACTTCATTGCTCTGCCAAACCTCGCGTACATCCATGTGTCAATCGGTCCGTAACAATATCTAAAAATGTAAAAGTAAAAGTAAAGAAAAGTGCAGAACGTATAACCGTATACTACGGAGAAGATATGCGTAAAATATAGTTTAGCTACATGCAATAAGTACGTTAGAAATATATTTTGTTTGAGGAAACGAAACGTTAGAAGCTGGTGTACTTACCCACTTGACCATGCAAAGGTTACGTGGAGAAGAGGGTGTTCTTGCATCAGAAATGTTCAGCGAGCAGCTTAGAAGTGTTTAGCGTACCTTGCGCTTAGAAGCAACATGGAGCTTTAGTTGTGCATCTTTAGAAGGTGATAATTTTTGACTGGGCACATTCTGCTGCTCAAAACACTATTTAGAAAATTTTATAGGGGCTACTGACGCAATTGTGACACAAGCGCGGAGCAAGAGGGACTAAAAGTGAGATGATATTGTGGCTGTTATTGGTGGGAAAACGACAAGGAACAAGAGATTTCGAGTGGCGATGTCAGCTTATCGCACATTTGGATGCAATAAGCCTGTAATGACGTATATCGCGGCAATGAGGCGTAAATTTTGCTGTAAACAATTAGCTGCGCAGTGATTGAGCAAGGAAATACATCGACTAGCTTTTATTTATTTATTTGTTTATTTATTTATTTATTTATTTATTTATTTATTTATTTATTTATTTATTTATGAACCTACATCGCTCACTTGGGCATTACTGTAGGGAAATTGAAACGATAACCGTAATGAAAACGTGGATACAAACAGGCGCATTTGTCGCTTATACATTCAGTTAAATCATATACTTCTTGCTACGAGAGAAAATATAATTTCTTGTGCGAAGATCCACAACGCTATCATATCCGACCGATTCCATTCGCGAATCGTAAATTCAAAAAAAAATATATATATATGAATGCCCAAATGCGTCCGTACGACACTTTATTTCTCGAACCTTCTAAGAATGATAATTTTTGCATTATATCGTATGGGCTCATCATGCAAACACTTTTATTTACACCAGTTTCATAAATAAAGAATGGAATTTAGAAAATTTTAATCGCAGCAATTCCTTTTCGTTGCAAAAGAGCTTTAAAACCAAGTTCATTCCTACTGTTAGCTATATTCAAGTTATTGTTAGAGTACAACTGGCAAAGCCTGCAGCACGGTTCTGTGTGCGTTCAAGCTTACACATAAGCTTTTGGCCATGAGGCCCCCATACTGTAGAGGGGTATTCATATTAGTGAGATTCAGAGCATATTAGCATATTAGTGATATCCAGAGCTTCTATAATGCGTGCAATATTATAAGGGAAAGTAAAGCATATCAATATTCAACAGCTGTTAACGCCAGCACACAAATACACCGTGCGTGTGGCACGCTTTTGTGAATCTGTCCTGCAGGTACAGAACATCTGTTCCAGTTCGGCAGGTGCAGAACTGGAACATCGGAACATGAAACACGGGATGTCCAAACACCAGGGCACACTTGCACCATAATCTACAGTGCGCATCATAAAAGGCACGAGCAAGGAAGCTGCCATATTATCTTACTTATTCCAAAGGCGTCATGACACTGTGTTTAGAACAAACCATGTGAATAAAAGGTCGTTAGATACTCAGTTCATTCGACTGGTCGGTAAAAGGCCGCTTGTGCAACCGTCATATTCAATTCACTAATGTTCCTTTCTTGCAACAAGGTGCACAAGAAGGTTGCCGCAGTGTTCTAAAACTCATGGACACATCAGCAATGCAGGAAAGGTGGAGCAGCTCAACTTGTAAACAAATACATATGTGTACGTGCGCCACTTCAACGTCAAAGAGACGAATAATTGTCTCGGTGCATCGCGAGCGATTTGCTCGTGCATTTATTTCCCGGCACCGGTCAGTTTTATGCAGCAGCAATTTCTTCGTGTTTACTTCGTTTAACATGCAAATCTGGCGATTTGTGGCAACGTATCGCATATATATATATATATATATATATCTGACGATCCTTCAATGTCGTTTCTAAAATACTGCTGTCACACGTGTTTATAACTTTATAAATGCGGCGTCTATAGAGGGAAATTCAGGCTAAATTTACTCTTCAATGCCCTGATTAGGTATATGTGGCCAATCCCGAGTGCATTAGTTAGCAATACTTTGTTAAGTGCAGCGAACTCTCGCTCCACTGTCACCAGACTAAGAAACTGGGAACGCCCTTCTGAAATGAAAGCGCTCGCGGAACAAGTATTTAGCGCCGCATAGACACAGTTCAATATTCAATAGTTCCGTGGTGAACATTACATTATGCATTTGTGCCTGTTTTCTATCGCTCTTTCCCATCCTCATTTTATTTTACGATCCACATGCATTGCCCAGACGCTACTGCCATCACCGCCTTTAGACGTCGTATAGATGCGTGAACAACTTTCCAAGCTAGATGCTATCTGAAATCATAGCTAGCTCGCGTTCTCCAGGCAGCGAAATCGTTTATGAGAACCAACTCGATGTGCACATTATCCTGGAGTTTCGCGGTCTTAACGTCATCGCCATTCCCACGGTCCCGTCTAGAAAAGGCTGGTTGCCTTTTTCTTCCCTCGCCCAACGTTGAGTGTCCGTCTAGTAGGCGTCGATTATGTGGCGCACATCTATAAGGCCTCTATGGGAGTGCGAACTCCGCACTCCCGTATAGTCACCACAGGTGCAGGATACAGCCACGAAAGCTTCGGTGGCTATGTGCGCATGGAGCATGGTTCTACCACAACCACCACCAGCAGCGGTAGTTTATCGGGAACTAGGCACGACCTAGGACGTCGCAAGTTTCAAGCGTGCTGGTGCCGCCATCGCTTTCCCCGGAAAGGCGCCGCTCGCGTGGTCCGGGTAGAGCAGACTGCGTGGGAGGAGGAGGAGGAGGAGGAGTAGGAGAAACATTTATTAAAAAGAAAGGACAAACAGGTGTCTTTCTGCTTGTGCGGGAGGCGCCCTTAGTCCAGGGCTCCTGCGGCTCTTGCTGTCTCCCGGGCCCGCCGCACCAGTTGCTGCTGGTTACGAGGGTCCGAACTAGTCAGCACGGCCTCCCACTGCTCGGGTGTGGGGTTGGGTATTTGCGGGGCCGCCTTCACGTTGGGGCACGCCCATGTGGTGTGATATAGGGAGGCTTAATCATTACAAAGGGGACATTTGTATGAATATAATGTAGGGTGTATTGCGTGTAGTCTGCTTAGATGGGGGTATGTGTTGGTTTGTAGTTGTCGCCATGTTACGGCGTCTTCACGTGAGAGGGTCTTGTGTGAAGGCGGGTATTGTCGTCTGTTCAATCTGTGGTGTTGTAGTATGGCGTTGTATTTTAAAGGTACGGGCTCCATGGAGGCGGCCGTATCCCTCTCTTGTGGCGCCCGGGAGGCATGAGCTCGGGCTACAGCGTGCGCACGCTGATTTCCACGGAGGGACTCGTGTCCTGGAGTCCGCACTATTTCAACGTCCGGCAATTGGGAGGCTTGTTTGAGGAGTCGGTGGGCGATTGAAGATATTCTGCCTCTCGCGTAGCTACGGCAAGCTGCCTGGGAGTCAGTAATGATTGTGACGTACTCGTTGGTCGGACTAGAGGTGATGGCCAAGGCGATGGCTGTCTCCTCCGCTACGAGGGCGCTGGCAGTGCGGACCGTCATCGAGATCACCTCTTGTAGGTTACAGTCGACAACGCTGGCCGTCATGGCTGCCTTTTGGGGGTACTGCGCGGCATCTGTGTATAGTGTGGTGGGGAGACTGCCATATTTTGTCTGTAGAGTTTTTGCGCGAGCTTGGCGACGATCGGCATGATGTTCCGGGTGCATGCTTCTGGGGATAGGGGCTACCTTGATGTGTTCCCGGAAGTTGGGGGCCAGATGAATTGCTTGTTCGTGGCCTTTGCCGTGTGTGGGGTAGCCTAGGCGCGCTAGGACTGTCCTTCCTGTTGGTGTGAGGGCTAGTCGTTCTCGTTGGCTTGTGAGGTGGGCGTCTATAATTTTTCTTATAGTATTATGGACTCCTAGGGCTTCAAGCTTGAGTGTCGCTGTTCCTGGTGGTAGGCCGAGCGCTTGCTTGTAGGCTTTCCGAAGAAGTACGTCTAATTGATCAAGTTCCTTGGGAGTGAGGGGCAAGTACGGGGCAGCGTAGGCAATGCGGCTGATTATCAGGGCCCGGACGAGCTGTATTATGTCGTCTTCTTTCAGTCCGTATTGTTTGGTGGTGATACGGCTGACCATTCGCATGATTTGGAAGGTGGTCTGCTTGAGACGTTGGATGGTGTATGCGCCTCCGCCGTCCTGTTGTACCTTCGTATGACGTGGGGCAAAGGAAGTATGTATATATATATCAGCTCGTCGTCGTCGGTCAGCTGTGTCCTTTGGTGCACTATATATATAGGGCCAACTGAAAGCATAGTAAGACTAACGACTGTTAAAAAAAAGAAGCAAAGAAAAAGAACAGTAAGGACAGAGAGAGAGAGAGACAGAGAGATAGAAAGAAAGAACAACGGGACGCCACGATGAGTGAGCTGAACAGAAAGAGCGAAAGGAAAGAAGTTGTACCTTTCGGCGAGGCCGATTCAAGGGCGTCCTTGGGCTGTCCATCCAGGAGAGTAAAAACAATCACGTCCGGTGGGCTCCAGTGGTCTCGGCCTCACTCCTCGAGTGCGTTTATTCGGCGGAACATCGCCCCTCACTTAGCGGCTATTACGACGCGCGCAAGCGGGACCGTGCGGAGGATGGGGGAATAGGATGAGGAGGAGTGTACCTCGCTGTTCGTGCAAGGTGGAGAAGAGGGAGCAGTGGCTTCGGCACGCTCTGTCCATCAGTTATCGAGGTGTTTGTCTTGAGTGCCTGCCATCGCGGGCGCCTACGATTATGATGGTGACGGCGAAGCCCGCGCTTTTGTTTCTCGGCTGCGGCAGTTTGCCGCCTGGCTTCGCGCTATCGTCCCTTATAACGTTTTCTTTTTTGTCCCAATGCAAGAATATCAAGCACCATCGAAAACAAGGTCGAAGGTGACGTTGAAGAAGGCCCCATTTGTGGAATCAAGGGGGGGTATACGGGTGGGAGGGGCAGGGGGAAGGCGGCAACACACAAAGACGCCACTTCTACTAAAACACCAAATATGTGTACTAGGTATACTAGTTCTACATTTCGTGAGCCATGCGTCATCACATGGCTGACCACATTGCTGACCTGAGCGATTTCGCGGAAGTTTCTGCTCATGATGGCTGCATAATCTAGAAATCGTAGCCCGTCTTTGGTGCGAGGGCGAAATCACTATTGAAATCGAGTTGGGTCTATCTATGTAAGACGAACTGCACCGACTCCTGGATTTGTTGACTGCGTTATTTGATGATGTTGAAACTGTTGACTGATCAATTGCCGTACCTTCCACAACACTTGATTGTCTACGGAATGGTCAGGAAAGACATGAACAAATGAGCCAATAAAACACACGAACATACATGCAAGCAATGACGAGCGCGTCGGCGCGCTTGACTAGATGAGTAATATATTTGGCGCAAGAAGAGATCGCACCGAATGCACATGTGCACGCACACACACACAAAAAAAGATGAATTGAACACAATTGAACATACAAAGTAATAATCAATCCCAAATGCAGGGAACTGTTGAGACATTCGGACAATGAATACAGAAATGGTGAGCTGATAAATTGATACGTGCTCGAAAATACAGATATAATACGAGCAAGCAAATTGTCAAGCAGGTAAAGACGTGATTATAGAAAACAGAAACGAAACCCTAAATAAGTATCTGTAGTCAGAAATAATCCCATTTTCGGTTAAGAAACTTACATTTCAGAGCCTTAGTTCCCGCTTGTCGAACATTCAATGGCCGAAGCGCTTTTTCTTCAGCAAAAGGACGATTATCAAGATCATACCTTACAAGAGCTTAGATTATAGATTACAGCGGACCTTACAGTATATACACTGTTTCAGCACGGAATACACAAAAAGAAGCTGTAAACAGTTATTACTTATCTTAAAGATTCACCAAATCTGTAATGCGCATCAACAGAGTATTGTTACGGTTGGCGTGTAACACCCCGGGAAGAAAAGGATGCTTGGGGGACCCTGCCCAACCGGAACGGAGGATGGATTCCTAATTTGCTGTGGTTGTCTCGAGTGAGTGGTTACCGGTCTCGCAGGTGCCCCGCAGTACTTAGGCCCCTTCGTATGTGTGCATGCCTAAGCGAATGGATTCCTGATTTACTATGGTTGTCTCGAGGAGTTGCCGGTGTGGCTGGCGCCTCGCAGCGCCTTTGTGTGTGTGCTACTTAATGGGCCTACGATTTTAATGGGCCTATTTAAAAGGCCCCGCAATGTACTATTTCACTTCATTCTCTTCTTCTCTTCTTTCACCAACCATTGAATAAACCGTGCAAGTTTCGCACTAGAAACAAGTCTCGTCCCTGTCTGGTCACCCTGGTCTACCGTATGCCCGCAGCCCGCCGACAACGCCACGCTACCTAAGTAGTAACGCCGGTCGAGCTTCGAGAAACAGGCGTCGCAACAACTCGGCAGCGATGGGATACGCTACCCTGAAGAACGCAACAGTATGCATTAGGCAACGAAAATCGCCATGGGCATCGCGTTATTGCACTGACTCCACGATCTGCTTCAGCGGACGTTGAGAATAGGGGAGAGGTAGTGGAAGGCAAAAAAAAAGCAGAGCGCTTGCTCCCCCACTTCAGTCCTTCGTATCACGAATTGTGCGGTTGCCTGCCGTTCTGCGAATGTCACTGTATATATAGCATTGTATTATAATTGAGTACTATTGTGTATAATTACACAGCGTTGCACATAGTTGCATAGCGCCCAGAAGCTCCACCTACGCAATTGATTTCGCAATGCCGTAAAGAAAGGCGCAGTATTCGATGCCGCAGACCTCTCGAGTCGGTTCAATTTCCGTCTTGTGTCAAATTTGCGTTCGGTGCCGATCATGGCAATAATGCATCGCTCTGATGGTGAATCGAAGTGGCACGTTTCCCACTTTTACTGTGCAAATCTGTTGATTATTGCGTAAATTGTTTTTGTGGTAAGAAATTGTGTTCCTTTGTTTGTTAGTGTGTATTTCTTGTGGTAAATATTTCAAATGCAACGCTTTTGTTGCTGTTGCTGCTTTTGCCCTTAGCATGGCTACTGGGCCTCTGTCAAGCTGCTGACTGGAGTTTTTAGCCAATGAGTCCACCCACATGTGCCCGAGCATATATGTTGATTTATTTCATTGATTTAATTTGGAGATTTAGGGCACCGTTTAGCGCAGTGGTATTTTAATTATATATTAATTTATTCATCTAAGTACCCTAGGTGCCCCGAGGGCCATTATATATGTAGAGGAGGTGGGTGTTTTGAAGAATATTAAATGCACCGCGCAAGGCTAGAAAGAAATATAGAAGGATATTGTCGAAACATTGAATATAGCTTGTCTGTTATAGCCTTAAAGACCAAGGAAAGAACACAGGAATACCCAACATCAGCACAAAAGAAAACAGCATCAATCCAGAAGATTTAATTCAAGAAAAATTTTGGAGTACAATATCTTTCAAGTAAATTAATAATTTTTGTTTCATCTAAATAATTTTAGAAGCACCACTGACTTTCTTGTCCGCTCCCTTAGTTGTGGTTTGGCCGGATAGTAAGCCTCCCCCCCCCCCCTTTTTTTTACTCCCGTCATTCTTAGTGGTATACGGGAAGGGTGCCTTTTCCTTTTTTTTTCTCTCTCTCTCTAAATTTGCCCCGCTCTAACGAATGTCCGTTACAGCCCCTAACAGACGGCTCTGTTCTCCTTAAATCAATCAATCGTAGTTACTATTGTATATATGCGTTATGAAAACTTTCAGCCTTTGCCGAAATCGTTTAAGAAATAGCTCGCTGCCGCGATCCGCGCACAAGTTTCACGGTGCGCACAGCGCGCGCGTGAGCGCGTTCCCAGAATCCATCTATCGTCGTCATCCAAAGGCTCTCGTCGCCTCCGGCTATTCCAGCGCACCAGGCACCAGAGAAAGCCATCGCCGCCGCGACGGCCTTCTGCTCGTTGCTCGGTGTACCGACGAGCGGCGGCTGCATCAAAGACAAAGGAGCGGCGTGGTGCCGATGGAGGGGGAAGGTGCGCTCTCTCCTGTCATTTTTTCCGCTGAGACAAAGAGGCTCGTTGAGGCGGCAAGCGCAAGGCGCCGAACGCGGCACCTCATCGTCCTCGAGTGTGTGCGTGTGCGTGGCTGCACGCACGTCTCGAGTGCTGCCTGCTGAAGAGAACGACGGAGCGAAGGAGGCAGCGTAGACGCCCAGCGTCGCTCGCGTTGCATGCTGGAAACAGCGAATTGAGGGTGGGGGGGTGTCACGAGGAGCAGTTCTCGAGGCATCTGCCACTGCGCGAGCGGTGTCTTTTGATCCGAGGGAACGGTGGCGTAGCTCCGCGACGAACGTGTCTGCGCCTGTGCGGTGTGTCGTGTGCGGAGCAAAGCGTGCTGTTGTGAACAGAGAGAGAGAGAGAGAGAGAGAGCTGCTGGTTCCGGCCGATCAGTGCCACATAAGCCGGAGCACGGGACGGTGTTTGCGCGGTGATGGTCGGCGAACGAAGACGAATCGGCCCGCGAGGGAAATCCCGTCCAGGGACGACGCGGAGCGAAGTGCGTCGATGTGTATAGTGCGCAGTTTTCGTCGGAAAGCGCTCACACAGAGGCCGCAGAACATTTGGCACCGGTGCGTGGAATGCTCTCGGAATGTCGGTTAGACACCACTGCAATGCCTTTTGCGCTTGCTCTTTGGTGAAATCATAAACCAGCAATGTTACTCTATGTTAGGTTTCGTCACTTAGTGATCTCACAGCGGCAACAAGCTCTCGCCACCTAATCCACGACGAGAGCCAGAATGCAACCCCAGTTATGGTATGATGCCCGCATTCGGAACCAGTTGGCTGTGAGGGTTTAGCAAGCGTCCCGCTTTTGTCTGTACGATATCCTAAGTATGGAGTTAAAAGAGAGCAAACAGAGCGTATCTCCGCTTGGCTACTTTGCACTGGAGAAGGGGAGTGAAAGGTAAAAGAAAAGGAAGAAAAGCAGAAAAATAAAGGAAGAACTAAAAACGCATCACTATCTGTGCGGGCACTGACACACACTCTGCTGCGTTCCCACATAGTCAAACATAGTGTCAATGTCCCACACAAGGACATAACATCGCCCGGTAGGCTGAGTCACCTACAGAATTTGCGACAAAATGCGCAGTCTTTTTCTTCACCGCAACAGATTAAATTTAGTAATATGCACGTCTTTCACATTCCAGGCTCAGTTGAACTTAATTTGTAGCACTGCAGTTAGACATTGAAATTCGCCGGGTTTTAGCAACTCTCGATTATGTTCGCTCATACCTGACATGCTACTTCGCCTGCCTCCCTCCCCCCTCCCTCTCCCGGGTTCTTCCGACACAAAACAACTTTTGCGTGCCGCCTGTAGTTGGTCGTCGCATTCGCGAACCTTCATTCCTTCCTCATCGGAATATCCGACAGCGCCGTACGGAACTCTTTGAGGCGAGGTGAGACCATACGACACATTATTTGCCATCGTCGAACCGACAAATTTCAACGACATGTTCCGCGTATGAGTCTTGGCCACTTAGACGACAGACAATTCTTTACAGGTAAGGTCGATCCTGGCACCCTGGCCGCAGAGGACGAAGGCACCCGAAGCGGTAGTGCGCTTTTTAAGGACAACCGGACATATGGATGGGCGCTTTTGAGTGAACATTTATTTGCGAATGGGCGCATGATTTCCCACGTATAGAGTAGACCACCGAGCGAGACTTTGGTTAACATCCCTGCCTTTCCTTTTTATCTCTTTCTCTCGTTCTGCTAGGAAGTCAGGAGTGTTGCGTTTCGCCTGCGACACGTGGTTTTGCCGGCGCGACTGCGGCGGGGCGGCAGACATTTTGGCCCGATCGTCGTCACCACAACACTCATCGCCAGGTGTTTCCAGGCGCGACTGCGGCGATGCGACCGCCTAGGGATCATCCTCGCATTCCAGTCATTGTGCCCGAAACAGGCGATGCCAAAGCAGGGATCTCATTCCAGTCATTGTGCCCGAAACAGGCGATGCCAAAGCAGGGATCTCGTTCCAGTCATTGTGCCCGAAACAGGCGATGCCAAAGCAGGGACCATCCTCTCATTACAGTCATTGTGTCCGACCGGCAGCGCCACGACAGGGTGCGACGAGATCGTGCTCGACATGGTGCTACGGCATCGCTACGACAGTGTGCGTCACCATTAGCCCATTGTACATTCACGTGCTCGTCTTTTGAGGGGTTCCTTCTTGCCCTCAACTGCGAGAGTATAAAAACAGCTGCCCCCGGACGCCAAACGGGAGGGCTCCGATTTCTTCTGTTGAGTGAAGTGCTCTCCCGTCTCTCTACTACGGTCAAACCTGACCGCCAACTCTTTGCGATGTTAAAATAAACAAGTTGTTTCGTTGTTACCAGTCGACTCATGCTTTGCCGGGACCTTCGGATGCTTCCAGTTGTACCCCAGGCCGCCAGGCCAACGCTACCCTTGGGGCTTGCGACCCAGGTACAGCCACGGGCGTCAGCGCCGAGTTCCCAATAGATCGTACCAGCAGTCAGATCCAAACATCTGGTTGGCAGCGGTGAGATCGCCTCCGACTTCAAACAACTGTCTGCCAGCGGCGAGATCGCGACAACGGAGGCCAGCAGCAAAGAGATGCAGTTGACAGTATGCTGAGCAGCTCAACGACGATCCGGGAGCAGTGCAACGAGCCCTGTGTGACGACTGGTTGCCTGCAGCGGAACGACTGCGCGGAATTCCTGCCTGCGAGGTTTGGTGAGTGCGGGACTTTCTTCTTCTGAGCTTTGCCAGGCTCTTGTTAGAGTCAGAAACAGAGCTGGTAATTGTGGTTGTCGTTGCTGCCGGGTTAGTTTGCGGCAAGACAATAGTAAGCAGTAGAGAAAGCAGCATTCAGAGCAGCCATGGATTTGAAGTCGTTGCGCAAACCGAAATTGTTGGAGCTTGCAAGAGAGTTGGGTCTGGATGTCTCAGACAAACTAAGAAAACCTGAACTGCTAAAGGCTATTCTTGAGTTAGAGGCTGAGGATGACGAGCTGTCGGAATGCCTTGAGACTATTGAGGAGAGGTCAAAAAGACAGGAGCGCGAACTTAAAGAGCAAAAAGAGAGACAGGAGCGCGAACTTAAAGAACAGAAAGAAAAAGAAGAGCGTGAACGTAAAGAACAGAAAGAGCGAGAGCAACAAGAGAAAAAAGAAGAGCGCGAACACGCTTTGGAAATGAAGCGTCTCGAGGTAGAGATGGAACGCGCTCGTAATGGAAGTCAGGCACACGGTGCAGGAGAACGCGTATTGTTCAAAATGACTGACCTGATGCGGCCGTTTAAGCTTGGAGAGGACATTGGTTTGTTCCTGGTTAACTTTGAGCGAACGTGCGAGAAGCAGGGGTTCTCTCGGGAAACGTGGCCACAGCGCTTGCTCACTTTGTTACCCGGCGAGGCGGCCGACGTAGTCGCTCGCTTGGATAGAGAGGAGGCAGAGGATTTCGACACAGTGAAATCGAGTCTTCTAAAAAAGTACCGGCTGTCTGCGGAGGCGTTCCGTCGGAAGTTTCGGGAAAATGAGAAAGGCAGAAGTGAGTCATATACAGAGTTTGCGTATAGGCTTATGTCGAACATGCAGGAGTGGCTCAAAGAAGAGAAAGCGTTTGGTGACCACGATAAAGTTCTGCAGTGTTTCGGGCTAGAACAGTTTTATAGTCGGTTACCTGAGAACGTGCGATACTGGGTCTTGGATAGGCCAGACGTGAGTACGGTGGCTAGAGCCGCTGAGCTAGCCGAGGAGTTTGTGACGCGTCGGGCTCGCGGAGCTAAGGACGGTCAAAAGGGTGAATTTGGCTCGAAGTTTGAGAGGCCGAAATTCACGCCCATGAGATTAAAGGGGGACACGCGTAGTGCGGATGCGAGCGAAAGCAGTCCGACCAAACGTAAAGAGACGGCGGCAGCCAAACGCAGAAAGCGGTTCGAGATGAGGCAAGCGCGCGTTTGTTATACGTGCCAGAAGCCGGGTCACTTTTCGGCGCAGTGTCCGGAAACAACACCAAAAGTTGTGTTTTTTTCAATAGGCAGCACTGACGAGAACATGAAGCTTCTCGAGCCTTACATGCGAGACCTCCTCGTGAACGGGAAAGAGTGCCGAGTGCTTCGCGATTCCGCAGCAACGATGGATGTAGTTCACCCGTCTTACGTAGAACCCCATATGTTCACGGGCGAGTGCGCATGGATCAAGCAAGCCGTGGAAGCTCATAGCGTGTGTCTGCCGGTAGCAAAAGTGCTTATTGAAGGACCTTTCGGAGCGCTTGAGACGGAGGCGGCAGTGTCATCTATGCTGCCCCCCCAGTACCCGTACCTATTTTCAAACAGGTCCGATCACCTCCTGCGCGAGAAGGGGCTTTTGTTTGGTGAAGCTAGTGTTCAGGCCTTAACCAGATCGAAGGTTCGGGAGCTCGCTGCAAAGGCGGTAGTTGCGGGGCCGACGTTATCAAACAACGAAAAAGGGTCAGAGGCGCAGCAAGCTGATATTCCGAGCACGCCCGAACTGAATAAACTTGAGTCTGTAACGTTAAAGGCGCCAGATACTGGAGAGGAAACGCCCGACGCGGGAAAGTTAGAAGAGCTATCTACTGATTTGCTCATCGCGCCTACGTCAGACGGACTTGATAGGTTGCTAAAAGTCAGCCGGACGGCTTTGATAGCCGAGCAAAAAAAGGATGGCAGCCTGGAAAACGTGCGCTGCAATGTCAAAGAAGGTATCGCCAGGAAAACTGCGCGTTTTGTGGAAAGAGGTGGAGTCCTGTACCGGAAGTATCTAGACCGAAGAGGAGTGGAGTTCGATCAGCTGGTCGTGCCTCAATGCTATCGTCAGGATCTGTTGCGCTTGTCACATGGGGGTTCGTGGTCCGGACACCTAGGAGTTAAGAAAACTAAGGACCGTCTCTTGCAAGAGTACTATTGGCCAGGGTGTTTTCGGGACGCAGACCATTTCGTGAGGACATGTGACACTTGTCAGCGGGTGGGCAAACCAGGGGACAAATCAAGGGCGCCGTTGAAATTGGTACCTATCATAACGGAGCCTTTTAGACGGCTCGTTATTGATACAGTGGGACCTCTGCCGGTAACAGCCACGGGGTACAGACACATTTTGACTGTGATCTGCCCAGCGACAAAGTTCCCTGAAGCAGTGCCGCTTAAAGAACTCAGCTCAGTTGAGATAGTTAATGCACTACTGTCCATATTTGCGCGAGTTGGTTTTCCTGCGGAAATCCAATCAGATCAGGGCACAGTGTTTACTAGCGCTTTGACGACAACTTTTCTCGAAAGGTGTGGGGTAAAGCTGTTACACAGCTCAGTGTACCACCCACAGTCGAATTCCGTTGAGAAGCTCCACTCCGTCATGAAGCGCGTGTTGAGAGCGTTGTGTTTTGAACATCGAACTGACTGGGAGCTGTGTCTGCCTGGGGTGATGTTTGCTTTAAGGACCGCGCCGCATGCGGCTACGGGGTTTTCGCCAGCTGAACTGGTGTACGGTCGCTCGCTTCGATCTCCGCTTCGCATGCTTCGAGAATCATGGGAAGGTAGGGGCGACGACCCAGTCGTGGTGGAGTACGTCCTTAAGCTCCTCGAACGCTTAAGAAGGGCACAGGAGTTGTCAGGTGAAGCAATGGCAAAGGCCCAGCAGAGGGCCAAGGTTTATTATGATCGGACAGCCAGGGCCCGTCGTTTTGAGGTTGGCGATGAGGTCATGATATTGCGCACATCGCTAAACAACAAACTAGACGTGCAGTGGGAGGGCCCAGCGCGAATTGTTCAGAAACTGTCGGACGTTAACTACGTGGTAAGTCTGCCAGGAAAGCGGAAAGCACAGCAAGTTTACCACTGTAATCTGCTCAAACCTTATAGACAACGGGAAGCAGTGGTGTGCATGATGATAAACGTTCCTGAAGAGCTTCCAGTCGAGCTTCCGGGACTAGGCTCAGTGACGAACAGGGAAGACACCGGTCAAGTCATTAGTGACCTTATCAGTAAAGCACCGCTGTCGCCTGAGCAGAAAACCGAACTACACCAGCTATTACAAGAGTTTCAAGGTCTGTTCTCTGAGAGGCCTGGTAGGACTTCTGTACTTACTCATGATATAGAACTTACCTCCACACAGCCAGTACGATCCAAGGCGTATCGGGTGTCACCCCGCCAGAGCGATATTATGGAGGCTGAGGTAAAGAAAATGCTACAGCTCGGTGTTATTGAGGCAGGTGAGAGTGATTATACCTCCCCTTTGATTTTAGTTGAGGTACCGGGCAAGGAACCTCGTCCTTGCGTCGACTACCGCAGGCTTAATTCCATCACTAAGGATCAAATTTATCCGATCCCTAACATCGAGGAGCGCCTTGAGAAAGTTAGTAGCGCTCAGTTTATTTCCACCCTAGATCTTGTCAGGGGTTATTGGCAGGTTCCACTTACAGAAGAGGCTAGTAGGTATGCGGCGTTCATTTCACCAATGGGAACATTCCGTCCTAAAGTGTTGAGTTTTGGTTTGAAGAACGCGCCATACTGTTTTTCAAGTCTCATGGATAAAGTGTTGCGGGGACAGCAAGAATTCGCTTTACCGTATCTAGACGACGTAGCGATATTCTCCGCATCCTGGTCTGAGCATATGGCACACTTGCGGGCAGTGCTAACCCGCCTGCGCGAAGCGGGCTTGACAGTCAAGGCTCCTAAGTGCCAGTTAGCACAGGCCGAGGTTGTCTACCTCGGTCACGTGATTGGTCAGGGTCGTCGCCGCCCCTCTGAAATAAAAGTGGCCGCTGTGCGAGACTTTCCGCAACCGCGCACAAAGACCGATATTCGGTCGTTCTTGGGTGTCGCCGGCTACTATCAGAGGTACATCCCTAAGTACTCTGATATCGCGGCTCCCCTGACGGATGCTCTAAGAAAGACAGAGCCTCAAACAGTCGTCTGGGACGAGACCAAGGAAAGAGCTTTTAGCGCCCTAAAGAGTGCCCTAACAAGCCAGCCTGTGCTACGATCGCCAGACTATACAAAAGGGTTCATTGTTCAGTGCGATGCTAGTGAGCGAGGCATGGGCGTTGTACTGTGCCAACGGGAAAATGGAGAAGTAGAACACCCCGTTGTTTGGATCTGACTGCTGGTACGATCTGTTGGGAACTCGGCGCTGACGCCCGTGGTTGTACCTGGGTCGCAAGCCCCAAGAGTAGCGTTGGCCTGGCGGCCTGGGGTACAACTGGAAGCATCCGAAGGTCCCGGCAAAGCATGAGTCGACTGGTAACAACGAAACAACTTGTTTATTTTAACATCGCAAAGAGTTGGCGGTCAGGTTTGACCGAAGTAGAGAGACGGGAGAGCACTTCACTCAACTGAAGAAATCGGAGCCCTCCCTTTTGGCGTCCGGGGGCAGCTGTTTTTATACTCTCGCAGTTGAGGGCAAGAAGGAACCCCTCAAAAGACGAGCACGTGAATGTACAATGGGCTAATGGTGACGCACACTGTCGTAGCGATGCCGTAGCACCATGTCGAGCACGATCTCGTAGCACGCTGTCGTGGCGCTGCGCACGATCTCGTAGCACCCTGTCGTGGCGCTGCGCACGATCTCGTAGCACCCTGTCGTGGCGCTGCCGGTCGGACACAATGACTGTAACGAGAAGATGGTCCCTGCTTTGGCATCGCCTGTTTCGGGCATAATGACTGGAACGAGATCCCTGCTTTGGCATCGCCTGTTTCGGGCCCAATAACTGGAATGAGATCCCTGCTTTGGCATCGCCTGTTTCGGGCACAATGACTGGAACGAGATCCCTGCTTTGGCATCGCCTGTTTCGGGCCCAATAACTGGAATGCGAGGATGATCCCTAGGCGGTCGCATCGCCGCAGTCGCGCCTGGACACACCTGGCGATGAGTGTTGCGGCGACGACGATCGGGCCAAAATGTCCGCCGCCCCGCCGCAGTCGCGCCGGCAAAACCACGTGTCGCAGGCGAAACGCAACAGACCGCCCCGCCGGGGGAAGGAGATCCCGATGGACAGGGGACTGCATCCGCTGTCCGGAGGGATGTCGCTCGATGATGCTCATAACCGAAGTCGTGCGTCCCTTGACGTTTCTTGAGCGCAGCGCACAGAGAAGGCCTCGTTCTCTCGTTCAGGTTCGCACGGGACACTGCAAAGTGACTTCGGGAGAGTTCACATTTTTGTTCTCGTTCCCGGCAAGCGTTAGAACTACGCTGAAAACTCAACCGCTCAGTCAGCAAGCACGGCACAACCCTCACTAAGCCCTGCCAGGCTCTTTCCCCTTTTTATACCACTGCCTAGTTCCTTACAGTAGTCTAGCATCACTCAGAACGCGTCCACAAATTGAAAAATTGCACTAGAAAGCATATCATCACTTTGAAACACTAAACAAAAGCAATATGTTAAAAAAAAATCCTGCCTCAGGAAGAAAAACATCAGTAACCAACAATTTTGAGGCTGATTCCTACGTTAGGGGCTTCGACTTAAGCCATCGGCGTTACCGTTGAGACTCCCCTTTTTGTAACGCACCTCAAAGGAATATTGTTGTAAAGCGAGGCTCCAGCGCAGGAGGCGGCCATTTTTGGGAGAGATGGTCTGCAGCCATTGGAGAGGGCAGTGATCCGTCTCAATGATAAACCTCGAGCCGGCTAGATAGCATGACAATTTCTGAACGGCCCACACGAGACACGCACACTCTTTCTCGGTGGCGCTATACGCCTGCTCACGACTGGTCAGCTTACGACTAGCATACAGGACGGGGTGTTCTACTTCTCCATTTTCCCGTTGGCACAGTACAACGCCCATGCCTCGCTCACTAGCATCGCACTGAACAATGAACCCTTTTGTATAGTCTGGCGATCGTAGCACAGGCTGGCTTGTTAGGGCACTCTTTAGGGCGCTAAAAGCTCTTTCCTTTGTCTCGTCCCAGACGACTGTTTGAGGCTCTGTTTTTCTTAGAGCATCCGTCAGGGGAGCCGCGATATCAGAGTACCTAGGGATGTACCTCTGATAGTAGCCGGCGACACCTAAGAACGACCGAATATCGGTCTTTGTGCGCGGTTGCGGAAAGTCTCGCACAGCGGCCACTTTTATTTCAGAGGGGCGGCGACGACCCTGACCAATCACGTGACCGAGGTAGACAACCTCGGCCTGTGCTAACTGGCACTTAGGAGCCTTTACTGTCAAGCCCGCTTCGCGCAGGCGGGTTAGCACTGCCCGCAAGTGTGCCATATGCTCAGACCAGGATGCGGAGAATATCGCTACGTCGTCTAGATACGGTAAAGCGAATTCTTGCTGTCCCCGCAACACTTTATCCATGAGACTTGAAAAACAGTATGGCGCGTTCTTCAAACCAAAACTCAACACTTTAGGACGGAATGTTTCCATTGGTGAAATGAACGCCGCATACCTACTAGCCTCTTCTGTAAGTGGAACCTGCCAATAACCCCTGACAAGATCTAGGGTGGAAATAAACTGAGCGCTACTAACTTTCTCAAGGCGCTCCTCGATGTTAGGGATCGGATAAATTTGATCCTTAGTGATGGAATTAAGCCTGCGGTAGTCGACGCAAGGACGAGGTTCCTTGCCCGGTACCTCAACTAAAATCAAAGGGGAGGTATAATCACTCTCACCTGCCTCAATAACACCGAGCTGTAGCATTTTCTTTACCTCAGCCTCCATAATATCGCTCTGGCGGGGTGACACCCGATACGCCTTGGATCGTACTGGCTCTGTGGAGGTAAGTTCTATATCATGAGTAAGTACAGAAGTCCTACCAGGCCTCTCAGAGAACAGACCTTGAAACTCTTGTAATAGCTGGTGTAGTTCGGTTTTCTGCTCGGGCGACAGCGGTGCTTTACTGATAAGGTCACTAATGACTTGACCGGTGTCTTCCCTGTTCGTCACTGAGCCTAGTCCCGGAAGCTAGACCGGAAGCTCTTCAGGAACGTTTACCATCATGCACACCACTGCTTCCCTTGGTCTATAAGGTTTGAGCAGATTACAGTGGTAAACTTGCTGTGCTTTCCGCTTTCCTGGCAGACTTACCACGTAGTTAACGTCCGACAGTTTCTGAACAATATGTGCTGGGCCCTCCCACTGCACGTCTAGTTTGTTGTTTAGCGATGTGCGCAATATCATGACCTCATCGCCAACCTCAAAACGACGGGCCCTGGCTGTCCGATCATAATAAACCTTGGCCCTCTGCTGGGCCTTTGCCATTGCTTCACCTGACAACTCCTGTGCCCTTCTTAAGCGTTCGAGGAGCTTAAGTACGTACTCCACCACGACTGGGTCGTCGCCCCTACCTTCCCATGATTCTCGAAGCATGCGAAGCGGAGATCGAAGCGAGCGACCGTACACCAGTTCAGCTGGCGAAAACCCCGTAGCCGCATGCGGCGCGGTCCTTAAAGCAAACATCACCCCAGGCAGACACAGCTCCCAGTCAGTTCGATGTTCAAAACACAACGCTCTCAACACGCGCTTCATGACGGAGTGGAGCTTCTCAACGGAATTCGACTGTGGGTGGTACACTGAGCTGTGTAACAGCTTTACCCCACACCTTTCGAGAAAAGTTGTCGTCAAAGCGCTAGTAAACACTGTGCCCTGATCTGATTGGATTTCCGCAGGAAAACCAACTCGCGCAAATATGGACAGTAGTGCATTAACTATCTCAACTGAGCTGAGTTCTTTAAGCGGCACTGCTTCAGGGAACTTTGTCGCTGGGCAGATCACAGTCAAAATGTGTCTGTACCCCGTGGCTGTTACCGGCAGAGGTCCCACAGTATCAATAACGAGCCGTCTAAAAGGCTCCGTAATGATAGGTACCAATTTCAACGGCGCCCTCGATTTGTCCCCTGGTTTGCCCACCCGCTGACAAGTGTCACATGTCCTCACGAAATGGTCTGCGTCCCGAAAACACCCTGGCCAATAGTACTCTTGCAAGAGACGGTCCTTAGTTTTCTTAACTCCTAGGTGTCCGGACCACGAACCCCCGTGTGACAAGCGCAACAGATCCTGACGATAGCATTGAGGCACGACCAGCTGATCGAACTCCACTCCTCTGCGGTCTAGATACTTCCGGTACAGGACTCCCCCTCTTTCCACAAAACGCGCAGTTTTCCTGGCGATACCTTCTTTGACATTGCAGCGCACGTTTTCCAGGCTGCCATCCTTTTTTTGCTCGGCTATCAAAGCCGTCCGGCTGACTTTTAGCAACCTATCAAGTCCGTCTGACGTAGGCGCGATGAGCAAATCAGTAGATAGCTCTTCTAACTTTCCCGTGTCGGGCATTTCCTCTCCAGTATCTGGCGCCTTTAACGTTACAGACTCAAGTTTATTCAGTTCGGGCGTGCTCGGAATATCAGCTTGCTGCGCCTCTGACCCTTTTTCGTTGTTTGATAACGTCGGCCCCGCAACTACCGCCTTTGCAGCGAGCTCCCGAACCTTCGATCTGGTTAAGGCCTGAACACTAGCTTCACCAAACAAAAGCCCCTTCTCGCGCAGGAGGTGATCGGACCTGTTTGAAAATAGGTACGGGTACTGGGGTGGCAGCATAGATGACACTGCGGCCTCCGTCTCAAGCGCTCCGAAAGGTCCTTCAATAAGCACTTTTGCTACCGGCAGACACACGCTATGAGCTTCCACGGCTTGCTTGATCCATGCGCACTCGCCCGTGAACATATGGGGTTCTACGTAAGATGGGTGAACTACATCCATCGTAGCTGCGGAATCGCGAAGCACTCGGCACTCTTTCCCGTTCACGAGGAGGTCTCGCATGTAAGGCTCGAGAAGCTTCATGTTCTCGTCCGTGCTGCCTATTGAAAAAAACACAACTTTTGGTGTTGTTTCCGGACACTGCGCCGAAAAGTGACCCGGCTTCTGGCACGTATAACAAACGCCCGCTCGCCTCATCTCGAACCGCTTTCTGCGTTCGGCTTCGGCTGCCGTCTCTTTACGTTTGGTCGGATTGCTTTCACTCGCATCCTCACTACGCGTGTCCCCCTTAAATCTCATGGGCGTGAACCTTGGCCTCTCAGACTTGGAGCCAAATTCACCCTTTTGACCGTCCTTAGCTCCGCGAGCCCGACGCGTCACAAACTCCTCGGCTAGCTCAGCGGCTTTAGCCACCGTACAAACGTCTGGCCTATCCAAGACCCAGTATCGCACGTTCTCCGGTAACCGACTATAAAACTGTTCTAGCCCGAAACACTGCAGAACTTTATCGTGGTCACCAAACGCTTTCTCTTCTTTGAGCCACTCCTGCATGTTCGACATAAGCCTATACGCAAACTCTGTATATGACTCACTTCTGCCTTTCTCATTTTCCCGAAACTTCCGACGGAACGCCTCCGCAGACAGCCGGTACTTTTTTAGCAGACTCGATTTTACTTTGTCGAAATCCTCTGCTTCCTCTCTATCCAAGCGAGCGACTACGTCGGCCGCCTCGCCGGGTAACAAAGTGAGCAAGCGCTGTGGCCACGTTTCCCGAGAGAACCCCTGCTTCTCGCACGTTCGCTCAAAGTTAACCAGGAACAAACCAATGTCCTCTCCAAGCTTAAACGGCCGCATCAGGTCAGTCATTTTGAACAATACGCGTTCTCCTGCACCGTGTGCCTGACTTCCATTACGAGCGTGTTCCATTTCTACCTCAAGACGCTTCATTTCCAAAGCGTGTTGACGGTCACGCTCTTGTTGCTCTCGCTCTTTCTGTTCTTTACGTTCACGCTCTTCTTTTTCTTTTGCAGTCTCCCTCTCTTCAATAGTCTCAAGGCATTCCGACAGCTCGTCATCCTCAGCCTCTAACTCAAGAATAGCCTTTAGCAGTTCTGGTTTTCTTAGTTTGTCTGAGACATCCAGACCCAACTCTCTTGCAAGCTCCAACAATTTCGGTTTGCGCAACGACTTCAAATCCATGGCTGCTCTGAATGCTGCTTTCTCTACTGCTTACTATTGTCTTGCCGCAAACTAACCCGGCAGCAACGACAACCACAATTACCAGCTCTGTTTCTGACACTAACAAAAGCCTGGCAAAGCTCAGAAGAAGAAAGTCCCGCACTCACCAAACCTCGCAGGCAGGAATTCCGCGCAGTCGTTCCGCTGCAGGCAACCAGTCGTCACACAGGGCTCGTTGCACTGCTCCCGGATCGTCGTTGAGCTGCTCAGCATACTGTCAACTGCATCTCTTTGCTGCTGGCCTCCGTTGTCGCGATCTCGCCGCTGGCAGACCGTTGTTTGAAGTCGTAGGCGATCTCACCGCTGCCAACCAGATGTTTTGATCCGGACCGCTGGTACGATCTGTTGGGAACTCGGCGCTGACGCCCGTGGTTGTACCTGGGTCGCAAGCCCCAAGGGTAGCGTTGGCCTGGCGGCCTGGGGTACAACTGGAAGCATCCGAAGGTCCCGGCAAAGCATGAGTCGACTGGTAACAACGAAACAACTTGTTTATTTTAACATCGCAAAGAGTTGGCGGTCAGGTTTGACCGAAGTAGAGAGACGGGAGAGCACTTCACTCAACTGAAGAAACCGGAGCCCTCCCTTTTGGCGTCCGGGGGCAGCTGTTTTTATACTCTCGCAGTTGAGGGCAAGAAGGAACCCCTCAAAAGACGAGCACGTGAATGTACAATGGGCTAATGGTGACGCACACTGTCGTAGCGATGCCGTAGCACCATGTCGAGCACGATCTCGTAGCACGCTGTCGTGGCGCTGCGCACGATCTCGTAGCACCCTGTCGTGGCGCTGCGCACGATCTCGTAGCACCCTGTCGTGGCGCTGCCGGTCGGACACAATGACTGTAACGAGAAGATGGTCCCTGCTTTGGCATCGCCTGTTTCGGGCATAATGACTGGAACGAGATCCCTGCTTTGGCATCGCCTGTTTCGGGCCCAATAACTGGAATGAGATCCCTGCTTTGGCATCGCCTGTTTCGGGCACAATGACTGGAACGAGATCCCTGCTTTGGCATCGCCTGTTTCGGGCCCAATAACTGGAATGCGAGGATGATCCCTAGGCGGTCGCATCGCCGCAGTCGCGCCTGGAAACACCTGGCGATGAGTGTTGCGGCGACGACGATCGGGCCAAAATGTCCGCCGCCCCGCCGCAGTCGCGCCGGCAAAACCACGTGTCGCAGGCGAAACGCAACACCGTCCTGTATGCTAGTCGTAAGCTGACCAGTCGTGAGCAGGCGTATAGCGCCACCGAGAAAGAGTGTGCATGTCTCGTGTGGGCCGTTCAGAAATTGTCATGCTATCTAGCCGGCTCGAGGTTTATCATTGAGACGGATCACTGCCCTCTCCAATGGCTGCAGACCATCTCTCCCAAAAATGGCCGCCTCCTGCGCTGGAGCCTCGCTTTACAACAATATTCCTTTGAGGTGCGTTACAAAAAGGGGAGTCTCAACGGTAACGCCGATGGCTTAAGTCGAAGCCCCTAACGTAGGAATCAGCCTCAAAATTGTTTGTTACTGATGTTTTTCTTCCTGAGGCAGGATTTTTTTTTAACATATTGCTTTTGTTTAGTGTTTCAAAGTGATGATATGCTTTCTAGTGCAATTTTTCAATTTGTGGACGCGTTCTGAGTGATGCTAGACTACTGTAAGGAACTAGGCAGTGGTATAAAAAGGGGAAAGAGCCTGGCAGGGCTTAGTGAGGGTTGTGCCGTGCTTGCTGACTGAGCGGTTGAGTTTCAGCGTAGTTCTAACGCTTGCCGGGAACGAGAACAAAAATGTGAACTCTCCCGAAGTCACTTTGCAGTGTCCCGTGCGAACCTGAACAAGAGAACGAGGCCTTCTCTGTGCGCTGCGCTCAAGAAACGTCGAGGGACGCCCGACTTCGGTTATGAGCATCATCGAGCGACATCCCTCCGGACAGCGGATGCAGTCCCCTGTCCATCGGGATCTCCTTCCCCCGGCGGGGCGGTCTGTTGCGTTTCGCCTGCGACACGTGGTTTTGCCGGCGCGACTGCGGCGGGGCGGCAGACATTTTGGCCCGATCGTCGTCACCACAACACTCATCGCCAGGTGTTTCCAGGCGCGACTGCGGCGATGCGACCGCCTAGGGATCATCCTCGCATTCCAGTCATTGTGCCCGAAACAGGCGATGCCAAAGCAGGGATCTCATTCCAGTCATTGTGCCCGAAACAGGCGATGCCAAAGCAGGGATCTCGTTCCAGTCATTATGCCCGAAACAGGCGATGCCAAAGCAGGGACCATCCTCTCATTACAGTCATTGTGTCCGACCGGCAGCGCCACGACAGGGTGCTACGAGATCGTGCTCGACATGGTGCTACGGCATCGCTACGACAGTGTGCGTCACCATTAGCCCATTGTACATTCACGTGCTCGTCTTTTGAGGGGTTCCTTCTTGCCCTCAACTGCGAGAGTATAAAAACAGCTGCCCCCGGACGCCAAAAGGGAGGGCTCCGATTTCTTCTGTTGAGTGAAGTGCTCTCCCGTCTCTCTACTACGGTCAAACCTGACCGCCAACTCTTTGCGATGTTAAAATAAACAAGTTGTTTCGTTGTTACCAGTCGACTCATGCTTTGCCGGGACCTTCGGATGCTTCCAGTTGTACCCCAGGCCGCCAGGCCAACGCTACCCTTGGGGCTTGCGACCCAGGTACAGCCACGGGCGTCAGCGCCGAGTTCCCAATAGATCGTACCAGCAGTCAGATCCAAACAGGAGACTGTGGCCTGGCTTGAAGCCTATTGTGCGTCCTTGTAAACAGAAGGCTGCCCGTAAATGCGGCTGATACCCGAATCGAATAGCGGAAAAAATATATATATAACACCGTTTTCACCTAAGCATAAGTGACCCGTTGTCTGGGTGCTTCTCATTTCTTTTTTTCCTTTTGTTACGCAAATGACACTCATACGGCGGCTAAGCGGCCTGCGTCTTGAAACAAGCCTGCCGCCTACCTCGACTGGCTGCGAATACCTGACACGTGTCAACTCGTCGAGACAAGCGGCACTGCAGGGCAACTACACACACGCCCCGCCGATATGTATATTTCACGCCTACTCCCGTCGGAAACGGGGCAGCAGAGACAAGTGGTACGTGCCGCGTCGTCGTCGTCGCTTTTCATTTTCCGGGACGACCTCCTCGTTGTGCCAGACTTCGCGCGCTAAACAAAAGGGTTCGCGCACAATGGAGACAGACCGAGCCGCTAATACGCGCGTCGCACTCCCGCTTCGAGCGTCGAGGTGACTGCAGGGGGCGTCGCGTTATGGAGTGTGCACTGCACGCCCGTGGCGACCGATAGCCCGGCGGGGCTCTGATTCGGACCACGTGCGGGAGACAGGCGGAGAGAGCGAAGGGGCCACGCGGTGCGGAAGTCGTTGATAACGGGTTTTAAAGCGCGGGTCTCCCCGCTCGTTGAACGGTGTGCGTACGATCCGCGCTGGGTTTTCCGTTGCCCTCGGAAGAGGGCAGAGGAAAAACGCGGACACGCCAACGACTACGATGTCGAGCGACGTTCGACGTTGGGCCGCGATTAGTGATAGCGGCGAATAATAGCCTGCGCATGGGTAGAGCGGCTGCCGGAGCCACTAGGACGAAAAAGGTTGCCTGCAGGGGCGAACTTTCTCCGTAGGTGTGCGGACGACGCCGCAGCATTCCGACGGGATTCTGGCTCACGCTTAACGCACTCGTGGGTTTCGCTGTGTGTCGAAGGTGACCAAGCTCTGTGCCTTTTGATTGCGCTCATGGTTTCTCCTTAAATTGTGCATGGGAGAAGCCACAAATTAAATATTCTGTCTCAGGCGTGTTAGGGGTGGGCACTGCATTAGTTTCGACAGCCCGGAGTTCTCTAACCTACGTCTGAGTAGCCGAGCGTTCTTGCTTTCCGCCCCAATCGGTGCACTGGAATTAGGCCGCTGTGGACTGGTGTCGAAACCGCGACCTGGTGCTTAGCAGCGGAACACCATAGCCAATGAAGCACTACGGCGGGTACTCAGTGAAATTAGTCGCCGTCATTGGTTTTGGATGCTGCCTTTTCGTGACAAGTGGGAAAGAACGGGAAACATTTGGCACAATCTTGAAAACGCACCTTTTTATTGGGTTAACATGATCATACATAATCTCCAAGAAACTAAATTATCATTATCATGAACATATTCATCATAATTGCGTCCACTGCAGGGCTGATGCCTTTACAGGAGATATTTAATTACCACTGTTGTACCTGTACCGAACCCGGAATACGGACATCATGCAACATACCTAATGTTCTGCCCCGCTTGGTTGCATTCTCCTTCATATTGTACCTATGCAATGACTAGATATCGCATATCTATTGTGTATAACGAACCATGAGCTACCATGAACTCCTTCTTCATTTGAGCTCCCTCGGGATGAAGCTTGATTGCTCTTCAGCATGTACATTACGAGATGGATTACCCCAACTCAGCGCGTCAATGTAAGTTTCTTGGCAGTTTACGGTTTCACGGAAAACAAGCGAGGCTGAAGTTATAAGCATCCTGCCATGCATGAAGCGCGGGGCCGCGGGTGACTCTTGCGATCACAGGAAATCAACTATTTGCGAAAGTCATTTTGTTGCCGAGAAGCACAAAGTTTGTTTTACAGGACGAACGAACGTACAAACGAACAAGCAGTATAATGCTCGGTTTTGGATTTTGTGCAATCAATGAAAAAAAAATCATCTTTCACCATGCAGTAGAAGTTAATTCCTTGGGTCCGCTTATGGACGGGGATAGGGGAAGAGAAGGAGCATGTGTGTTATCCAAAAAGACACCAGTACCCTCTCTATCGGAAAAACTCATATGCCCCCCTAACTTCCATATCCAATATCGGATATGAAACATATAGGATCCCATATAAAAGCCCGTTCTTCCCATATGTCCTGTACGGCTATTGGATATAGGAGTTATGGTAAGCGCAGTTTTTTTTTTTTTTTTTCAGCAGGGGCGCATTCTTTATAGTTCAGCAGTACCTGTGGGAGCTTAGACATGCTGAAACGCGCCTCTGAATGAGTCGCATAGTGACATACTAATTGAGCCGTGGTATCAAGGATTGTGAAACCCTGGTATATGGCCGATGAAGACGCGTTGGAGAACGCTGCAATTGAGGGCTTGGGCTGATGGCCCCGACATACTGAATCACATTTACTGCCAATAAAGTACCTTGGTTCTCTATCTCGGAAAGCATATTTAGCGCCAGCGAACAAGGACAGAAGGGAGACGAAACCAGAATGCGTCTCCATTCTGTCCTTGTTCGCTAGCGGTAAATATGCTTTCGAAGTCAGCTTACCAAGAAGCCAACCAAATGGCAATGCTGAACTTTATCTCTATCTCGGTGTGGCGAAATGCTGAGCTAATTGTCTTGATGGTACCGTTGTTGATAATCATGGTGGTTGGGAGTGGCTACGATGATAACGATAACGACGATGTCTATGATCGTGGTGATATTGATTATGATGATAGTGATAATGATTGTGTCGTTGTTGTTTCTCTCCGTGAAAGCGGCAAAAACACATCCTGTATTTCTTTCCTGTTTTTGGCGGGTGTTTATTTTTGCCAGCATACTGCCAATGGCTGATGTTCTGCTCGCGGAACCTGTCGCTGAGTCTTCGTCTTATTATGTAGACACTAGTAAGACTGGTTGTACAGCTTTTGGACTGCTAATAATCATGAAGGATGAAGGAGAAAACAATCGCGAGAGGACGCACGGACAAGTGTCGGTCCGTGTCCGTGCTATATGACTTTTCTCCTTTGAGCTTCAAGTTAAATAGATATGGAATACCAACGAGGAACAAGAAATGAAATTGATTTCATACTTTCTGCCGATACCAGCACAGCGCAGGGTGTAGAAGTGTTAGGTAGGGTAAAGTGCAGTGATCATAGGTTAGTGAGGACTATAGGATTTACCTCTATTTGATGAGGGAAAAAGTAAAGAAGAAAGAAGCCAACCTAGACGCAGTAAGGGCAAAAGCAGGCCAATACAGGTTGGGCACTTGCAAACAAACATGCAGCATTAGAACAGAGAGATGAATATAACATAGAGACAGTGAATGAAACCGTAACTAGGCTGGCTTCAGAAGCAGCAACTGAAGTGCGAGGTAAGGCACCAAGGCAACCAGCAGGTAAGCTCTCCCAAGTAACAAACGACCTAATAAAACAACGACAAAGAATAAAAGTGTCCAACTCAAGAGATAAGAAAGAATTCTCGGAACTGCCAAAACTGATGAACAAGGAGAAAATAGGGGATATTCAAAATTATAACGTGAGAAGGACTGAGGAAGGAGTAAAAAACGGACGCAGCTGGAAAACAGTGAGAAGAAAACTAGGCATCGGACAAACCAAGATGTATGCACTGAAAGATAGGCAGAGTAATATCATCAACAATCTTAAAGATATAGTAAAAGCAGCGGAAGAATACTATGCTGACATGTACAGTACCCAAAGCAGCCACGATACCTCCATTCGAAGTAGTAAGGAACAGGTTTCAGAGGCTCTTTCTATAACTAGCGATGAAGTAAAAAGGCCTTGCAAGATATGAAACTGGGAAATGCAGCAGGAGAAGATAAACTACCAGTTGATTTATTCAAAGATGGTGGAGACATAATGCTTGAAAAACTAGCGGCCCTTTATATGAACTGTTTACAGACTGCAAGGGTCCCAAAGAACTGGAAGAATGCCAACATTATACTAATCCATAAAAAGGGAGACGTTAAAAAATTAAAAAGAATATTGGCCCATTAGCTTACTTCCAATATTTTATAGAATATTCGCCAAGACAATCTCCAATAGAATAAGGGCAACACTGGACTTAAAGGGAAGCTGAAACACTTTTCGAAAAAAATGAGTTCTCTGCGGCATTTTACAGTTTTGAGTCCCCTGAACACGAATATCTGGTTCAAAAAGGGCGGAAATAAACGCAAGGGGCTGTTTTTCCAAGAAAACGCGCACCAGCGCCTCGGGGCATCGCGCGAACGCCACTGTTGCCCGTGATTGTTCGGGGCCGCTGTGACGTCATTCGCGGCAGTCGCCGGTCGGCGCCGCCGTTTCAGAGCGTAGCACGCTGTTCTGTTCTGGCTTCATAGATGAGTCAAAGTTGTTCTTTATTCTATGGCTGAGTTGTAAGCATTATGGAACGTTCTCGCTGTCTCGGACAGCTTGTATTTTCGCCGTACATGTTCGAACCGACAGCCGATACGGAAAACGATGGCGGCAACGACGATGTTGAGTGTGCCAACAGCGAGAGCGATGTGTGCACCTTCTCGCGCGTTGAAAATCTTAGCTGGTACGTATATATTTTTTTTCATGTAGCTGCACATTCCAATGGCGGGAGAAAAAATGCGCTAAAGTGTCACTGGGAACTTGCTGCTGGAAGAATGCCGAAGCACTAACTTCTCATTAGGTTGTAAACGCGGGTGCAATTACGCGATGTCAAGCACCTTGCCGCTGCTTGTCTAAAGTTCCGTGGTTTTTTGCGTGTTGATTCACGATCGCGAACATAAGTGCCACGTTTGGATACTTCAAGCTCTTCAACATTATCTGCCTGTGTCACACTGGCTGCTTCAAACTCATCGATTGGTGATGGTAGTGGAACAGGTTCATCAGGGGCTCGGTTCTCTAGGTGCTCTGCTAGAACCTGAAAGAGTGCAAGGCATGGATGTCATGAATTTCAGCATATCGTGCATATCAGCAAACATGACAACAGTTGGATTACTTCCAGTAATTGAAATACTTTTTCAGTAATTTATGTGATGGATTAGTTGTCTAGTGATTTAGCAATGTGAATTATTTGGTGTCTGTAATTTCATGGCTGAAGTAATTTATTAATTGCGTTAAATATGCACCAGTAAGTTGTGTACGGTGCCAGAACGTTGCTAGTGTCGTGAGGTGTCGTGGAGGAACACGGGGGGGGGGGGGGGGGGGAGGGCATACAATGTTGGCAAGTGTATGTTATCTTGAAGAAAGGTTGGCGTCCCTTTAAACTTTGCTTTTTGTTTCTTGTATGCATGAAACCTTTTTGGAAGCAATCGTAAAGTAATACCATTTTTGAAAGCGGTAATAGGTAATGTAATTCAAATCGATGATTGCAATAAGAAAGTAATTAGTAATGTAATATAATTACTTTCAAATAATAATTTTGTCATGCCTGATACATAACGAGTTCTCTAGGTACAAGGGCAAGAAAAAATTGTTTTGTGCAGCAGCGATGCCTGCATTGGGCTAGACGACGTCGAACGCTGACAAGTTCAATACCTCACAACGTTACTTCATTATTTGAGCCCGTTAGCCTTGACGTGGGCGCAGCTGTGCCGACGCTTGTTTTTGCGGCATTTCGCTGCTGGCTGTGAGTGCGAAATCTACGGAACCAAGTTTTTACACGCCGAGTTCAACTACTGTATCGCGAGCATGAAAATATTACCGTAACGCCTCATGTCGTGCGATTTGAACACGAATGCTGAACAGCTAAACCTGCAGGCACCGCGTGGTAGGACGAATAGCAAATATCACGTAATGCACAAGCGCACCCCCGGTCAGTTATTTCACCGTATAAAAACAACACCGAACAAACAGCCATAGTACAGTGTTCCGAGACACAGCGGAGGGGAAAAACAGGATGGGAACGGCAAGCTGTTTGCATGCATGTGCATATTCTTGGCTGTGCCTCCACCTCGCTTCGTCAAAGGCCGCTGTAAGGCCGTTTGTTCGACACTCAGGTGATCATCTGTTTAAAACATTACCCGTGTGCACATTAAAACCCTTACCTCACCCTTTCTCCTCTTGGCGAAGGCCGCTCTTGGAGGTGGCGAGGTGTTTGTCTTGTGGGAGAATATAGACGGAACAACGCCGGGCTTCAGTCGCGTCGATTTAATTGGAATACCGATTGCCCGCATCGTTGTCAAGCTCCGATGATAACCACTGTCGCGGAAATTATCCGAGCACAGCACAGTTGATTTCGTCGGCACGAAATTATATCTCCTCACCGCACAGACCCACTGCGCTGCAAGTTTCTTGTCCTTCGGGAACATGTGAAACACCACATCGTCTCGGCCGCCTGTGTTCGCACAGCGGAATGTGCACAGAACGAGGGCAGGTTAGGCGCCCTTGGCTGTAGGCCCTCACGCAGCACAGAAAGAAAGCACAGTTCACGAAAATCGCAAAAGAAAACAAACGTCAGCGGCGGCATATCTCTCGTAGCATCGTTTAGTAAAGCGCAGGGCGGGAAGAAACATGCCAGCACGTGCCAGCACGCCGGTCCGGCAGTACGGTCCCCGCGAGTGACGTCACTCTCGCCGGTTCTCTCCTCTGGCAACCACCTCACCCGGCGCTCCGAGAAGCGACGGGGGCGTGTCCGCGGGGGGAATTTAGAAAGCTATTTCTGCCCCTTATATTAACAAAACAAAGAAAAAAATTCAGAACCGTAAATGAATAGGTCTGTTCTTCCCAACCCCAGCAATTCATGGAAATTGAAAACCGCTTCAGCTTCCCTTTAAGTCAACCAAGGGAACAAGCAGGTTTCAGGAAGGGACACTCTTTAGAAATACTCTATAGGGATACTCTATAGAGTATCCCTTCCTGAAATTTGCTTGCTCCCTTGGTTGACTTAAGTCCAGTTCTGCCCTTGTTCTATTGTAGATTACCTTGGTGAATATTTTATAAAATATTGGAAGTAAGCTAATGGGCCAATAATTTTTCAATTCTTTAACATCTCCGTTCTTGTGTATTAGTATAATGTTGGCATTCTTCCTGTTCTACAATGGATCACGTCCATGTCATCAATCAGGTAATCGAGAAATCCGCAGAGTACGATCAGCCTTTGTATATGGTTTTCACAGATTACGAAAAGGCTTTTGATTCAGTCGAGATACCAGCAGTCATAGAGGCATTACGTAGTCAAGGAGTTCAGGACGCTTACGTAAATATCTTGGAAAGTATCTACAGAGATTCCGCAGCTACCTTAATTCTCCATAAGACAAGTAGGAAGATACCTATAAAGAAAGGGGTCAGACAATGAGATACAATCTCTCTAATGCTATTCACTGCGTGCTTGGAAGAAGTATTTAAGCTATTAAACTGGGAAGGCTTAGGAGTAAGGATCAACGGCGAATGTCTCAGCAACATTCAATTTGCAGATGACACTGTCCTGTTCAGCAACCCTGCGGTCGAGTTGCAACAAATGATTGACAACGTTAACGGAGATACTATAAGAGTATACAGAGAGTATATAAGCAAGCATGTGCAGAAGACAAAGATAATGATCAATAGCCGGGCAAGGGAAAAAATTTTAGGATTACCAGTCAGCATCTATAGTCTGTGAAGGAGTACGTTTACCTAGGTCGATTACTCGCAAGGTATTCTGATCATCTGAAGGAAACTTACAGAAGAATAAAAGTTGGTTGGATCGCCTTCGGCAGATATTGTCACATCCTGATTGGAAGCTTACAGTTATCATTAAAAAGAAATCTATACAATCAGTGCAGTCTAATGGTGCTAAAACATGGGGCAGCAACTTGGAGGTTGACAAGGGAGCTCGAGGACAAGTTAAGAACCGCGCAAAGAGCGATGGAACGAAGAATGTTAGACATAACGTTAAGAGACAGGAATGGAGCGGTGTGGATCAGAGAGCAAACAGGCAGAACCTATATTCCAATTCACATTAAGAGAAAGAAATGTAGCTCGACAGGTCATGTAATGCGTAGTCTAGATAACCGGCCGATCATAGGGTTACAGAATGGGCGCCAAGAGAAGGGAAGCGCAGACGCAGGGGGCAGAAGACTAGGTGGGGTGATGAAATTAAGAAATTCGCAGGCGCTAGATGGAATCGGTAATTGGACAGGGGTAGTTGGAGATCGCAGGGAGAGGCTTTCGTCCTGCAGGGGACATAAAATAGGCTGATGATGATGATGACCAACGAGCTAGCCTGTCTTGCTTGAACAGCGACACCTACCTATGCATGAACTATGCTGCTATCCGTTGCTCCTAAACGCATGCGCACTCGGCCTCATACTTCAAGAATCTGCGTCACGTGCTTCCTGCAAAATGCACGAACTTTTACTGAGATGGACAAGACGTTTCAATAATATATTATAGGATAGAAAATGGCGGCTTGAGCGAATGTGCTTTAGCCTGCTGCACAGCGCAGGCGAAGCAGGCACGGGCAGTAGCAGTAGTAGTAGTTGTTGTACTCATAGGCGTCGCATTCACCAATGCATATACGCTTTTGATTGGAATGACTGATAGCGCCGACTGTAATGCCTGCGGTGCCGAGGAAACTATAGAACATCTACTGTGCTACTGCCCATCTTTTCAAAACGAAAGACATGACCTCTGCACAGCTCTCAGTCAGCTAGGTAGAACACCGTTCACCTTGAAGAAGATCTTGGGACCATGGCCTCGCATATCGCAGCTACAAAAGGCCACAAAAGCTCTGCTGCGATATTTGAAGGCTACTGGATTGACTCAGCGTCTGTGATCTGAACTGAGTGACCGAACGATATACCCAGTAGACTTTCTTTTCTTCTTTTAATCTTCCCGTCCCCTTTTCCCTTTCCCCAGTGTAGGGTAGCCAACCGGGCTCAGTCCTGGTTAACCTCCCTATCTTTCCTTTATCATTTGCTCTCTCTCTCTCTCATAGTAGTAGTAGCAGTAGTAGCGGTAGCAGTATATTAGCAGCAGGTAGTAGTAGGGGTAGTAGTAGTAGAAGTATCAGTAGTCGTAGTAGCAGGAGTAGCAGGAGTAATAGTAGTTGTAGCATGAGCAGTAATAGTAGTAGTAGTAGCAATAGCAATAGTAGCAGTGGTAGTAGTAGCAGCAGTTGTAGTAATAGTAGTAGCAGCAATAGTAGTAGTCGTAGCACCAGCAGCAGTAGAAGTAATGGTAGTTGTAGTAGCAGTAGAAATAGTAGCAGCAGTAGTAGTTGTTGTTGCAGTAGTAGTAGTAGTAGTAGCAGCAGCTGTAGTAATAGTAGTGGTAGTAGTAGTAGTAGTAGTAGCAGCTGTAGTAGTAGTAGTGGTGGTAGTAGTAGTAGTAGTAGCAGTAGTCGTAGTAGCAGGAGTAGTAGTTGTAATAGTAGAAGTGGTAGTAGTAGTAGTAGTACGAGCAGTTCTAGTAATAGTAGTAGTAGTAGTAGTAGTAGTAGTAGTAGTAGTAGTAGTAGTAGTAGTAGTAGTGGAATAGTATGGGACTTTAATGAAGCCTTACGGGGTACGTGATCAGGTGGAGAAACCTGGTATTGCTTCGCCCGCCAGCGAGCAGACTCCTCGCTCCAGAAGGCCAGCAGCAGTCACCGCCCGTCGCGCCCACTCCAACAGCCGCAGCTGGTCTTGCAAGCCCTATCTGAACAGTGTTGCCCGCTGTTCTGGGGTAGGATTAGGAAAATTAGGAGAGATGACAATAAAAAGTAAAACGTGATGCACATATATACAATAGCCGAATAAGAGTTAAAACTTAGCGCGTACAGTTATGACGAAGGCATGCCGTGTGATATGATTATGCTCATAAGAATACACAGTGTACGCCAGGCAAAAACGGCAGATAGGCAGTTGACCTTGAAGCAACTTCGACAAAGGAGGACTTCACTACCGAAATGAAGTAGATCAGAGAAACCTACGATATCTTCCATATTGGATGGCCATGTGATGAGCCCCTGAATTTAAAGAACATTGATTGCGAACCTAGACGCCGTAAACACGTAAGTGGGTCTCTTATTGTCGTTATTTTCTTAAGAGGGCAAAGAAGGATTTGGGCGATCAGTCAGCGCGACGAGCTTCAACATGTAGCTGTACGAAGTCCTTGGATTTGACTCTGGTGGCACGGAAAGGTTTACGGTTTTCTTTTTCTTTTTTTCTTTTTTCTTGCTGTATTCACATTGTTTGTATGTGATCGTATTCACTGACTGTTGTATTGTACTTACTCTCTTTCAGGTTCTGTTGACTGCCGGTTTTCTCTATATACAAAATCGCGTTGCCCGCATTACGCTTTGTCTACAATCAACAGTCTGCGTTTCAGAGAGAGAAACCATACAAGAGTGCTCTCTCCTTTTTTCTTTCTTTCTTCATTTCTTTCTTTGTTTTTCTCTCTAACTCTTATTCTTGCATACATAATCAACATCATGTTTAAATCGGGCAGTTTCCCACAATAACTTAATCTATCAGGATCACCCCCATATTTAAGGTGACCGCTCTTTAATCTCCAATTATCGCCCCATCTGTGTACTACCTTTCTTTAGAAAGGCAATTGAAAGGCTTATAGAATATAGCTTAACGAATTACCTTACAAAATTAAACATTCTCTCACCATTCTCATACGGCTTTAGCCGGGTTACTCGACCGAACTTGCTCTTGTTGCGCTAAGCGATCAACTAAATCTCGCAATCGATGAAGGCAATTATGCAGCTTCAGTATTTGTGGATTTAAGCAAAGCGATTCAAGAAATAAATCATCGCGTCTTATTTCAGAAGCTTGAATCATTAGGCCTTACCGGCCCAGCAGTTCTGTTAATACATGATTACTCAGCAGACACGATGCAGGTGGTAACTATTTCAGGAGTTCATTCTAAAACCATGTTCACCAATACTGGTGTGCCCCAAGGTTCCATATTGGGTCCGCTTTTATTTTTACTATATGTCAATGATCTGCCTAACTGCCTCTCTTCTTCGAAATGTATACTTTATGCAGAAAATTCTTCTATCATTAACTTCGATAAACATCTTACAACTTTAGTATCTAACCTAAATGGCGATTTACACAGCCTGCTGAAGTGTTGCCATACTAACCAGCTACAGATAAGCCTGTCCAAAATAAAATTTGTTGCATTCACTTCCCACCAACGAACACTTCACTCCATTCCTCCTATATTTCTTGGCACCAGTTCTATTCCTGCAAGTTTTTTCTGTAATTATTTGGTATAGAAGTACAAATTTTAAATTTATTGAACAAATAAGCAAAGTAAAACGGAAGATTACCTACGGGATCAGGGTACTGCAAAAGGCGCGAAACAGATTTAACCATCAAATATTACTATCTATATACATCTCATTTATTCAATCCCACATTAATTGCTGCTTTACTTTTGAGGAAACACTTACGTAACCCATTTAAACTCATTGCAAATCCCACAGAATCAGGCTATTAGGATAACTATATTTAGCCCATACAACCCCAACATCTCATATCTTTTCCGAGCTAATCACATTCTTTCAGACGCACAACTTCTTAAATATAACCTCGGTACCTTATTTGTTCCGTCAAATCAATTACACACGATGCGATAGCTTTATATCACAATATTCTCTAATAAATACCATTATTACCAGGTTTGCAATAAATGGGAACCTCATTTCGCCCAAAATACATACCAATTATGGCAAGCAGAGCGTCCATTTTTCATCTGTCGCATCTGGAACACACTTAAAAACAACTAAAATGGATCAATTCAAGAAAGAACTAAAATAGTATGTTCTGTCGAATACTGATGCCTAGTTCACACTCACAAACATTTTTTCAGCGTGTCTTCATTTCATTTTCATTGTCATACCATTAGTTTCCTGTTTGATGTCCTTGCCAGGCATATAAATTTGAGTTCACAAATTATGCTGTATACGTCATGACATTTACGCTGTTAATTTATTAGTGACGAACGACATTATGCTGCAGTGCTTTTTTATATGGTTTTTATTGATGTGCATTTCATTCTTCAATTATTATATTAATACTAAAAGCTGTAATTGTCTCTTGTTAACGATTTGTTGAAACTGTTGGAATCTGTATTTTATTACGTTTAGTTTAGGTCCCATTGCAGTCCTTGAATTCGAGACCTCCGTCTGCATATTGACATCCCGTAATCTTTCTAATCATCACAATAAAACCGATTCTGATTCTCATTTTTGCTTTCTTTCTTTATCATAGTTATTCCCCCTTTCAGCTGCATAGAATAGCAAATTGGACGTGCGTCTAACTGACCGCTTGCCGTGCCTTTCATTTCCCCCCCATTGTTTGTTTCTTCCTCTGAAACTACCCGTAGGAAAGCTAAACAAGCATTCAATTCTTAATGTGACTTCGGTATCTCCCTTTACGCGCTAGAAAACCTCTCTCCATTGAATTATTTTCTCATTCTCCCCCATTTCTCTTTTTCTTTGCTTTATATCCCCTATTTCCTGTGCAGGGTAGCAAGCCGCAAGTGCAGTTGGTTAACCTCCCTGCCGCTTTCTCTTCTGTTTATCTCTTTGTCTCTCTTTTCCACGGAAAAGAGATTATACCGGAGGAAAGGTGTGATGCCGGACGTCACAAGGAAATGAGAGAGAAGGGGCAAATACAGCGATGTTAACCGTACAAACGTCCAGTTGTCCACGATGTACTAGAGAGGAAGAAAGCGTAGAAAACAAAGTGGAACGCACAACAATATATTAACTTCTGCGTATCATCCTCAGCAGCCTTCTCAATAGGTGAGCTGCTTTCGAGCTGCAAGAAAAATGTTAAGGTGTCCAACACGGTCGCGAGCACACACATACACACCCACAAGCAACGCTCGTACGCTTCGATAAACGTTCGAATAAAATATCCAGTATACGCGCGCTGCAAGTTCACATGCACGCGTGTCGATAAACGCCTTATAAAGCACTTGTTGCCTCCGAGACATACGCTCTCGATGAAAACACTTACTGCGGTTAAGTTTACTGAAGACAAAGACAGGAGAAATATTCCTAGGCACATATAGAACGTGCTTATTCACAAGGACTCAGTCGAGTACTCACACGCACATACAAGGCGCATCAACTTACGCTTGCAACACGCGCACGTACGTTTGCAGGCGAAGTTCCCAGCACACTAGGCGAACCGCAGGCTTCCTGTGGCGCATGTTCACTGGTGCGCGAACGCCTGCCGCCCCCGTTCCACCACGTTCCCCTCGCGATCGCTGCCCCTGGGCACCCTCCACCCGGATTGGAGTCCAGCCGAGCGTTTCATTTGGTTTCTCGCTCGATTTGCCGGCCGACCGGCCGGCCCTCGAGGTGGCCGCACGGAGAAGAGCGTCGAGCCTGCGGTGTAGAAGGAGTGAGATGACGCCGGTCGTTCGTTTTCGCTGCCACTGCGTTGTAGGAGCGATCGCGGCCTGTTGAGCGTTGAGCCCAGCATCGACTTCCGCTGCTGCGGACGGACAAGGAGGGACGGGGATGAAGATGGACGCCCTACAGCCCCCGTCGCCGGCTGGATCAACACGCGGACAAGGAAGAAGGGCGGAGGGGAACGCTACGCGCTGAATTGGGCAAGCATTGCGAAAGCACGCATGGGACGAGGCAAGTTTGTTCGGTGAAAGCGCAAGCGCCGTTCTCGGCGACGCCGTCGAACAAATTTTCCTTGCAGCCCGAAAGAGGCTCAACCTTTTGAGCAGGCTACTGCAACAGGGAGGTTCTAAGTCTGTAGAAACTTGTATAGCGCCTTGTATTTTCAAACTGACTTGTATTCTTTTGATCTGTATACACCAATTTTTACTGTAGTTATATCTCTTGTACCCACCCCTCTTGTAATGACCCCTATGGGCCCCTTGTGGTATAATGAATAATAATATATTTATACCCCTTCCGCTTACGTTGGGTAGCAAAAGAAACGCGCATCTGGTTGACCATCCTGTCTTAATTTGCTACTCACCCTGTGACGATTTCTAATCACATCCCTTTTTCAAACGGGGCAGCGACAAATATTCACTTTGCCTGCTTGAGCTAATCAGATTCTACTACATCTATTGCAGTCGAGCATTTTGCCTATATCTACTTTATATTTTCTCTCTTCCTCCTAACCTCAATCTTAATGCTGTAACGACCACTGCTGCGTCTCCTCCCTGTTACTTTTCTTTTTTTTTCGAGCGATAGCTCCTATGGGCTCACTTCATGATTGTTTTGATGTCAGCCGGTGCCGTTGCTGGAATCGTCAAATCCTTTCCCAGCAAATTACGAAGAAAGCAAAAGAAGAAGAAAGAAATCCTTAGCACATGTATGTCAACCTGACAACCGATACATCAAAGACTGTGAAGCTATATAAGCCAGTTCTCGCTCCCTTCCACGGAAGTACTAGCGGTCTGTTTGCTATTGACTTGTGGCCTGGCTCGGCCGTAGCAGGATGCTGCATTTTTGTGGCTTGATGTTCTTAGTGATCGCAGTGACGGGTCCTGTGCATGTTGCATGCGAGTGAGGCCGCGGCTGGCTGTGCTCCTACGCAGGCTGTGTCACATCCAGGGATGCCATGCTCCTGTGCGAAGATATCCCTAAAATAGCCCATAGAAAATCCCTAGTTTGGCATGAAATTTCTTGAATCTATATATATACGTATGGTCATTCTTCATCTGAAAGTGGTCCACTACGTTATGTTGCCTGTAAAAATGGTGCAAGAAGCACGAAAAAAAATTGGCAGTGGCTTAGCTCGGCTATGCCAGGATATACGTAGCGCAAGCTAAGGTGTAGCATTGTTAACCTTGCTTAATCTTGATTCCCAGTCCAGGTTAGTCTGCTGTGTTGCGGCTTTTAGCCAGTCGTTCGGCGCGCTGTTCGTCTGTTTCCTGGGCGATTCGTTTCCTCTTCATGTCGTTCCGATGTCGATTCCAGGCCTGTTCCTGCTTATCAGAATTGTCGCCGTCCATACTGCCACCTCAACCGTGGTGGCGGCGCACGCGAGCTCGCCTTTTCAATCCTCCGACATGTTATCAGGCATGCGACGCAGCTGGCGAAGCGAGCGGAGGTGATCGCAACGATGAGGAACTCGGTGTGACGTCATACCAAACGGCGGCGGAGGAAAGGCGCGGCACTGCTCAGCGGCGGGACACCTGTGGCTCGGTGCTACTAGTCGCACATGCGCAGTAGCGATTAGGGACCGAGAGAGAGAGAGAAATATCCGCGGCGAGGCGCGCGTTGTGACGCCATGTGCCTCCTCGGAGCACCGCCACGGCGAAATCGCAAGTTCGCGGCCAGTAAAGCTTTCGCTTTAAAAAACATGCGCAATAGCTGCAGTCGTCACATCAGACAGTAATGCGCTGTCTTTAAATTCGCGACAAGAGAGGGCACGCATCCGGGCCGCGTTCGTCGCTCGCGCACGCGTGATTAAACAGCGTTCGCCGGCTCACCCCATCACCCGCTTTCCCTCGCATATACAGCATACGGCGCGCGGCGACGGCAGAAATGCGCCTGGAGTGCCCAAATAATTGCTATCACAATAAAATCCCCGAAATTTTCTTATTCTACTGCATGTGTTCCAGTCTGCTGACACCGCCGTTCGTTGGCTGTGCTGGCGAGTTTCTCAAGAGCGGTTATGACATTAAAATCACTTTTGACTCTGCTTCCCGGGAGAAAAAAGCACACACTTGTAGATTAACCTGAGCGACAGCGTTCAGTAGTGCAGAAGCAAAATAGAAAACAGTCTATAGAGCCATTGCCGGTTTTCGCTTCCTCGTGTAGTCGGCAGAATATCCTTAATGAGGTCCCATTTTGTAGCAATTCATTCTTTTATCATACCCATCGCGCTAAATGAGTGATTCCGGCGATAACGACGACGTCCTAGCCAACAGCTAATTAAAGGTGAAGAAGAAACACAGTGACGTTTCACTTAATAATAATAATATTTGGGGTTTTACGTGCCAAAACCACTTTCTGATTATGAGGCACGCCGTAGTGGAGGACTCCGGAAATTTTGACCACCTGGGGTTCTTTAACGTGCACCTAAATCTAAGCACACGGGCGTTTTCGCATTTCGCCCCCATCGAAATGCGGCCGCCGTGGCCGGGATTCGATCCCGCGACCTCGTGCTCAGCAGCCCAACACCATAGCCACTGAGCAACCACGGCGGGTGACGTATCACTTCGTGAACGCAGGTTAGGCGGAAGCATATGAGTGGTATTCCCATTTTTAAGTTTTTAAGTATTGCACGCAGAATGTTTGCAGTGTGGCAAGCCGCCTAGCCGGTCCCTCGGTAGTCTCCTGGGCACGCGAAGCCCGCGACTTTTGCGAGACTTGTGCAGCTCCTGACCGGCTCTTGGCGATGACTTCGGGGTCAGTAGACTCGCGCTCGGCCTGCCGCTGCTTGTGTTGCTGCTCCGTCCTTCTCGCTCGCCACTCAGCGCCTCGATCACGTGACGAACCTGGTACGTCCATAGCGCACTCAGAACCCGTAACAACTACCCTCTGCCACCACCCCAAAGCCACTCTCGATCACATTCTTTTCCTCTGCCCGGCGGATCCTCCCCCGCGGGGCCTGGAGCACCTTACTACTTGGGAGGCTTGGGAGACCCTACTGCGCTCCGAGGACCCGGCCAAGCAAGCCATCGCCACAGGCCGGGCTGCCAGCGTCATGAGCCTCCGGGACATGAACGTTTGAGTGCAGTGGGGCCGTGTGGGGGCCCAAGGACCTGCGTGTCCGCAACTCCCCTGTGTGCAATAAAGTTATCACCACCACCTACCAGGTACGTGGAGGCGCGCCACCCAGCGCGCCTCCCCCTACTCTCCTCCTACACGACGCTTCGTCTCTTTTTCTCCTTCCCCGCTTCACTCAACGCCGCCTCGACTTTCATCTGGGTGGCGTTGTTTTGCCTAGCGCATATTGATACAAGCGCAAGGACGACGACGCCACGAACATGCACAGCGAGCACCATGGCGTTGAAGCACGAACGGAAAAGGCGCGAATGCTACATTGATCCCGACGGTGCGACGCCTCCTACCTCGGCGCGCTATTCTCTTCTCCACCTCCAGGCACCTTCTTCCTCCGGCTCTCCCTTCCCTCTCTGGGACGAACATAATCGATTTCACAGACGAGACATGTACGCTTGCGCGTAAGATAATCAGAATTGAAGTGGACGATTGCAACATGCGGTACGAACTGCATTAATCGCTTGTTGAGACGTATGCCTACAACCGGTCAGACACTTTAATATAAGCCTAGATATCGCCATAAAGGTGCCAAGTCCTCAATTCAGTCAAGACCACTCGAGATCTGGGAACAAAGCTCTAATAAAGGGAAAGCGTAGCGAAAGAAATTCAACAAGAGCGGACACTCCCTTAGAGCCCACTGGCCGAATTAACAGCAGCGCACTAATCCACTGGCATTAAAACCTGAACCATGCCTTCGGTTGCGGTATTGGGCACGTGCGTTTCGAACGCTATGGCTGGTGCGCGTTAAGCCGGCGGCGCTGATCGGCGCGGCATTTGGTTTTAATACTGCTCAACCGCACCGGGTTTTGGTGATGAAACGCTTTTCCTTCTTATTTAGTAAAATAAATATGACTGCGAGTGATATTTACAAGGCCCCACCGAATCTGCCCTCTGTGCAACTTGCAATTTCATAAAGTAGACGCAAGATGCCTCGTGAAATGAGGAAATGTTCGTTTCGATCTATATAAATGATCATTCCGGCCTTTTGGTGCGTTCATCCAACGTTGTGGCATCAGGTAAGCAGCAGTGGTTCCCGTAAGAAGCTCAACCGGACGGCATCAGCTGAAAAAAGTTAAGTACAAGCATGTGTCATATTGGTATGTAGACCTTACAGGAATACTGCGTGTAGAGGCGAAACGTGCGAAAGTGGTGAATGGGCGACATTACAAACAAAAGCGATTCGCTTTTACAGACGTGGCGTAGAGAATACCGGTCTCATTCCTAACAATACCATACAGAAAATAAGGCGAAAACATCTCTTTTCCAAGCATTCTCCCATTCTCGGGCCTTATTTCCTGCCCCTTAAGAGCACAAATACACGGGCGACCACGCGTTTTCAACCCAACTTGGCCTCTGCCGACGCGATGGTATAGCCACGTTCAGAGAGGTGGCCACAACGGAGGCTCCCAGCTACACCATGCTATACGCTCGCAGAATGCCTTCTACTCGCACTCAAGACAAATGCGCGCACGGTGTCAAGCCTCTTTTCAGTCGCTCAGAAGGCGAAATTTTTTTGAGTTACCAGTTCCTCGTCTCTTGAGTTCCTCGGCGTTATCCTTTGTGCGTTCTGCCGGCGCAAGCAACGAACTCCCGTTATCACTCTTGGCAATCGCTCATCATGTTTCGACAAGCGTCAGCACGGAAAAAAGGCACACGTTGTTCGGGGGGGCGAGGGGGGATAGAAAGCGTACAAACCTGGCCCCGTAAGATTCAGTACTCGCGAAACTGCGTCACCACGGCCGAGCTGCTTTTTGCTCACGTCGCCACAACGCCGGGTGCGGCCACCGTGCCTCAGAGGTACCCCAAAAGGTACTCCATTATTCATGATTAAGGCACCCTTTTTGGGGCAAGATAAATTAGGACGAATAACACAAAGAACATGAACAACAGGATGGGCGTCATGTCATGGTGCCTCAGGAGAAGGATTCTACCTTTGGAAGTAAGGAGTCTGCTTGAGCTGCTAGGACCATCCTGGGGTCATGCCAGGAGGATTTGCAAGGTTTTGACGTTCGCGCCTGCCCCGTTGTTTGTGTTCTTTCTGTCCTTTGTCCTTGTGTAATTTGCGTCGAAAAGTGTGCCTTAATCATGGATCAATACCAACTAGCTCAAACCAAGAACTTACTTAACGAAATTCGTTAAATAATTTTTGGGATAAGGGAAAGCGCCCCAAACTTGTCCCATACAGACTTACTAGACGCGAGACGGAACACCGTGTGCGGTGAGCGTGCCGAAAAAGTACCGAAATACATTACAATAATGATGGAGTACATATAAAGCGTCGCAAACATGTCCCAGTACGATTCAGTACACTCCAAACTGTGACTGGCCGCTACGACCGAGCTGTTTTTCGCCAATTGCGTCACAACGCTCGAAGCAGTGCCGTAAGCCTATATTGCTTGCAATGCAGCGCAGGCTATCAAACAATATTGCTCATCTTGCCGTAGTCCAATGGTGCAGTCGCGCCGTGTCCAAGTGCAGAAGGAACCCAAGAACACGCCGAGAGCCCAAGAGGTAAGGCCGCATCAAAAAAAAAAAAAAGAAAAAAAAAAACAGAGAGAGAAATTGACACAACAACTTTTCTGGTCTCGTAAGCATTGTGCCACTTACTCATCTCCATGTAGCGTGGTGTCATTATCAATGTTTTGGAACTTGATCCGGACCAGTATAAACCCTTATGAAACTTCATCGGACGTTGGCTTATCATGTTCGATAGCGAACATCACAAGGCGCGCTTAAGACAGAGTACATTACGGCACTCGAACCCACGACCATTGGTGTTAAGTTAATTAACCTCAGCTAATTAAGATACAGTTGATTAAGGCACTCGAACCCTCGACCTTTGGTCGGAGTCGAAACCAAAATCATTGGTGTTGAGGTGAAGTTAATTAACCACAGCTAATTATGATAGATTTCATTAAGGCACTCGACCCCTCGACGATTGGTCGGAGCCGAACCTACAACTTTTGCGGTTAATTAAGGTAAATTAGAGTTCATTTAGCGAGTCTCTCTCAAAACTACCACTACATTTGCTGAGGGGGGTATGCAATGTTCTTTGTGGCGTCGGCTCGTTGTTCTCAGTGACGCTGTGTAACGCATGCTCGTATTTCCCTTGCTTGTTCTGCGTTGCGACCTTCCCGGAACATCGTTGTCGGGCGGCATGGGGTGGCATGGCACGTGAGCTTCTTGGTGTAGTTCCCCGCCCTGGACAGAGTCGTCGAGTTGTTTCTGGCACTTTCTGTATTGACGCTGATACTCTGCATTTAAGCGGTTGCGGTCATCTTGGCGTCATTACGGTAAATTCCACGGCGCCGCGGCGACATGGACTGCTGCGGTGCGACACTTGCACATGTCCATGCAGCCCGGTGTCATTGTCAACCTCATCGAACATGATCCGGCCCTTATACATTATGGAATGCTTCAGTGATGGTTTGGATGCTTGTTTAGCGCTTGTTCTTTATTCAAAAGTATGCTGCAGTTCTGTGTGTTGTATGGTTGATTTAAATGAATTGGCGTGCTTAAGGGGGTATGAGCCACTGCAGTCGTCTTACGTGACCGACTGGTTTCTTGCCCGGCAGGCGTAACCAAACATGCGTACGCATTTAAAAAGGAGACGGGCGGGTCGTAGAACAGGCGCACGCTCACATGCGCGGCCTGCCTCGCTCGCTTCGGTGGCTTGTCCGGAGCACGGCGCACGCACGCGCATGCATCTGGCACGTCATTGGCTTGTTGCTGTAATAAATAACGATAAATTTTAACCTACAAGTTCATTTATATGCAGAGCTTTTTTATTTTAGCGGGAAAGAATAGAAATTGACCGCCCTTTCACCACTGTGAAGAGCGGTGCAAGCGAAGCTCGGGATCCGCGGCTCTTCGTTATCGTAACGCCTCGGCTTCGCGCTCCCTCATGGCGAGGTCGGCACGTCGACGAGGAGCCCTTTCTCGAGCGAGTTCCCGGCGGCGTTCGTCAAACGCCGCCTGTTCTTCGGTCGAACGCACGACGCATGGCCCGCTCCCGCTCCGTTCCTTGAACGTAGCCTGCTCTCCGGCAGAACGAACCAAACGCGGCCTCCCCATCTGACTACCTGGCCTGAACTGGCGCGAAACGGCGGGTGCGCCGCAAGCTGGGTGAGTGAAAACGCGATGACAACCTTTCCCTCCTCCGGATGGAGGGGACACCTGTGATTGTCTCGCGCCTTTCGCTGTGTCTACTTCTGCATGCATATAAAACCCCGCTTAAAAGGGCGCGTATACGATGAACTGAATGAGACTACTCATAATTTCATGCAATCAATTATAAAAAAAAACCGACAGTGGTTAAATCGGTTAGCGTGGTGGTCTCGCAACCCGAAGGTCGGCGGTTCGAATCCGCCGCCTGACAAGCAATTTTTATTTTCGCGTGGCTTGGGTTTTTTCGTACGGCAGCACCGACGCCGACACGAGTGAGGCAATACAAGCGTCACCTAAAAAACTAAAACGTTGTCTGTTAAATATATTTCAGCTTCGTTTTCATTTCTTTTTTTTTGCGATGCTCGCGTCAGCTAACGGATGGCATTAATAGCGTGACGTATTTCTTCTTACCAGTTTTCGCCGAGTGTTCGCTCTTGTTGAATTCCTCTCTAGTTTAACCAATGAAAACACACAGGTGATAGGTGCACTTTAGCACTAGCTTCATGTTCAGAAAACATTTATTTCAACAGAAGACGATACGAACACTGAGTCACAGTCGCGGCGCAACTTGACCAGGATGATAACGTAAGCAAAGTACGAAGCGTTGTATTCGTCACTTTTTCAAAAAACTGTCCGAGTCCTCACTCACTATTATATAACCACGCAGTTGCATATAACCTAACTACCACAGTATATAAAATGGTATTTTCTGCACCAAACTGTCTCTTCGCACGGGCCAGCGGATTCGACGATGAATCAGTAACTGCTGGCAGACCTTCAACGTGGAACCGGTACAATGAGGTGCGAGAAACAAGAATTTCACCTTATACCTGATACAGACCTTGCTTGTGAGTTTTTCTTTATTGAATCACACACAAGCAAGATAACCTTTACTTCATAGTCATGGATCATTTCATTTCTCAACAAATTCGCGGCTCCGACATATGTTGCATTTGATATCGACCCCTCCATCGAACATCGCCGCACGAAACCCGTTGTGGAACAGCGCAACAGGGTCGTTACGAAATTCTTATTCAGCGACGATGAAATTCTTATTCAGCTGCAATGAGTCGAACTTACGACTAACAAACTCGCAGTCCAGATTTGGCACTCTACTTTTCTTCTTTTACAGGGACGCTGTTAGCCTCTAGTTGGTCGGGATTTTTGCCATGCCATGTATTTGGATAGGGTCTGCTTAACGATATATTGGCCAAGATCGGTTAGTATATAAAGTGACAAATACTGAACTTGGCAAGTTGTAATACCTTTTGCTGAGCCGCAAGGGCCCTAAGACAAGAAAGCACTTTCAAATCCGGGATGTGCCACTGACGTATACGGACGCTAAGCTTTCGCCACGAGATTAAAGAAAACAACAACAACAACAACTGAACTTTGACTTTCTTTTTCTCCTCTGGTGACAAGCCTATTACTTGGAAATTCATGAAAACACAGTTCTCAAAACAATAATTTATCAGTCTAAGGGGATTAAGTGTTCGTCTTTAGGGTTTCCTAAATACCTTCGATACCGCAAGGGATCTTACTTTTTCTTCTATTATCACGCTGGGGAAAGTGCACATATATGAAAGAGATAGGCACCGATAACAAAACGACTGTTACCTCTGCCCCCTCTCCCCCCTCCCTCTTTCCTTCTACAAGATACTCACTCACGCTTTATTTCGCCGTGGAAAAAAGATTGCATGCGTCAGGACAGTTGACGCGGTCGTGGACAGCTGCAGTGGTCCGGCGCCGAATGAGGAGCTTTACGGGCCGATATAGACGCTATGATTATGGTTATTGAACTTCGTTTTTGCTCTCCATGCAGGGGTTGGTTCAAGTGCCGGTTGAAGCTCAGCTGCTATCGTATCTGTTCATTATATTACAGGCACATTGTTTAGCAACGTGCGCAGTTGGCCGCACAGATGCCGCCCTCCTCGGTAAATAAATAAATAAATAAATAAATAAATAAATAAATAGAGAGACAAACGAACCAACAAACAAAGCAAAAACGTTCCCGCTCGTTGACATATTACGCTTCCTCTGATACAGCAGCGCAAGACAGGGTAGCGGGCCCGATGGAGCCTTCCGCACCGCAACTGCCCAGCCGGAAGAGGTGGCTTCACGCTTCACTGGGCGCCTCTCGGTAAAAGGTCATCTCGAACGAAGGCTGTCGGCTCGGGGCCGAACGCCTCGACGGGGAACGCGCACTCAGCTGCACTGGGTGTCGCCAGACCCGTGCAGTGCCGCCGATGTTAAAAGGAGGTACGGCGCCATTCGAATGAGGAACAATGGTTCTCCGACGAGAGTACGTCTCCATAATGCCCTGTGGACTCCTGCATGCGAGCCCGCGTGAGGATCTTCTCAAAACTACTGCAGACTTCAACATCACGCATGCGTAACACACATGCACTAGTCTAGCCCTTTAACTATCAACCTCCAGCTGTGCTCGCCCTGTATTTGTTGCTACCAGAATCGCCAATGACGAGCCGTGCTCGTACAGGCCACAGATGCTCCTGCTTTGCTTGCCCTAGACCTCAGTTTGTAACGTGCATTTGAGTTTCGGCGCCTGAATATATTCTTCCGTGCTTTCAATTCCTACACTACAATTCAACACTACAAATAGGGTATCCCATAGCTAACTTTAGCCAAACTGGTGAACGAAAAAAACAATTGAAAAAAAAAAATACGGGGCCAGACACAATTTTAAGACCTATAGCGTCTTTTATCGTAAGACCTTTGGCGACTGAAAACCGTAGGTCTTAAAATTGTGTCTTTCACTACGCTTTTTCAATTTTTTTTGTGTTGTTGAACTGCTTGGCGAAATTTAGCTTAGACGTCCTGTACATATTTCTAATCCGAATGCAATGAAGTAATTACTGGCTGGATTAAAAAAAAATATTTGTAATTCTTGCACACTTTTTTTGCGAATTAACTTGAGAGTTATATGACTAGAGAGGCGTGTATTTCACATCACTGGAAATGTGTCTGCCTACAGACATCTACATTCATTTATTTGTCGGCGAAAACATTACATAGCCTGCGTATACGATGGTAAGAGTTCACAATGAGCCCGAGAAATACAGGTACATGCGCGAGAATTAGTTAGTACTTGGATATTTAATATCGCACGTGGGCCTCTACCTGTGCCCTTACATGTTTAACAAAGCCTTGGTGTTTTATGTTATCGCAGATCGCGTACGATAACAACGAATCGCCTACATTAGCGACACATTAAATTATATTGGGTGGATGTAAGCGGCTTGAATTCTGTTCCCAAGGAGCACTGTTATAGTACCAGGGATGCTAAATAGTCACCAACAAGCCTGTGTTCCTCAGTTAGCTTTATCAGCACCTCTTCACGCCAGATAGTCTTGACTGTACTGCACGGTACTTGTGTGAGCGGAGCGAAAGCGTGGGTTTTCGTCACCGTCGAACGCAAACAGAAGAGGCGGAGCGGACGAGATCGCGTTGTCTGAAGGAGAACGGAAAGTGTGGGCCGTTTCGTTGTTTTCTCCGACAGCCGGCGAATTAGCCCTTGTTAGGATGGCGAGATTGCTTGAACACCCTGCTGTAACACTGTAAGGTTTCCTTTAAGTGCGCTAATGGGAAGGCCGCCACCACGGGCTCGCAAATTACGATAAGGAATTACAGGGTGAACGAAGGTGGCTTGAAGAGGCGCTAGAGAAAAGGTTTGTCTTGTACTCCGTCGTTCTGTGGTACAAACTGCGTTCGGACGGACAGGGCCCCAGCACTAGCGTCTGCCCTGAATCGCGTTAGACTTCCAACTACAACTTTCATTCCGACATGCCCAGGCAGTGGCGTAGCTAGGTCGTCTGGCACCCGGGGCCCAGACGTCTTCTGTCACCCCCCCCCCCCCCACGTCCTCCACCCCCCGTGTGCAGTCAGGAAGGCGAGGATATCGAAAATTTCCCGGGAGGTGTGGTGGGGTCGATGTTTCAGCACCAGCACAGCCTTTCTGGGGCAGCCGCTCTACCATCTGAGCTAACCAGGCGGCTAGCAGATGGCAGGGCGAATTCGAATTTGTCAACAACTCGAAGCGAAGGCAGGAGTTTAACGTAATAGTTCTGCGGAAACCCGCAAGGTGGAGAGAAGTAAGTAATAAAGAGAAAATCAGGCATCCACCCGTTCGTAGCAGTTGCTACAAAGGGAACCTATACGGATTCCACGAAAGAAAAGCCTCGCAGTTGGAGAAAAATTCGTCCTGGTCTGGGAGTCGACTATGTAGGCTGTTTTATTTTCTGCGCCAAATACCACAGGGTGCTGCACTTATAACTTGTGACAAGCGCATTTGCACATCTGCGCTCAGACTGTAAGGCTTGGCGGTCAATACAGATAAAGTTTTAATTAGCGATCCTAGAGGCAAATATTGCATTTGCAACATTAAAGCCCGACAGTCATATGTCGCCCAACAACAACTTCACAAAACATCGTCGCAGGTACTACGGCGAGCAGTATTTTGGCTGTCGCCAGCCATGAATTCAAACGAAAATTAAATAGCGCGTGAGAGACGCTGATCTCGCAACCATATTAGAAAACGCCACCCGCTTCCCTGCTGCGCGGGCGCCAATGCTATGACAATAAGGAGTTATCGTCATTCTGATCCATAAAGCCTTTCTTTATTTGTTGCTATTGCCAAACGTGATCATCCGAGCTGCGGTACCGCCACAAGTTTGGAAAAGGAATAGAGCACGCTCCCCCGTCGATTCCTGGCGTCACCATGCAAAAAACGTGAAAGCCGCGATGAAGCCCTTGTCAGCAAAAGCTTGCGCTATACTGTCGGTCTGCACTCGCAATGGAGAGGGTAGAGATACCGACGTCACTCGTGCACTATTTCACATTTCTTACGGTACTGCCATACTGGGCCGCCCGCAGTGCCAAAGTACTGCAGGCTCTATAGCACCCAAGACGACTCTGTCTAGAGAAGTTTTTGTTGAGTTAATAATATGACCTTGGGTCCCCCAATTTCCGAATCGCAATGTTTCCTCTATAATTGCTAATTAAGCACTTACCTAAGATATCCATATTAATTATGTGACATATTTAGCACGATACCAAGTTCCTAGTGGTCATAAAGACACGTAACCTTATGGAATATCGGGAGATATCCTGACAAAATTCACCTTTTTGCAAAATTCCGCGTAGCTGAAACAGGACACTCTATTTGTGACACGAAGTCACACAACAACAGGAGGAGGTGAAGGAGGAAAAAAAGGAAGGAAAGGTAGGAAGCTCAACCAGACGCACGTTCGGTTTGCTATCCTACACAGGGGAAGGGTTTTAAGGGAAGAAAAGAAAGGAGAGGGAGGGAAAACTACTATCAGCGTGAATACGTGCAATTGTCCATAACTTCAACCCTATAACCGGTCACTGATGCCAGTCGATTTCATGGAACGTAGCAATGCCCGCATCGCTTTGTAAGCCTGCGACACGTGGGGTGATGGTCCGAGTATCGTGGTATCTGAAAATGGTCTGCTATCTAATCTGTTTAACGCCGTCTGAAGAACGTCACGTTCGATCTCATAGAGATTACAAAAACGCAACATGGTGCTCGATCGCCTCTTAACAGTTGCATGAGTGACATATCGGTGTTTCGGTCATTCCAATAAGGAATGAGTAGGCTTTCGTAAAGGCGACTCCTAAGCAGAGGCGGAACAGTAAAGTTGCATCATGGCGGGAGAAGTTCGATAGAATCTGCAGCTTCAGTGTAGGATCCAGCCGGTGGATACGGCAGTTGGATAAAATCGGGGTGTTGCACAAAGTTTCAGCCTTGGTTTGAGCAAGTAAACGAACATCTCTCGCAGCAACTGTGCTTCATAAGGGCATAGGAAGTGTCAGTGTTTCTTTATGGGCTGACCGGGCGGCATCATCGGCGATTTCATTTTCGATGACGCCACAGTGCCCCGGAAGCCATTCGAAGATGATTTCATGTCCGTTTATGAGGGCTTGATGGAGAACCTCTCTGTTCTCAAAACATCAGTTGTTCATGGGTCTTGCGTCGTAAAGCTGACTGCATGCTCTGAAGGGCTGCCTTGGAAGCGCAAAAAACGACCCAGTGTCGAGGTTTGGCTTGTGTGATGTAATTAGCAGCGGCACGTAGAGCTGCAACTTCTGTTGCCGTAGAGGTGGTTACATGGGCCACTTTGAAAGTAACTTGCAAGGCCGGGATGATAACAGCGCTTGTGGAGCTGGTGCTTGAGACAGATACATCGGTGTAAATGCGCGTTCCTTGTTCATATGCCTCGTTCAGTAATTGCAGCTTGAACTGACGTAGAGTCACTGTTGAATGACGGATCTTCTTCGTATTTTCCGGAATCCTGAGGCGTACTTGTGGCTGTCGTAGGCACAAGTGGGGTAAGGGAGGTCTTGCTGCTGGCGTAAAGTCCGACGGAAGATAGCCTTGATGTGTCGCAACAAACAAAACAAACAAGGCATTGCTGTCTTAATTTGTTTGTTGGCTTCTTCGCATATGATTAATAAAAATCGGGCCCCTCGGTTATATATATATATATATATATATATATATATATATATATATATATATATATATATATATATATATATATATATATATATATACTTTGAACGTCCCATGCTTCGGACATTTAATGAAAGAGTGGACGCAACACGCCAAATCAATGGGTTGTTAAGGGTCATTTGAGTACCCAAATTTTTAAAATTTGTATTGTTCCTGCATTTCCAACAAAAAGCGTCTGCGGCCCTTTCGACGCGGTTTCCGCGTAATCCGTGCGCGCGCGCGCGCAACGTGCTAGTTCCGTCCGCGGACATCCCCTGCAGGGCACGCACACGCGGATGCGCGGACAGTCGGTCCTGTGTTTTATTTCCATCGCCCCGCGTAGGTGTCTCTTATCTCCTCGCTGGCGCTCTCCGCCGCGGAGACGCTCTCGGGGAGACGCCGGCGCTATGGGGACGTGCAGCGCACGGCCGCGGGAGACCGACCCACCCGGAGGGCGCCCTGTAATCAGCGCATCCGCGGCGCGGCCGCCGGAGCAAAGACAAAACCGCGGACCACGCCCGCCTCGCTCGATCGCCAAGTGCCCGCTATGGGTGGAGGAGGAGTGGCGAGCTCCGAGAAACAACACAATCACGATCGCACGACGCGACGGCCTGGCCACTACGCTATGTGGCTTGCTATGTACGTACGCACGCGTTGGCGGCGAGGAGACCTATACGGTGGCACACCGTCGGCCCGCGTGCTCGCAACGGGCCGTGGACGGCGCTCTGCACTTTGCCCGTCGTGGGTTACGTGCAGCGTGACCGAAGGCACGTCACTGCCGGACGGACCCTGTCGGTCGGAATGACGGCTGATGGAGAGCTCGCTAAGACATTGAACGCGGCGCGTTTGTGCACCGCCGAAATCGTCAGAAAAACTCCCGCTTCGAGGATAGAGTGTTTGGGCTAGTTTGGTACGGCGTGCATTAGGAATGGTAAACCGGGGCAGAAGACGCGGACGGAGAGAACACGTAAGGCCCGGACGAGCGCTGGAACCCGGCGCCTGTATGACTGGCTCGCATCGTCCGCTCGTCAATGCCTTTTGCGCTGCTTTACCACCCCTGCTTCAAAGCTGGGGAGCGCAGTGACGCTTGAAACGACGATGGGTTACGAAGCGGCGTCCCCACCCGTGCGCAGAAGACAGGGTAGTGGTTTAACTTTAGCTGCTCCCTTGACTGTTATGCTATTACCTGAACTATTTGCACACATCTGTGTCTACTGGCACACTGAATTGATATGAAAATATGGTAAAAGCACAGTAGGCTTCCATATATATATATATATATATATATATATATATATATATATATATATATATATATATATATTAATGGCTCTGTTGGTTTAACTTTAGCTGCTCCCTTGCCTGTTATGCTATTAGCTATCGTGCTTGGCGAGAGTACGAAGCATCTGGCAAAGTCTAATCGAGCTTTTGTCCCGACGGCTTTGCGAATCAAACCTGCGGTACTTCTTTTTCTTCCGGCATTTTAAAGCCACCGTAAGCCCTCGTTTGCACGCTAGATCTTGTTGTACCCCCACCCGCGATTGATTCTGCACTACATCCGTAGCTAGGGCTACGACGTCCTTACAGATTCAGCTGAGGCCCCGAGGCAACATGGCAATGAGTAACGTTTGACGCAGCGCCATCGGCAGCCAACTTCTAAGCGAGGCTGCGTCGACAGCGCTGCACGCAACTACTGGTCGGAGAACTTCACGGCAGCGCCGCGCACACCGGTGCACCGGCGAGTAAAACAAGGCCCCTGGTGCTGAGGTGCCACGGCGGCAATCACACGATCGGCCAAAGAACAGGGCTCGTGGCGGCGGTCCCGACTCCCTTGCGGAAAGCTCGTAATTTCGGCCGGTCCAGAAGCAGGGGGAGAGAGAGAGGGAGAGGGAGAAAATATCGCGGCAGCCGCGCTTCCGGTTGCGTCAGTGACGTGCTCGTTGGGTGTGACCAGCCACACTGCGAATTCCGGCACGCGGCGAAAGGGGTGCGCGGTCAGAAGCGCGAAATTAAAATTTTTGATACTTAAGAGAAACACTGCATGAGCTTAAGATCGATAAAGCACTCGTTCGAGACTCTATTTTCATTCCTCTTTAGCAAAATGAGCCAATTTCTAGAGGAGCAAATGGAATCAAGCCTTTCCTTTCCCGGAATTCCGATACAAATTTCAAACCAGCTTTGGTCGGTGTTCGGACCTCTTCATTTTATAAAGTTTAAAGGATTATTGCGTATTCGGGCGCTTTGAGGGGAGGAAGATACATTGTCGCTGTGCAACGAAAATAGGAGACGAGGACGCGTATTACAAAACCAGCTTGTTTTTGTAAGCGAGCGAAGAAACGTCCGCTTCATCTTCTAATCTCTCCTAGGTCAACCCACGAGGCGAAGCCTACGAAAGCTCCCATCCTTGTCTTTGTCGTCGACATGGAAGAGACGCGGCATTTGCGTCCCTCTCAAAAGAACCACCGTCCTGACGCTGAAGGAGATCACTGGTGGATGGAAAGTACCTCGCACAATCACTCGCTGACGTACGGTTTCGTGCTTACTGCGTGCAGAACTTCGCGCCGGCGCTGGCGGCGCCTATAGTGCAGTAGGCGCTATCAGGGATGGCCTCATACGTGACGTCATTTAGGAATCGTAGTACTCGATACGGCCCGAAGTATCGCCTTTACAGCTTCTCAGGTAGTCGCCGTCTTCGGATGGGCGCACCAACACCCTGTCGCCGGTTTCGTAGGTTACTGGTCTATATGGGGAGCGTCGTAGCGGCCTGCGTCCAAGTCTTGTTGTTGGCAGATCCGCACGCGTGCGAGCTGTCTAGCTTCTTCGTCGCGTTGCGTAAACGCATCTGCATCCATGTCAGCGTCATCGCATTCGTGTGGGAGCATTGCATCCAACATCGTCCGTACTTCTCCTCCGTGAACAAGGCTGAGCGGAGTCGCCCGTGTTGTCTTACTTAATACTTAAGTCTGAGAAGATTTAAAATAAAATGCCTGCGTTGTCGATGTTTTGTTTCATTAAATTTGTTTCTCGGCTGTCATTACAGAAAGACCATGGAATAACTTTTTCAAGAATGTAAGACAAGGTAGAAGCAACTTTAGTGATAGAATGGTCTGCCAATCTAACCCGCATATACCGCATGTCAGACAGCAAGGCGTACCGTACAAAGGAGGAGTAGGAAAAAAATCGGAGTACGCTTGAGCCTCGCCTGTAAGAGTGGAACGCGATAGCATTCAAAGATCCATGACTGCTTGTCGCGCTTCCCGGGAACTGCAGCTTATTTAACCGTAACCTTTACCAGGAAACGCTGGCGGCGAACACTATCAACGAAGGCGAGCTTTCTGGTAGAAATACGGCCTCCTGCGTGGACCGATCTCCCGTTATCGTTTCGCACTTGAACGCGCGACGTTCAGTCTGAGGGGATCTAACATATAAAGATATGCGCTGCTCTCTTTTCCATGACATTTGTTTGCGGGCAGTCATTCTCAATATTACGAGGGATAACTTTGTAAGGAATAGAAGGCAAGGTAGGAACAACTTCGGTGATAGAAAAGCGGTTGGGTGTACGCGTGGTTTGGAAGGATGTTTCGCGAAAAGACGGCCGACGCTGGACGCCGACGCCGGATTTCCTGCGACCCGTGGCCTTTAACGCTCTCTCGTTAATAATGTAATGAATGTAATGGTAATGAAATGTTTTAAAGCGTTCCGCATCCTCAGCGAAAAGGCTGTGGTGCCATCTGCTAGGTTAAAATCAAACCTGGTTTATACCTCGGCATCGCCTGTGCGGGCGTAACTGCGTCAAAACGAAGAGGTGATCTCAAAAACGACAACAAAATTCACCTAATGTTCTTCCCTCAGCGTGAGGTGAGAGTAAGCGATGGCTCATTTCGTCTTTTAATGCGATAGCGTTAAGAGACCTGTGTCGCAGAATATCCAGCATTGGTGCCGGCGTCAACGTCGGCGGCGATGCAAGATATATGTAAACTGATAGCGAAGCTTCCATAGAAGCCCACATGTCAAGAAAATGGCGGCTCGCTTCAACCGTCGCTATCTGCGTATGGGAGGGACAACTAACAGCAGCAAGAAAAAAGAAGTTAAATAGTTATTTCACAAGCGGAAATGGCAGTGACATCAAGATCATATGCTGCACGGCGCGAATGTTTGAATTTCTTTAGCGTACAGCATTTCGACGGCTATGCCAACAGTTATTTTATTTATTTATTTTTATTTTTTTGAGGCTGTGGCGAGCTGGCGGCTTGCCTGAACTGAAGCGCCAGCGTGTCATTAAACTATAGGAGTGGAGTATCTATTACTGGCCACATAATTAGGCTGTTATTGGCGCCATTTGCTCCCGTAGGTTCCTTACACATGTGAGCAAATAGGACGGAAATAAATGGCAGTGCCACAGAGCTTTCAAAAGCAACTTTACTTTTATTCATCTGAAATATCGTAATCAATATAATTGCTCAAACAAAACATGTTTCGAAGGACGAAAAATACTATGACCTGCACATGGTCGTAATGTATAGCAACATATGAGAAACCATTTCACAGAATCAATACCCACTCGACATATTAATGTCTAGTGGTCATTGAAGGCAGTGGGATACCAGTGTCGTACTGAAACCGTCATGAATACGATGGAGCCACCACACGCTGACATCAACGGCATGACAGATGGATGATGGCGAAGCATTGACGAGACAAAGGAATGACGGTCACTCATTACGACGTCCGATGGAGTTGGGCATAACAAAATTCCCATGTTGCCAATTCTGACTTATATACGTAGTGGCACAAGCCCAATTAGAAATGCTTAGTGGCTGAGGCTGTTTGCTCGACCGCGTGACCCGCCGTGTTCGATTGTCGGCCTCTTTTTTTTTTTTTTTTTGACGTTCAGTTGTCTGTTTCGCGGCTAATCTCGTTGATCAACAGTCCACAGTTCTCGCTGTGGTGGCAAGCAACGTGTGGCTGTAGGCGATCAACACATATAGGCGCAATAGCCTAGTGAACATCACCGCACCCACGGATATAGAGCGCTATATGCCGGAATGGATCATAGAGGTAGAGGCGGCAGCTTGCCGCCGGTGGTCGGCGGGCACTGCTTAATGTGCCGGTGGCCTGATGAAAGGGTGCGCAGGTCGGGTCAGAACCCGCAGCTGCTTTGGGAAGCACTCACATTTCTTGATTGATTGCGCCATTTCGGCGGCAGCCTTGGTTCCACGGCGGCCGTCTTCTTACCTTAAATGGAATTAGCATTCTTTTTTTTGGATTCTCGCCACGTTCCAGTATGCATCTAGTCTTTTTCACACGTCCGGTGACCCAAGTGTTCTGCTAGCTTCTGTCACTAAGTATGTGCTGGCTGCTATCTTACTGATCAGACGACATCGTCCTCTGGGTATGTGGCTTAAGAGACAACTTGGGTACCTACCTCTTTTAAAGGCCAATATAAATCCACATTACATGTAGACGCGACCTACATTACCGACTTCGCCTACCTATGCGCCTTCGTGAAGTAGCTGCCAGGGTAAACGTCCTGTGTGCGTTGTGATGATGATAGCGGATGAGACGCCGCCGGCGTCTGTGCCCCATCGCGGCGATGTCATTGACTCACTCCGTCAGAACTATTATACATCTAGATATCCAGGATAAGGGTACACACATGTATGAAGACTGTAAGATAGGCTTTATTTTTTTGTTCGTTCTCTCGGATGTACATACATACCTCTTAGCAAGATGTCGCCCCCACCCCTCCCCTCAATCGCTAAGGCCGCCAGGTTGTTGTTTTGTTGTTGTTTCTACTGTTGCATTTATGGTCATGTATATTTGAAATTCTTTTTTTTGTGTGTGTCTTGCACGTTTGGGTAAAATTACCTTTACTGTTCAATTCGTTTAGCTCATTTGGTTTTACTGCATTTGCTCCTTGCAATTGTATAATTTCCTTCGTTAGATTTCTTGTAACTAACTCGTAATCTTGTTTTGCATTCTCCAGTACTTACTTTCTTCCATGTTTGCTTATATATGATTTTAATGTAGTTCAATTCGTTGCTTTAGAAAGCGCATTTTTATAAATAACAGGAGGTCCCGATACAGTCATTGACTATGGGACCTCCTTCTGTATATTATTTGTTTTTACAACCTGTAATCTATAATGAATAAAATCAATTTCAATTTCAATTTCAATTAACTGAGAAGAGGGAGCCTCAACCGTAGATAGCGTAAACCTTCGAGAAGCGTTTGGGTTTATAGTGGACGGAAGCATCAAACGGTCAGTAGTCTAGATAAGCGAGAGACGTTTAGAGTGCTGGTGGAAAAAAAGCAGGGAGGAGATTGATACGACCGCATCGCTTACAGTCATGGCTACAGCGGTATAAGGAAGATCTTGAAGGAAAAAACACTGGTTAAGAAGATTTTACACAAAAATGCTAGATACAAAACATGTATAGCATACCTGATTAAGTCAAACAGGATAAGTGACTATTTTTCACCACCCCTTATCAAAGAGGATATCATTAAATAATCGTCATCGTCATCATCATCACCAAAGTGTGTCATACACAAAGTGAATCTTGCAAGACGCATACGCACCGCGCACACGCCCGGAAAATGCATGCGCTCACTTTCATTCCCAGGCTCGAAGAAACGAAACCTACAGTAGGCGTATGATCGTCAACGTTAATAACAGCCATTCGCAACTTTTCCTTGGCATTTGTGGTCTCGACGCAAGCGTACATATTCACGTATTCGGTTCCCAAATAGGATGATGACTAGAACTGTGCGTGGCTTTCGTTACTGCGCTCACGACAGGAATGCCTATCCTCGTAGTTTTCAGCCTGGAAATTTTCGTTAGGTTGTATGAAACAAAAAGAAAATTACCTGACGCAGCCTCTATGAACATAAGAGACCATCGCCCGGGCGCACTTTCCGGGGCTGTGATGAATCTGGTGTGTCGCACGTTGTCGCAAGGAGCTGTGCACTCCATTTTAGGCCGGAGCGCCAGAAATGCTGCCTCCATGCCGGTAAACAAATACTCAAGTTCGAGGGATTGAAGACTGGGACCACCAGTACGAAACGGCAGCGCACCCTTAGAAATGGACCTCAGAAGTCCTCCCGCGGCTAGAAATACTTCACGTTGCTCAGCGGAAACATGTAACGGATGCGCCTACTCATGGTGACGAGATGGGGAGCCCAAGTATCTCTGCTTCGTTATGCGAACCTATGCAGTCATAGTTGAGCACATCAGAAGTAAGACGTCGGCAAGGCCCTGCAGGTGGAGCGTACGTAAGTGTTCGTTGAGATGTATGTGGTTCTCCCATGAAGGGTCATGCAGCCATGCTTAAAGTTGTCCCTCGTCACATTTTCCCCTAATGCTTCAAAGAGGAGCACTTTGATTCCGTTTCCCATTTGGCACGTCATTTCGCCCGGGCCGCCAAGTGATTCGCGTGACTCGTTAACCGTGGCGAACCCCGGCGGCCATGTAGCATCTGTCCTCCCTGCGAGCGTGCCGTGCGCATCTGGGCGACCTGCATGCGCGCCATTGTGCTCCTCATCCCGTCCGTCCACTGCGCGGTCGAGCCCGAGTACGCGCGGCGGCAGCGGCCGTTGACGGCGACGGCTTCTTTTGTGCTCGAGCCGCGGTGCGTTGAGCGCAGGCGAGGGCGACCGCTGTCGGCTGTCCCCATCAGCCGGACGACCTGCTACTGCTGCTGCTGTTGTTGGCGCTGCCGGTGTTGGCTACCGGGTATAGGCCACCGCAATGCCGCTTGCCTGTGCGCGTCTGTCTGTGCGTGGGTGGGACGCGTGGGCTCGCGCGGGTCCTACCTTCGCCTCGTGCACGTAGAACCAGCGTGCACCGGCTAGGTGGCCTCACTGTGCTCTCCGTATTTGCCGCCCTAAGCGACGCCGCTGACGTATGACTGGCAAGGCCGTCGCTGCGCGCCAGCTCTCGACATGAGGACGTATTCTCGGTCGATCACCTTCGGCGATGCAGTCTCCTTCGCGTGACGTAGTGCTCGACCAGCCGATCGGCGCGCGCCTGATGACCGAAGCGATGTAGTGTACTGCCGAAAGTGATCGTGCCGGAAGACGTGCCACGTATGCAAGTCTTCCCGCATTGTCCTCTTCACCCAAAATGTTACTGCGGCGGCCAAGTGCCAAGTGCTTCGCTGACTTCCTTCTGGGCTGGAAACTCACGAATGTGCCTCCGGCCCAGTCACAGAGACTCGCAGGAAAAGTGAGACCCAACGAGTGCGAGTCTCGATTTTAGCCGAAATAGTGGGCTTCGTCCTAAGCCGCGAGTAAGACTTTGTGGTCTCTTAAGCCGGATTCACACATCGGGCCGGACTGCTACGAATTCAACCCGCAGAATATTATTCCGTGGCTCAGCGTCGCCGAATAATGCTGAGCACACGGGCGCCGTGCCGCAGCGGGTAGTGGGGCGATTTGCTGCCGGTCGAAGCCGAGCCGCACTCGTCTGCGGAATAAGTCTACATTATATTATAGTGAAGTTATATACTATACTAAATGCACTCTACTCTCTAAATTCAGCTTTAGCGCTCACTAGAAGGAGCAACGGTTGGGCCATAGAATGACTTCTATGACAGGAGTCACCGAAAACGACTGTAATCATCATCTTCATGTTACAGCTCGCCATGGGACCTGAATTATTCAGTCACCGTTGTTCCGCGTGAACCGAACGGGGCTTATACCTGAAAGTTATCTTACGTGGTAGCACCACTTGACCACTTTCAGCACAACCCAGCTTTTTTCTTTGACATAGAGTATGTTCCAGTAGCGCAAGGAATATATATATATATATATATATATATATATGATGACATACCTACAAAGCGGTAATGAGGCATAGCTTAGTCGGACATGCTTGGTGTCGTGAGCACCTTGTGCTCCTCGGTATCCGGCACACAAACCTCTACTGAATGTTTAAAGCAGGCGGGCGATTCAAGCGATCGTAGTGTTCTCTTGAGCCAGTCCCTGTGTCACATGCCATGTCTTGAGCTTTCTGTGTCACATTATTATCATTATTTGTGTGTGGGGGGCAAGTGTGCTTTCTGGGTCTATATGTCTGGGGAAAAAGCACCCTCGGCGCGCGAAATGCACGCGTCTTCCACTCGTGGCTTCGCGCCGGAGGCAACGGCCGCGCAGCCGAGGGGGCGTTCCCTGGCCGTCCTCGTCTTCCGGACCGTTGGCGTCGTTGTCCAGCTCGCGGTCGCGCGGGCCACCGTTGCGGTCTCCTAGGCGGACACAAAGGGGTGCGCGCAGTCGCGAAACCGGCCGCTGGCCCGCGGCAGCCTCCGTCCAACGTGGAGCCAGCACGCTGTGTCACTCAGCGCGTCGTCAAGGCACGAGGCGCCGTCTCGGCAGCTGCCCTTCGAGCAGCGCCTCGTCGTAGCGGGAATGGTGGACACGCCGCAAAACGTTCCTCTCGGGTTCCGGCGCGATCTGACCACCCGTTCCTCTGCCGCACGTTCCCGTTTTCTCTTTCTCCCGAATCCAAGTGACTGTTTAGTCTCAGGAACGTGTCCTTTTCTCTCCTACTTTTTTTTTTCATTCCCATCTCTTGCGGCGCTGCGTCTAGCGAGCTGCCGTTCCGTTTTCGTGCGTTTGTTTTTTTAACAGGCAGGTGTGTATCCCTTTGTGAGTTGCTTCCATTCGCTCTAGTAACTCTCAGAAACGGTGTCAAATGACGAGAGAGTAAACACAGTGAAAAAATGTGATAAAAATGTGATAATGTCGCAGTTTTTTTTTCTCCTTTGTTTTATAGCATTCGGCTTTGATCGATTGCTTTCAGCAAACGTATGATTCATTTTTTAGCATATCTGATCAATTGTCTAGTAAGGAGTAGACAATTAAGTCGTCAGGACGCTGACTCGGCGAATATTCACAACGCTGAACCACAGCAGTTCCAAAAAAAACGAAGTAACACATGTTCTAGTGTCCTACCGCCACTCGAAGGGTGCTGCCAGATACCAAAATGAACGGAAGCAGAAAATCTGACGCGATAGAACTGCTAGAGAAAGTACATATTAACCAGCCAATTAGTTCCGAAAGAAGCGCCGTATCGCGCTTCATCATCATCAGTAGTCTACTTTATGCCCACTGCAAGGACGAAGGCCTCTCCCTGCCATCCCCAACTGCCGCTGTCCTGCGCCAATCAATTCCAATTACCGCCCACAAATGTCCTATTTTCATCGCCCCACCTAGTCTTCTGCCGTCCTCGACTGCGCTTCCTTTCTCTTGGCACCCATTCTGTAATCCTAATGGTCCGCCGGAACAGAAAGAAACTAGAACGGCCTTTACAAAAACATCGCTGCCATCGCCTATCTTTATTTTTGTAACCTATCCCTTATGTACTACCTCATCAGTGGGTCTGTAAGGAAATAAAATGAAATGAAACTTTCCCCACATGCCAACAGTGTGTAATTGTAATTATTCATTACACCTCTCCCGAACTTCTTTCCTTATTGGGTAAAAAATTTTATTCTAATATTTCTTATTTGAATGTTGTCTTTCCATCCCTATCTATTTTCTTTGTTACATTGAGTTCAATGTTTCGATGCATGCCATCGTAGGCAATGCCTTCGTGCAGCCTTAGTATCATAAATGAAATAATAATATAAAATAATAATAATAATAATAATAATAATAATAATAATAATAATAATAATAATAATAATAATAATAATAATAATAATAAAGTGACTGTGATATTAGTTTCACTGATGGGGAGGTGCGTGAAGTCTGGCGCCCGGAGATGACCTGTATATTTCTTAAGACGATGCCCATCTAACACCTCTTTGCATTATGCCATGCAACCCTTCGAAATTCTTTGTTGCCTTGCGAGGCCTGAAGAATGGGAACGCATCAAAAAGTGTTTGCTCTTACCTTTCTTTTCATTATTATATGATATTTAGGAGATCTTGTCGCCTCTAATTGGCGCCTTCTACTCCTTTTCACAAAGGAAATAAAAAGAAAGAATAAACAATAACAAAAATAGTGAAATCATAAGAACACAAATTCCGGTAACATAAGTGCTCTCACCTCATTGCTTACATCATTAAAACTTACCTCATTGCTTTTTTCAGGATGTATCAGGGTGTTTTCACATCGTCTGCCTCAAAACATGCGTCTAGAGAGTGGGAAATTTTGGTAGTCCGGCTACACAGGTTCCTATCAGCGGCGGCAGCCCATAGTCGTAGTTATCAGTGGTGACCATCCTGTAAGCTGAGACTCTTGAATTCTATCTCGGTATTTTTCCAAATGAACTTTCTTTTCAGAAAGTTCTGCCTATACACCTCGTACATGACGCACCTATACAGCGTAAGTAGGTATGATGTATAGTGGGTATGGTGATGTAGGTGCGGTTATGTATGGTGAGCTTCGCGAAATAACTAATGAAACGGACGTTAACGTATTGCCGCTTGATCTTAGCGCACTATCAAACTGTTGCGACTCGTGGCTAATTAAAATAAATATTAGCGCGTGCAAAATGCTACATCTATCCCGGGTGTATCACCACCAAAACCGTTTACGACCTAAGCAACGTACATTCCTCTAGAAACATTTAACGGATACAAATGTTTGATGCCCATATAACTACAAACCTGTCATTGTCAACTCACGGCGAACACGTTATTAACAGAGATAAACTATGTTACAGTATCTGCGCCATAACGTTTTTAACCCGCCATGTGAGCTGATAAATCCCCTCTATACAACTCTAATACGTCCGAAATCAAAGTAGGCTGCTTCTGTGAGGGATCCCCGACACGATACCCCAATTACTTCCGTAGAACTTGTCCAAATTAGCTCTGTTCGCTTTATAGTTTGTAAGTGTAACACAACTACGAGCATTACATTAATGAAATCTAACGTTGGCCTTCCTTTGCTGTCTTTTCGCCATAAAATTCCGTGCTTCCATTCATCATCCTACGCTGCACGCACAATTCTTTACAAGACCACATTATCTATCACGCCACGTTGGCCATCATCATGAGCTTGGGATGGACCTATCTACCACAGACCATGTTTCCAGGAAACCATGCCTCAGGAAATTTTGTATATCTATATTATTTTTTGACGCAACAGTTAATATTGTATACAGGAAGAAACTTTTGTGTCTTACATAGTTTTTCTTGTTCTTCTTAAATCACTGCGCTTTGTCTGTTTGCTGTGTGTCATATCTTGTACCACTCCCACTTATAATGTCTCTGGCCCTGAGGGTATGAGAAATAACGATAAAATAAATTAGGTGGTAGTGACTTAGATGTGCTTGTACAATAGAAGAAAAGAGAGAGAGAGAAAGAGAACTAACGCCACTACTAACAACAACAGTTCCCTGCTTGGTGCCGCACAACTGCATGGTTACCTCGGAGTCGTACGTGGTTCACGAATTACAGAAATAAACGGGAAAAAATACAGCAGCAATAGTGTTTTCGAAGTCTGCTTACGGCGCCGAATACCAACCGAGCTCGGGCTGCTTCATATTTAACGCTTAATTAAATTTTCACACAGTTTGCTGCTTGGCTAATCCCATTGCGTTTTCGGTGAATATGGAATTGGTGTGACGTCAGGTATATAGAAAGTGAAACTACTAGAAACACGGAACATCGGCTGTACGTTGTTGCCAACGGGTGTTTACGTCGTCCGTTCTGTTGATGACTCCGCGTGATCAGTCAATTTCAACATCGTCCACTGTTAACGCCTCGTCCGCTGCGCTTTCCGGTCGCAGATGAGGACTAGCCGAGGCATGCCACATACTCCTCACCTACGCCAAGCGTCTGTTTTCTCCACATTTCCATTATGTTTATTTCTTTTACCTGCCACTCAAGTACAGAAGCAGGGATGGATCGACCCACCACACATTTGGGTCTGTTCCTTTTGTTCTAGTCTACGCCTACCTCGGCTGTGCACGCCAGAGGGTGAGAGAAAGGAAAGAAGAGCAACAGCAAGAAGGGAAAGACACCTTGCATTTACTGGCACGGTCGGGCAAGTGCCACGTAGGTACCATAAATAAAAAAAAAAGAACGAAAAGGAAGCACAGGAAGCAACGCTACGCACACGAGGCAACGAAGCAACAATTAAATGCTAAACCGGGTCCGTACGAATGAGAAGATGGACACGTCCGGCAAACCCCCTCGGCTCGAACGCCGCAAGATGGAGGCTGGTCGAAGAAAAAACACCCGAGACAGAAACAAGAACAGAAAGGAAAACTAGTAGAGCGCGCGAAAGAAGCGAGCGGCTCCCGTTCAGAGCCGCTGAACAAAAGAGCGCCTCGTCCACCGCCATCATCGAGTGGCCCCAGCTTTTGTCTGGTTGGCGGCGCCGACGGACGCCGCACTGCGGCTGACGCGGTGGCAAACAACGCGCCCGTAGGGTGCGCAGGCTACTACGCGCTGACCTCACTCCCCCCCCCGCCTCTCAGAGTACGAGCTAACTCTGCACGCAACTAAGCGTGACTATTTGGTTCTGGTAGCGAAGAATTAACCACACAAGGAGGAGGAACTGTTAGACTAATATGTACAGTGCAAGACATTTCAACCGCCCTTCTTTCACCTCATCGCGAAAGCTGTTATTGTGTTTTCTACCCGAACTGCCAAGCAACTGAACCGGAGGTGTCGTCATGCGAAGCTGCTTTGGCGAAATGAACACGACGGTCCACAAACGAAGCACCGTCGATATATTCGTGCTTATACGCTGTCTCCCTACAATACTTCCTCCCGCGTTCAAAGATGTTCGTGTAAACGATATTTGTTCTGTGCATCTATTGAAGCTTTCTTTGATGCTTCTCCTCCCCAATAACCCGTGGGTTCGGCATAACTTTAAATCAAATGTTTCTTTGCTGATCTCCCCACGGTTTGGCTGGTCTAAGCGTTGGGTTTCTCGCCGAATAGCTGCGCCGATTCCGAAGACCGCGTAATGAAAACTGGAGTGATTACGGAGGCTCGCGGGGCACGTGCATCACATGGTGGGGTGTGTCCGTGGTCGCGTGATCACGTCGTGAGGGTGGGTGGGCGTATTTAGTTAAGGCTGAACATTTAAAAACCCGCATTGTGTAAGTGTGTGATATTTCGACGCAAACAATCGACGTGATACGGGAAAAAAAGAAGACAAAAAAGAAAGGAACAAACAAACAAGCGGCCGTGTTCTTTCCGCTAGCACGTGTTTGCGCTAGTTCGAAGTAACTGCCTCGTAGCACCATTGTTATGAGATATAGAGAAGGATAAATGAAAGGCAAGGAGGTTAAACAGGAATGAGCCCGGTTGTGTATACGCTGCACTGGGGAAAGGGAGAAAAATGGGTGGCCGATAATAAGTTAAAAAGAGAAAGTCCGTTATTGATTCCACCAACGTACGAATCAGCGCTACGTACTGTACACAGTTATCTATGAAAAGACTTGTATGCACTCTTATTTATGTAACAAGACACGGCATTAAACATTGGACCTCGCTCCCGGCGATGGTTCCTGTGGTGACACAATTTCTGTGGTTGTTGCTTCTGTTCGCAGATGTAGTGCTTGTTATTTTAATGCGAATAGCATTCTTTGCCTACTTCAGCCGTTTTGAGCCTATCTGTCTCTCCATCTATAGCATCTTACGCCAAACCAGTGCCCCGAGTTGCCCACCTGCCTGGGCCGCTATATAAGTATGAGCTCCTGGTCGATATGCCGTCTTAGTCATCCCATTGACGTTATTCCTACCTCATGATCTTACTCCCACTTCCCCTTATTCGAGTAGCAGTTTAGAGACACGCTCTCCAGGCTGACCTCTCCTCCTCTGTCTCCATTAATATCTACTCCACCTCCTTCTCGTGCTCTTACTCTCTTCATGCCGTCGTCGTGACGTCATCTATCCCGACTCAGCCGCCCAAGTTTTCAATAGCTCGGGCAAATAGGTATGGGCTCGTGGACGTGATGACATCGTGGTCGTTGCACCGCCGTTATTTCAGCTTCGTCATCCGACACTCTTTATGTCGCTGTAGTCGGGCCATCGTAGTCTACAGTCGTCATCCATTCGTTGTCACACCGCCAGCTTTGCCGTTGTGGTCACTCAATCATCGTCATTCCAGCTTCGTGGTCCGACTCTCATCATGCTGTCATTGTCACGCCTTCTGCTAATCCAACCCAGCGGTCCAACTTGCTTATGTAATTAGGCATGTGCTCGAGGTTGTCATTCCAGCTTTGTCATCTGACTATCATCGTGCCGTCGTCATCACGCCATCGTCGTCACACAGTCGTCGTCCCGTCGTCGTCGCCACGCTTTCATTTTATCCCTGTCATCACTTCAGTAACGTGACCCCATTGTCGCCATGCCATCATTGTCAACCTGCCTTCGTCGTTCGGTCAACGTCAATTTCCTTCGTCATCGCATTGTGATCATACTGTCATCGTTCAATCGTGATTGTGCCGCACTTGTTATGCCGTCATCGTGGAACAGTCGCTATCATGCCTTCCTCACACTGTCGTCGTAATGCCGTCGTATAGACGTGCCATCACCGCCTGTCTAGCTTCGTCATCCAATTATCGTCATATGGGATTCGTGATACAGTCATCGTCACACCATTTTCATCATAAACTCGTCGTCATCCTACTGTCCTCGTGCCATTGTCTTGCCATCGTCGTGACTGCGTCGTCGTCGCACAGTCGTCGTCATGCATTCGTCGCCATACCGTTGCCATCGTGCCATCGTTGTCAAGCCGTCGTTTCACCATCGTCATCGCGCATGCCGTCGTCGTCACACCACCTTCGTCGATCCGTTGACGTCATTCCTTGTTCGCCCTTCTACTGTAACATGCTATCGGTATTGAATCGGGATAATGCCATCGTTGTCATGCCATCGTGGTCGTGCTATCGTGGTCGTGCTATCGTCTTCATTGTCGCTTCTTGATCTGGTTGTCGTCATACAGTTGTTGTTTCTTATCAGGCATGTGGCTCCTAACCGCTATGGAGGATATGCCAAGAAATGGAGGGATTATTCTATTTTATAATGAAGAATCAATTTGGTTAATGCTAGCTGGGACAGCCTCCATATTCACAAAGTTAAATAATACGCCGATGCAGTCTGAGAGGGCGCGACTACATGCATGTCGCTGACTATTGTATGGAGTAAGTCACACTACATTTTAATTCTAATAATTGCATAATTAGTCAAGATTAATTACCCACTTAGGAAGCAACGAAGTTAGGCAAAAAATTCCGATTAGAAAGGTGCAGAGCAGTTTGCAAAACTTCCGAATAAACAGTTTCTGTTTTTCGATCTATTAAGTATTAGTGCTTTTCAGCTTACTGCAGTGCCCGCGAAATACCAAAAAAAATAAACACCACGTGACATGCCCGCTTGCGCCTCGTGATTGCACTGCTCCCAAGTGTTTCGCGCACAAACGAACATAGCATTTAGCCGGGTGTGCTGCCGCTGCACTTGCTTATCACTATCATGAACCGCCATGAGGGAAGCACATCGGTGGCGTAAATTGCACAGCCAACGCCTGCGTCACTGCCCTGTTGCATTTTAAGCGGCAGCACACCTTGCTAGATGCTATGTTCGCTTGTACGCAAAGCACATGGCCTGTTTACTCCGATTCATGACGTCACGCTACCTAGCCCGTAATTTCCATTGACAAGGCCAGCGTGATGAAAGCGATGACGTTCATGTCACTGTTGCCTCCTCGGGAGCATCCCCATTAGATTCCATGACCATCGGGCTGGGTAACATGACGTCATGAATCGGAGTGAAAAGGCCTGGTGCTATCTAGGTGGTGTTCGATTAGCTGCGCCAGTAGTGACGTTGCTGCTCTCTGTCGCGGCCGAACGCGCGCGCCGCAGTTTCCCTCCGACTCCGAAATGGTAGGCCCCGCGTCATACGAACTCCTTAGGAGCAGGCAGCTTTCGATCAGGAACGCCGCGAGTTGAACCGGGGAACGAGTTCGTCTACGCCGTGCCGATGCAGCAGCTCGTACACAAGAACAGGTTTGTGCAGCGAAGCGCAAGCAGCATCTGCATACTGAGGATCCGGCAGCCTACCAAGCCGTCGTTTAATGAACCATCGGGATTAACCCAGTGATAAACACCGGGGCCGCATGTTTCAGCTTCGCTGGTTAACTATCTGTGCGGAGTGCTTGGGCGGTGATTTCTTTTTCTTCTAGCGTATTGTGCAGTGCTGCGGCTTGTGCGTCACTCATTCGTGCATATGGGGGAACACCCAGTTATATCCGCTAGCACTTGCGGAGAACGGCCCACAGCTTTGCGACCAGTGTGTGCTGAAGGGTCATATTTTGAAAAGAATGCATTACGCGACATTTAACGGTGGCTTCCATTAAATTTCGAAATTCATGTTCTTTCACACCTGACTTGTGCTTATTTACCCGTGTGATCATTTGCAAAATTTGGTGGACTCACTGTATTAGGCGTTTCATCCCCTCCATCCAATAACAGTCCTGTTGTCAATAGAATTCTAGGACACGGATTCACCGCTGACGTGGGGTTGGTTTGCTATCTATTATTAGCCTAATCAGATCAGATTTCTTGGGGGCACTTCTGTGATGGGAGTTTAGCACAACAACGTATTCGGATTTGTCTAGGGAGCATTGAATGCATAGGTTTTCGCAAATGCACTGATAGTATCGAGGGCATCCTGCAAGGTTAACTCCTGTCTCCGGTGTTACCTGTCGAGCACCAGAGGGAAATGTTCGCATAGATGGCGTCATAAAGATAGGACATTTTGCCAAGCTAACGTGGTAATACTCACATAGCCAAGTCAAAAAGCATAGGTGAAAATATGGCACCTTGCGGAGTTTTTCGGCGAACCAGGAATGCGTCAGAACGTGTTCCGTCTGGCTCAGGTATGGGAATGGTGCACTCTGAAAGGAAATTCTGTACTTAACGAAGAATGCGAGTACCTGGCTTTGTTTTAACGAGGCTTTTAAGTATGGCGGAGTGAAGCACGTGATCAAAAGCTTTCTTGATGCTAACCCGCACGATCGCGCAAAGCTGCGCCAAGCTTCGGGTAAACATCCTCGCGGATCATGAGGGTGACGTCCTTTGTGCTAACGTGGTGCGTAAATCCGATTAATGTAACATGCACTTGGTCGGCAGTTTGAAGCTGCCATTCCAAACGGGATTCTACCATTCTTTCTGTGAGTTTTCTTATGCAGGATGTGATGGCTTCCTGCAGAGTCGCCTCTCCCTCCCCCCCCCCCCCTGAATATGCCATAAGTTTCTGCATTTGGCGCTATATACCAAATGGCTGAACGATAACTGAAGAAAAGTGGAGGGAGAAAGACTCGAAGGACACGTTTACGACTAGTGGATGTGTAGTGCATTGGACTCGCATACCTACAGCACTATGCCAAATAATGCGCAGGTACCTTTCCGCGCTAAAAGCCCGTGCACGTGCTCGATGCTTTTCCTCACATTCTTATTCTTTCCTTTCCCGAGGCCCACCCCGGTAGCGAACACGCCGCGTGAAAAGGTAGATGGCGCCGGTGTAGGTGCAAACAAAACACAGCACCTCGCAGCGCGCTCACTTTTGTTGACGACGTGCACTCTCCATTTGGCAAACGGCGCGGTATAATTAAGCCTGACAGCACATGAGCTCGGCGCTTGCTCGGTGCGCCACCGTTTAATCGACCCACACTCTCTCTCTCTCTCTCTCTCTCTCTCTCTACGCGTTATATGCACGCTAGTAGCGCCAACACTACGAGCACTCCATCCAGGCCCGTGTCGGTCCACGCTTACTTTTGCAACTTTCTCCTCTTCGTTTCCCTACGGCGCGTGGGCGTTTTCTCTCGTGTACACCCCCTCACTCTCCTCCTCGACACCTTACAAACGCTCAGCCCTCGACGCGGCCCAACAGCGCTTCGTCACTAGACACCCTCGCTCGCGTCTTCGCCCAATCCCTCATTTCAACTCGCTCTTCTCCCCGTATCCGGCACGCGTATGCTAAAACATGGCGGCTTTTGTTTTCGTCGACGGCACCCCCCCCCCCCCCTTGCTAAGGCCCTCCAAAGGAAACGTTCGCGCGAAACGCCCTCCTCGTCTTTATGCGGACGGAACAGTGCGTGTACGTGTGTGTACGCACGGCGTGTAGAACGTGTTCGCGCGGCCTGCCCGTGTCAGGAACGGCTCCTTTCACGAGTGGGTCCGTTATGGCCCGTCCGTTAGTTTGGCCGTTCGGGCTGTGGAAGGAACGCTGCAACGCCAAGGCTTCGTATGTTGGTGCCCGTGAAAATGCCAGGTGCCGGGCTTCGATCGCACTTAAGCGACGCGTGTCTGTTGCCTTACTGCCGCTGAACTTTCTCGCACGTCGAGTTGCGCCTGCCTTCTTTGAAAGGAGTTCACACTACAGCGAACAACGCACTGAAGTTCTGTAGCTGAGCTTCAAGTTCGTTTCAGTCAATTTGTGAACGTTTATTATTCTTTTCTTTTTATCGGTGCTTTTCAAATTGTGCGATCGCTGTCGCACGTGCGATGAAAGCTATACGCTACTGAACAAAGTTCCACCCCTCAGAAAAACCACTTCACATCGAAGACAGCTTTATAGCTGCTCGTTTTATGACATCATGCGCGAAAGAAGAAGGAAGGTCTTTCTCTTTTGTCTGGTGAATTTGAATGACAAGTTCGAGCTGCCGAGAGCTATGCTTCTTTTGATTTTCAGATACGCATTAAGTTCAGTGCCTCCGCTACAGTGTCTCATGTTGAGGGCTCAACTTAAAAATGAATGAAGGTTCGAAAAAATAAAAAATAAAGGGAGCGCAGATGCCACATGTGGCATAGCCAGCAATATCATCTGTGTGAAGTGACAGTCGCTCTTGATTGGCATGGCGCCGCCAGACGTTGATTAGATATGCCAGTTTGAGGATGAAGCAATGACCGGCTCAGGGCATGGGAGCCGTGGCTTGCATTTGGGTCGGCACTGCATTCAGTTGTTAAGGTTCTCCTCGGCGTCAAAGATCTGCAGCCTGAATTCTGCACTGCCGTTCGACTAGCTAACGTTCGATTGACTGCGCACGACATAAACATTTTGGTAATTTAGTGAAAAGCCCAAAGCTAGCGAGTCGCACTATGTTTTGTGGATCAATTGTGTAATGGACTAGTTCGTTTACGATTATGGTCGCCGCCTTATCTTACAGCAACCTCACAGGGTTTCCATTAAATTTGGGCCAGTTTACCATAGTTATCATAGAATTCTCTTTTTTTCTGCTTATTGGCCACTCTTGTGAACGTTTTCTGCTTCGTTTTGATTTAACCTGGAGGTAGATACTGTGTTTGCGCATGTTCGTTTGTACGTGCTACTTCTTGGGCGAGTTGCTGATTCATACTCTAAGGAAATGCGCAAAAGACACAGATGATAATAAAGGCGGACAGCCGGAAGTGCAATTAGATATGGATCTCTGTTTCCTTTTACGTTTTCATTCGGTGTCACCACTGCGCCGGCCGCATCTTAATTCTGAGTTCCAGAAATTTTTTTTTCCTGCTACGCCAAGACAGTTGTTGTATTGCGTAAGCACTGCCACCAATCTACGAAGCTAGCTTTCCCCTAAATCAATCAAGAAATTCCCTTGAGTTCACTTGATTTTTGCAAGATGCAGTTGTTAAATTTGTCAATATGGTTTTTGTAAGGCTAGCCTTTCTTCTTATGCAAATAGACTGCACAGTTATAGTTTAAATTTATTTCCAAGCTTGTTTGTATCAATTTGAATAATCAAATTGCTGCACTCAAGCTGGAATGATGTTGCAGTGCAAGTTGTACTGACCAGAATTCTTCGTGTTAACAGGGTCTCCTACTTGAAGCTATGTTCACAGAAGAAGATGTCAGCGCGTTGATACTTCACTCCAGATGCAAAACAAATCTGGACATATGCAAAACGTCAATGGGCATGGAAACCCATTCGAATTTTAAGAAAGCTGGCACAGGACGGCCCTCACAGAATGTAAGGGTCGGCAAGACAGTGGTCTCACTTGAAGCCGCCAACATGAATTATGTCCCAACAAATTCCCATTGGATTGCGTGGTGTACTGTACTGACGTAGCACCATCACGTTTACGCGCTTATAAGTGATTTGCAGCGAAGCACACAAAATACCTATCGAATTATTTTCCTTTCGTCTATGCAAAACTCTCCCAAACGCGTGACCACTACGCATAAACGCACACTGCGACTCTGCACAAAGTCGTTCTGCCTATGAACAGCTCTGCGTAACACTGCGTGCTGCATGTCGTAGGACATGCAGCACAACGGCCACCATGTCGTGCTAAGCGTTAAGTATATGTGTCCCCTTACGCTGACATTTGCATGTGCTCCTTTGTTTGTTATTGCAGCAAACGTCTGTTTTGCTGGTTACAAAAAAAATATTCCATTCAAAGGGTCCATAAATCGCAAGCAGTGTACACCATTAGGGAGTCCAGGACATTCACATCTTGTTTACTTGGCTACAAGTGATCGCGGCGCCCCAGTTTGACCGCAAGTCATACTTCGCATTCTGGTGGGACGGCAATTTACGCTGAGTAAAATCAAACCGCGCCGTCACGTTAGCAGATGGCGACGTCGTAGCAATGCTTTCTCATGTCCGTGTTTTTCTCTCATTTCCGTCTTTACACAAGTTTCCTTAGATCGCGAAAATTTTTCCTAAAGGAGACCTAAAATCTCCACGTCTAGGGAAATTTCCCTGGAGTTGGCAGCACTGCGCATAAGACATGCGAAATGACGTGTCCACCAGTCATCGGCCAAGAAGGCAATGAAGGCATTCCTCGTGCTTTCTGAAAACGACTGCGCTGTGCGAGTGGTATTGACTTCATGGTGATGTCGCATTCCTTGCCCCCAGTCCTATCTCTCTCCCGTCTTTCCATTTCCCCTGTTCCCTTCCCCAACATAGGGCAGCCAATCTGACGCTTAACTGCCTAACACCCCTGCCCTTCTCTCCTTCTTTTCTCTATCTCTCTATAAGATGACGTTTACCGATTCCAAGTGCACTGTTCATCCAGCAGTGCCACTCTGTCCTAAGATGCACTTCCTTGGCCAATGTGTACATCACGCCAGCTTTCTCACCCTCGTTCCGCTAACGTTGCTTACTTGCCGCGTTTATATTCAAGCGACTTGTTTGAACGACTGTGACACTCCCGCGTTCCTTCGCGTGTGTTGGAGTTTTTGTTGTTTTTTGCATCCCCCTCTCTTTCTATGTGTATGTATCCTTTCTTTATTTTTCTGATTTCCCTGGCCCATTCCCCAGTACAGGGGAGCAAATTGGATATCTATATTCCGGTTAACCTCCCTGCCTTTTGCACCTCATTTATCTCTCTTTCTCTCTCTATAGCTGTGAACTGACCTTTTCACATTTTATAACTAAAACTAAACAGCTTGACAAACGAACCTGCAGCAAGGCTCACCGTTTTCTGAAGCTTGAACAGCTTTGAATGTTTCCCTGTCAAAAGGGGTCGTAGTTAAAGGTGTTGACCTGAAAGACTAGCATATAAATTACCATACACTTTGAAAGCACGTATAGTGCTGACTACATGAGCTCGCAGGCTACCCTTGAAGCGGTTGTTCTCCAGTTCTGAATAGTTGGTGTCTGCGCACGGAACGCCGCAAAGCGAGTTTATTCGTGCAGACATACTCGACGCTTACGCCGCCTGTCAGATACGTAATCATTTCAAGGATTAAAGCCAACCTAATCAACAGACATCTATTCATCTTATGTAGCAACCGCTGTTCTTAGTTCGACGATATAATCATTACGTGTTCTCCAATATAGCACCCAGAGTATCTAGAACTCACCGCGGTGGCCTAGGGGCTATGGTGTTGCACTCCTAAGCACGACGTCGCGGGATCAAATCTCGGTCGCGGCGGCCGCCTTTTGATGGAGGCGAAATGCAAAAACGCCCGTGTCCCGTTCATTGGGGGCACGTTAAAGACCCCCTAGTGGTCAAAATTTATCCGGATTTAACAACTAACGGCGTGCCTCATAATGAAATCGTGGTTTTCGCACGTAAAACCCCAGAATGCAATGCAATTCAGAGCAACTACCACCAGACCACGGGCTGAATGTGGGTGGCGCTGGTGGTGACAGTTGCGATTACGATGAAACGCGTGAATCTTGACGCTGTCACAAGTGAACGAAGGCTGACGTGAAGAACGATACGAAGAAAAGAAGGTAGGCGCTTACTCAGTCCAGCAGATAACGTAAACCAGAACTAACTCGCAGCCTTTCTTTTTTTTTTTCTTTCTAAATCCGGCTGCAAGTTCGATACGGGCAATTACAGATGTCAAGCTCGGCTCCACACGTATATATAGTTGCGGTCGAAAGTACGAAGGAAATGACAACCATATACGAGTCTTTCACCCGGACATCGCGCCCACGGTCAGAAACGCTCGTGCCGTGACGAAGGGAGAGTTTCGCAGGCACGTCCGGTCAGCGGCGGCGGCCGAGGAGGCTGAATGAATCGTGCATGGTTTACGCTACGCGAAATCGCGATCGTCTTTCCGATTTCCGGGCGGCTTCGCAGTTGCAACGGCGCACTGCAGGGCAGTCAGCATAAGCGCGCGGCAGATGCGCCACACGTACGGGCGCCTCACGTTACAGAAAGATGACAAAAAGAAAAGCAAATAAAGAAGCGCGCGCGGGAAATAACGCGCCAGCGATAAAATAAACCCAGAAGGATATAAGGAAAACGCATCGCAGGAGAGTAGCCCGCTGAAAAGGAGCGAGCCACGTTTCCAGCATTACGGAAAACCAGGCGTAGCGTGCCTCCGTCGCCGCCTCCGCGGCACGGCCGCGCTGTGTCTTTACGCTGCGGGCTTCATTGGCACCTCGAAACACCACGAAAAGGAGATTTGCCGCGGTCGGTGCGTGCCGGCCGAGGCTCCGTCCCCTCCCTCCCTCCCCCCCCGCCCCCCTTCCTCCCTCTCTATCGTTTCACACGTTCTGTGCTTGCGGCCGCTTCGCTTTGTTTTCGCAGGCCGTCGTCCAGCGTGTTTGACTTTTGGGCCATGCTCTTACCTGCGCCACTCATTCTCTCTCTCTCTTCCCCCTCCCGAGGTTCCCTCCTCCACCGCCGAGTCCGCGCGGAATATGAGGTCCGCGGCTGCGTCGATGTGCCGGACGCGCGCGTTCCGACCTGGCCAGTTTTCCTGGGGGACGGGGAGGAGCGGGCGCGCCTTTGATATGGGTCCGCGTGCCGCCGCGCCACGGTGATTGTTTTTTCGGCGACGTCCGGCATTTCGGCTTCCTCTGTTTTGACCGAGGAACGGGCCCGCGCTGTCTAACCGCCCGCCGCCGCCGCCGCCGCCACCCCACTCCCCTGGATGCGTGCAGGAAACCGCTCGCCGTCGACGACGGCTGCGACGCCGGGCGCTGCGGCTTCGGGCGCGCTGGAATCTCGACTCGGTCACGCGTCAGCGCACCCCGCCGCCTACGAGTAAAGGGACTTTTACCTACGAGAAGAGCGCAGCGGCTCACGCCGCTGTTGGGTGAGCGGCGCTGCGACGTCCGTTCTTCTAGGCGTAAGCCCTGCTATAGTGCACACTTTGAAAGTGGCTGTTCGGGACGCGGGAAAGAAAGAAAAAAAAGAAAGAAAGAAAGAAAGAAAGAAAGAAAGAAAGAAAGAAAGAAAGAAAGAAAGAAAGAAAGAAAGAAACAAACAAACAAAAACAAGAAGCAAGAACTTTCTGCGGCGCGATACGAACTGCGCCTGTATCTGGACCATCATGGTCCGTATTAGTGTTGGGCTCATCAGGTCGGCTAAATTTACCTTTTCCGTTCCTTTGAGCCTATGTGTCGTGTCTCTCCTTCCTGCGCCTTCTCGTGACTCAGTAGCGCGTCTCACACTAACACTAGCTCCCGAGCGAGCTACGAAAATTTCTGTCAGCTTCTAAGAAAGCAAGGCCAGAAACTTTAGGTTCATTTCTTAGCCCATAACTGCCCCTGCTTTTTGCACCTCTGAGGCCATCCCCGTTTTTTTTTTTTTTTTTACATTTTCGAAGAGCGCGCATCCACTGGTAGACTGCTCCTGATTATCTTATGTCCAGCAAGCCACCACCATTTCTCTTCTTCAGCAACTGCGAAAGTACATGCACGTTGACCTCCCCGCCCCCGCTTACCACCATGCTTGTGGCTTTACGAGCGTCGGTGACAATTTTTGGCGAACGGAGGAATCAATGGACATGTTGAGTCCATTTTGTAATTCATACCTGCTTCTCGCAATAAAATTAAACTAGCATCCACAATCCTTCATACTGTTAAGGCCTTCACTGCATAACGTGACATGATGGAGCGAAAATACAGTAGAGAGCGATCACACAAGCATCACGGGCGCCAATGCAACGAAAGGCATCAAGAACCATAACTTGAACCGTTTTCTTTTTCTTTCAACTCACTTGCTTAACCTAGCGCAGGCAAGGGGATTTGCTCTATCGAATAAAGTTAGCGGCAGTCGACACAAACTGTAAGGAGGAACCAGGGTGCAAGAGGAGGAACATCTAGAGATTGTTGTTGAAGCACAGTTATCGTGTCGCTTTATGACGAGCGTACCGCTGAAGACACCTTTTCAACCTCAGTAGCGCAGGTGCAACGACAGCGCTTTCAACAACTGCCCATACGACTGGGCCGTTTTCAGCAGAACTTATCATTTGGTAGGTTACAAAGAATAAAAAAATATATGCAGATCTTACATACATCTTGGAATCTATGTGAGGCGAAGCTTTCGTGAAGTGGTTAATCAAATGCTATAAGTTTGCGCATTTCATTTCGAGGCATCCTTGGTGTGAAGGAAATTGGCACGTGCGCATGCGGTCTCGCGCACTCGTGCTGTCAATACGTCACGAAAGAAGCCCTTGTCGCAAAGAGCTAGTTGGCGTTGACACAGCAGAAGCTGACGTGGGATGGTGGCTTAATAGTTAGAGAATCGGGCTGCCTTACAGTGGAACCCTGGTTCGATCTCGCTATCGATCCCGTAAGTCATTTTTTTGGTGTTTTCATTTTTTGCGAGTGTGAGCTATTCCGCAAGGCTGCCGAAGCACCCAGCAGTCACGGTCAGGAAAGTCCAGGAGGGTTCACAAGAAAGCTTCGCTTTAAAGAAAGAGCCGGCCAACGGCGCCTCTACCGAACATTTACCGATGAGTTGTTGCAAGCATGTAAGTGGTCCTGGTAAGCTTGTTCGATGGGCTTAGGCATAGATAAGTGCGCCCTTCAAGGTGCGAAATGCTTGCCCCGTAACACAGGAATCCCAAGTCGGCCCATAATGTCCGCTAACATTCAAGTAGAATAAATTCGTTATGTCTATTTACAATAATGAAGGTGTTGGCGTGCAGCGTGCTTAGCATCATCATCATGGCTACGCCCACTGCAGGCCAAAGGCCTCTGCCATACTTCTCCAACTAAACCGGTCATGTGCTAATTGTGGCCATGCTGTCCCTGCGAACTTCTCAATTTCAGCCGTTCACCTAACTTTCTACCGCCCCCTGCTACGCTTCCATTCTCTTGGAATCCTGTCCGTAACCCTTAATGACCACCGGATATCTTCCCTCCTCATTACATGCCCTGCCCATGCCCATTTTTTTCTTGATTTCTACTAAGGTGTCATTAACTCACGTTTGTTCTCTCACCCAATCTGCTCTTTCTTATCCCTTAACGTTACACCCATCATTATTCTTTCCATAGCTCGTTGCGTCGTCCTCAATTTAAGCAGAATCCTTTTCGTGAGTACTGGAAAGACAGAGCTGTTATACACTTTTCTCTTGAGGGATAATGGCAACCTGCTGTTCATGATCGTAGAATGCCTGCCAAACGCACCCCAGCCCATTCTTATTCTTCTGATTATTTCAGTCTCATGATCCGGATCCGCGGTCACTACCTGTCCTAAGTAGATGTATTCCCTTACCACTTCCAGCACCTTGCTACCTATCGTAAACTGCTGTCCTCTTCCGAGACTGTTAAACATTACTTTAGTTTTCTGCAGATTAATTTTTAGACCCACCCTTCTGCTTCGCCTGTCCAGGTCAGTGAGCATGCATTGCAATTGGTCCCTTCAGTTACTAAGCGAGGGAATATCATCAGCGAATCGCAAGTTACTAAGGTATTATTCATTAACTCTTATCCCCAATTCTTCCCAATCCACGTCTCTGAATACCTCCTGTAAACACGCTGTGAATAGCTTTGGAGAGATCGTATCTCCCTGCCTGACGCCTTTCTTTATTGGGATTTTGTTGCTTTCTTTATGGAGGACTACGGTGGCTGTGGAGCCGCTATAGATATCTTTCTGTATTTTTATATAAGGCTCGTCTACACCCTGATTCCGTAATTCCTGCACGACTGTTGAGGTTTCGACTGAATCAAGCGCTTCCTGGCAATCAGTGAAAGCTATATATAAGGGTTGGTTATATTCCGCACATTTCTATATCACCTGAATGATAGTGTGAATATAGTCTATTGTTGAGTAGCCTTTACGAAATCCTGCGTGGTGCTTGGGTTGACAGAAGTCTAAGGTGTTCGTGATTCTATTTGCGATTACCTTAGTAAATACTTTGTAGGCGATGGACAGTAAGCTGACCGGTCTATAATTTTTCAGGTTTTTGGTGTCCCCTTTCTTATAGATTAAGGTTATGTTGGCGTTCTTCCAATATTCCGTACGGTTACTGGGTTGTGTGTGTTAATTATTGTTTGAAGCACATGCCACCGGTAACAATGGCTTGCTGCTCCGGAGGAGTCTGCCTGTTTGCTCAACGCGCATCACATGAACACTAACGACCCTTCGAACCGCTTGGTCCCCAATGTTCAGGAACATTATGCATCGTCCCTAGTAAAAATAAGTAAGCACAACTGTTAAAGTGGATGATCGGGAGCTAGAGGAGCTTCGTTTCAGCAACTCAAATATTAACAATGGGGGGCGGAGGAATGGTTATTCTTTGTATCTACTGCTCCGAAGTCGTTGAGGTCTGTTGCATTTAAACGTAAAAAAAAAAAACAAATTCTAAATACTATAGGGAACGATTTCTTTATTTTGGCCCTCAATTTCTTTTAGAAAATTTACGTAAAGTCACAAGAAAAGAGAGACTGAAGCACCGAGTTTACAACTTCGTGACTTGGCAACGAGGAATGATATCACAGTTCGGCAAGTTCCACGTACTGCGACATCTGAAGCAGACATAAATCATGTAATATACACCATTCAGAAATACTCGTATGTACCACCAAAGTGTGAGTAAGGTTTCTGCAGAACCCTCGTAAGGTGATATAAACGATGCAGTTTGCAGAACCACGATATCCCTTTTGAATGCGAGTCACATATTTCTAAATAGTTTAGTTCAGTTACGGTTTTTAGTACGTTTTCGACAAATATGGTAAATGTTGTGAAGCCCCGCGTACTATATGTACTTCCTGCTGTAATGCAACAAATTTTATTCAAATTGGTTCAGTCTTTGTTTATTGATCGAATTTCCTCGTTTACCGACACTTATTTTCCATTTTTTCTTTTTCTTATTGTTAAGGAGTCGAAGCCAATCTTTAAAACTATGGTGTCAAGTTAAAACAACTTCTTTGCCAAGAGGAATGTGCATGTCAATAAATTGATAGGTGTATTTTTTAACCGCAACCAATTTTCTTCAACCGTCGACCTTAAATAATCGTCTAGGAATTCATTAGAACAGGCTGACAACTCTGAGTTGATTCTGTAGAAGTTAGCTTTCTGTAGAATCTGACATATACTTATAAGTAATTTGGCTGTTATTAGGTAAAACGGAAAGGTTAGCGACTATAATCTCATGAGCAGACAGATCATCAGCGTCGGAGAAGTTAAAGCTAATTTGCGATTATCGGTCGGGTATTGTCCGAAAATGAAAAAAAAGAAAAAAAGCTCCCTAACCGACGAGCTCTGACAACCGAAGAAACTGTTAGGCTTAATTTACTACTGCAGAAACCCAGCAGAATTTGTTAGGAAGCTCCTCATTTTTAGTTTTTATCAATATCGAAAATCTCGGAAAACAAAAGGTTGCACTACGTGAGCGATTCTCCAAGTCGTCAACTTTGTCTTGAATTCTGGAGATATGACCCGAGTGGTTTGTGGCCGTCCAAACCGTGACGTCCCCCGTCACTTTGGCTTCAACGTTGGACTTACGGGTCATAAGAGTTTAAAGGGTGTCGCTGTAGTTCAGCGAAAGGGCGCAATCAACAACAGCTGCTCCTTTGGCTTCTAACTCTGACAAGCGCCGCGAAGCTGCTTCGAGTTCGTTTTTCAAAGTCACGTGATGGTGCAACGCTTTATTAACGCTCTCAATAACATTTGCGCTGTTGGCCTCAAGCCTTAAAGGGATGCAAAATAAACATCCAAGAATATTGCGAAATCTCCACAATTGCATTCCTAATACACGATTTATCTTGTATATGTGGTCATTATTCGGGTTATTTTTGAACGGACGGCTTTATTTTTGACGCTCTGTGAGCGACCACTGGGTCACACGCAACGTGCTCCCGACAATAAGCCGGCTGATCTGACGTCACATCTATCTTCAGCAGCGACGGGGGGAACTGACCGGCTGCGCGCTGTTTCGTTTTTCTGGCGTTGCGCCGTATGTACAATGCTAAGTTATAGTGAGAGTCATGGCATGGAGCGGAGATTATGACTCCGATTTCGGTTAGTGGACTACTGAACGATAGGCAACGACGGGAACAAACGGCATTCCGGTGACGCTCCACGGGAGCTAGCAACTGGCACTGGAGGCAGGGAGGGTAGGCTCAGGCGAGGGAGGAGGGGCATTGTTCTCCGGCGGCTGCTACGGTGCCTCGATGTCCTCCTCGCCTGCCACTCCGTACAGAGTGGAGACAACCGCGGCGTCTACTACGGCATTGGCCACGCCAACAGAGGAGCTGGTCACGCGAATCGCGGACGCCGTAGGGATGCGTTGCCGGCGCTCGTGTGTCTTGTGTGCGGTTTGGCACTACTTTACTGGCCTTCCCCCAGCTCCGCTGGTATCTGGTGTTTGCGAGAGCAGAGCCACGCACGTTCACCTTCTCTTTTCAAACGCGCCTCTGACGTCTTGTTGCTTGCGCTTCCGCGAGAAAACAGACGGCACAGTGACAGGCTTGAGGCGCTGCCTTTTCAATGAGACCCTGAGGCTTTGCGACCGCTCACGATGGGCGGCAAACAATGGGGCAGCTAAGCCTGACGCGATATCCGGTTTTGCCGGAGCCTTCAGAGGACGTCGCTAGGTGCGGCGATTTCAGGAATGTTCATTAAAATAATTACTTTTCGCTCATTTCTGCTCATAAAAAGAGTTGTTTTGGGTCGCTCTTGGTGCGATAACTGTCATTGGAGCCAAAACTATTGGCCACAATTTTTCTTATTATGTATCCCTTTAAAGTGGTGTTAACAACGAGCTTGAGTTTTCTTGGAGTTTCGTCGTAGTCCTACAGTTCAACTCTACGTCACCACATGTGCATCACAGATGCATGAAAGAAAGAAAGAAAGAAAGAAAGAAAGAAAGAAAGAAAGAAAGAAAGAAAGAAAGAAAGAAGAAAAGGAAGGAGCGTGTGCTGCCCAGTAATTACGGCAACGTTCCCTAAAGAAACAGCTTTGAAATATCCACACTGCTAGACTTTGGTTATTTTGTATATCCCCTCTGACCGACCTCGCTACGATTCTCTTCACTGCAGTCTCCATCGTGCTGCTCCTCCTCATATTCTTCCGAGACCCTTCCAGCAGGCAAAATCGTTGTCCTTATTGAAGTTGTCATTACTCCTTTAGAATTGCAAGTAAAGTGTATACCAGTTCAACAGGTTGCATTGTATTCTTTGATACCCTGAGACTTAGATTGCGCACTTCCAAGGAGTCGGTCAATCGTTGTGAATATGTCAATCTAAGGTGAAAATTTTCAATACCGAGCTGCCCCATCGACGCCGTATCTTTATAAGCTGCTAGTGTCGCATATTTATTTATTTGTGCAACACTTCTGGCCAGTAGGGTTGAAGCTGAAACACAAGCAGAGACGACTTGATACGAATCTCGAAATAAGTATCCACCGGGCCGCACCGAAGCGAACAGTTCTCCCAGCGTGCTCGACGCAGAAATGACGGGCTCGAGTATTACACGGCTCTCCGTCCCTTTTTTTTTTCTTTTTCGGACGTAGCAATCATATCATCTAGTATAGGCTTCGGACAGACGCCAGCGTTCAACGGTGGATACCCCCCCCCCCCCCTCTCTGTATGCTGTGATTTCTCCACTTCCTTCCTACAAGTGCAGCAGAGCGGACGTCTAAGAAAACAAAGACATCGCGTGTATCGCTCATGTACGTACTATATAAATAACCGTGCCACGCCCCACAACTATGGCGCGCCAGAGTGCCGAACGACGTTGCGGCTCGGTTTCTCTCGGTCAGCACAGAGATGACGACGTGTGTCTCAACGCAGCCCGCGCAGCCTCGCTGTGTCGGGTGGCCTCAGCACCTACGCGGCGCCGAAAGACCGCGGGCTGCTTAGCCGAGCGAGTAACAGCCGCCGCTTGAGTGACGCCCAAATTGGGATGAGGAATGAAAAGTGGGGTTCCACCGACGGCCGTGCCGGTTTCCGCAATTCCGGCTTTCCGGATCGCGATATACACTCTCCGGTTCGCGGAAATCAACGCCTTCTACCGGACGGGGTCGGTGTCTCGGTGACTGCGCAGAATGAAGTAATAAGGCGCAGGAAACATTGTTGTAGGCACACAGTTACCACGGGGCCGCGCGCGACCTCCTGGGTGCAGAAACAGCTATATATCCGCCGACGAGGCGAAGCCTGTTAGTGCGAGACGCCGAATTAAGGATCAGAGAGCGGCCCCTTCGTGATGGCACCGTGTACAGTGCACACGGGCTACCGATCAACCATGCGATCGGGTTTTCTGACGAGCCCCAGTGCTTTAATGACAGGCGCCCTTAGACAAATAGAAAGGGAATGCCGAATTTGTTTTCGAGCAAAGATTAGCTCGTATGCCAGCCACGGTGGTTCAGTGGTTATAACTTAGCGCTACAGAGCACAAGGTTCCGGGTTCGATTCTAAGCGGCGGTGGCCGCCTTCCGACTTCGGTGGGATTCTATGGCCATGTGGAAAGGGCTGAAAACGTGTCAAAAAATATCAACTAGTAAACAAGAAAAAACAAATAAAAACAGAAACTGGAAGCATTGCTTTAAATGGAGAGTGTATTTCTCACAGCACCGGCTAGAACTAATTTCTTTTAAATTTTATTCTGCCATTCTTGATTGACTAATTGAGAGCTTTAATATCCAGGCTAGATTATTTATTGACTGGCTCTATGACAATTCCTGCTTTGTATAGTCTTTAGTCATGCCCAGGAATATCGAGCATTGTCCCTCCGGCCATCTGTCAAGGTCCACCACAATGAAGCAGAGTAACTCAATGGGCGGCATTCTTAAAATTAATATTTCAAAAGGTCGCCCTAATATCAACAACTTTCAATTAGCAACTTCGAGAAGGTGCATACTTCTCATAACATGCACATTTACAGATTCTTATTTGTATCTATCCTACTGCATTATAGCAGTATTTCAATCCTGGCCGAAGTTCTGCTATGACGTTGCAAGGACGTTACGACTAAGTGACGTAAATACGCATGTAAATAAAAGGGCCTCCTTGACGTCGCAAACTGAAAGGTGTTAAAGTTGGGGCGACGTTGTGAAGTATCATTTTTTGAAAACGTTTCCCATTCATTTGCGCGGGTTTGAGAGATAGCCGAAAGGGCAATGTCCACAATTAAAAGAGAGAGAGAGAGAGGTGTTTCTCGCTCCGAAACCATGATATGATTATGAGGCACACAGTAGTGGGCACCTCCGAAATAATTTATGCATTTTGGGTTTCTTTAACGTGCACACAATGACGCTACACCGGCGTTCTTGCATTTGACCTTCATCGAAAGCGACCGCCGCAGCCACGATTTGATCCCGCGACCTCGTGCTTTGCAGCGCAAAACCAAAGCAACGGTGCAACCATGGCGGGTATGTCAAAGATTCGTGCACATGAGTTTGGCGCAATCCGAAAAAACACCTTGTTGTTCTTATTCTGAGCTATTTGTTGGGGATATTGTTATTAGCTCTTGGAACACGGCAGGCCTCACGCTTTCTTTATCGTAAACACGGCTGGGGCATTCTAATTTTCTGCTTTATTCATCGCTAATTATGTCGCCAGGAGATAGGCTAGCCTGTAAAAACAGGATATTTCCACACGAAATTTGTGCTTTAGCAATGAAACGAATATCTGCCCTCCCCGACTAAAAATCCATACCCGCATGCATGCTGTATCATAAATGATTAAGCGACAAATTCTTGTCTCAAAAATCACCGGAGCGTTCTGTCGATCAAGACATCACAGTAGTGTAATAAACAAAGATCACCCTAGTATTTCTGTGAGTTGAATACAGGACCGTTATAACGTAAGGCTATTGCATACTTTTCTATTCCAATTCTGCAATCAGCCCTCCATGACTGGTCAAATCATTTTGGAGCCACGACCCATGCGTCTCTCTGTCATGCGACGTCACGACAACTGCGAGAACGGTTCATCTAGTCTGATAGGCACACGCTGATTATGCAAAATAATAGTTATGCAAATAATACCAACGCCTTTCTCGCCATTAACGAAAAAGGCGTTGTTTGACCAATCGCTGAACTTTTCGGCCTGCACCCGCTTTGCCCATCTGTCATGCGGCGTCCCAAAATCGCGAAACTCCACCGCGTCAAAGTGATGTGAACGCGTTAAAAACGCATTAATGTGCCGAAAAAAAATTAAAAGGTTTTCTGAATAGCCGGGAACTGCCCCGTTGCGAAAGGAATAGAAGATGGCTGGCCGCTGATCGCTGTGGCACTTGCTATTCGGAGCTGCCGTGGAGTATGAATTTATTTGCGTATAATAAAAGATTTTGTGTGGACACATAGCGCTATCGAGACTTTTAGCACGTATAAGACATTGCTCTGTCAGCTCTGCCTTGCAGAGCATCCGTTTAACGCCATTTTTAACCTGCCGTTGCACGCCACCGAGATTTTCGACCAGCGACCGCAAGCTAAGTAAGGGGAAGTGGACCAATCGCAGACGCCGGCATCACCCTCTCATCCGGTTATCTACTTTCACTGTGCTGGCTGAGCCCCGTCGAAACTCTCTCCACTTGAGCGTGCTCTTCGCCTCTTATCAGCCACTTAAATAAGAAAAACTGCTCAACGTAAGCAATATATTCGCTTTGAAAGCAAAAGAAAGTGACATCCTATAAACGAGAAGGGAATTAGATTGGGCGTTTGCAAGAACGCTGCTAATTAGCGCGCGATGCTTGCGTCGGTGGTTACGTAAATTTGACGTCAGGACATTTGAATAAAAACAGATTGGAATAGCTTTACGTTATAGGGCCACAGGTACGCAAATTCTGAAAACTACCTGTTCATTTACGAACGTGCTGCGCATTGTGCGATGAGCTCCCACCATGCATTATTTTGAGAAAAAAAATACCTTAAAAGTTATAATCAGTGCTACAGTCACTACGTATTTCAGTGGAAACGTACCGCATTAGGGGGTAAACACGTAGGATGAAAGTTCCTTTCGATTCTATTATGCTAGAAGAAGTTGTCCTATCTGCATGACGTATGATACACCCTACGTTGAGCAAATGGCACCGAAAGCCCACAAATGTAGTTCAGCATTCTGCGTGATGAACGTATGAGGGGCAGGTTACGTAAATTTCAGGCAGTCAGAGAAAAATAGATGAACAGGTACGAAGGAGTCGGGCAAAAAGGTAAAAATAGCCTGGCAGGGCGTCTGCACCCCAGTGGCCTTTTCATCCCCAAACTGATACAATGTTTGAATTGAATTTTATCAACAGGGTTACAGTGCACGAAAAAAAAAGGCACAGCTGTAAGCACTAGAAGTAGGTATGTAGAACAGACAATATATACGAAAAGCCATAAGTATTATATTGAAGTAACAAAATAATATAGAAGTGAAGCTAAAAGATAGGTGACGCAGGTATAGCGAAATATATTGCTCTTTTGTGACTTCAAGATAACACAAATGATCGAAGATATATATATATATATCACAGTGGTAAAAAATATATGTCGAAAACGGCTACGCTTTGCTGCTATAAACACGAAGTGTTCCATTTCGCCGGAGCAACGGGGCCTTCAGAAGTGTAATGCTTACCGCTCATCACTACTAGCTTATCGTGCAAGCTGAATTCCTGAATTTGATAAATTTTTACACGCATCCGTGTATACAACAAGGTGTTGAGCCGAGGCATAGGCTAAAGCGGTGGTTTTGTCAGTGGCATATAGGGCGAAACGTCGAAATTTTAAGCGGTCTCCGGAATATGAATAAGACCAGGTTTGTTGAATTTGTGTGTTAAAAGAACACTTAAAGGACATCGCGCTGCACCTAGCCAACTGTAATTCGGGGGCCTTTTCATGATCGATCCACCCACACCTTCGATGCACTGCGTGCAGGGGCATCGCCTCACTTTACAAGCTGCATTAAAACACTTTCGAGGTCGCACATGCATTTGTTTACGAGATTGCCTCCGAGCTGGGTCCACTCTAGACATATGACGTGGAGGAATATTAGGACCGTCATGCTCATGCTTTTAATTCCTGAGCCTCCGGGATCGGCCCGCTTTATTTTGTGTCGACTCTCACAAGGGAGATCTGCAAGTCTCCTGCATAATCCTATCGAATTGAAAAAAAAAAAAAAGAAAAACACCCATGCAACATACGCGGCAATTCTATTAGGCCAGCCTGACTAGTCATGTCTATATACTGCTTCCACCTCTGAGGGCTGTTGCGTTTCGCCTGCGACACGTGGTTTTGCCGGCGCGACTGCGGCGGGGCGGCAGACATTTTGGCCAGATCGTCGTCGCCGCAACGCTCATCGGCAGGTGTTTCCAGGCGCGACTGCGGCGATGCGACCGCAAAGGATCACCCTCCCATTCCAGTCATTGTGCCCGAACCAGGCGATGCGAAAGCAGGGATTATCATCTCATTACAGTCATTGTGCCCGACCGGCAGCGCTACAACAGGGTGCTACGAGATCGTGCTCGACAGGGTGCTACGGCAGCGCTACAACAGGGTGCTACGAGATCGTGCTCGACAGGGTGCTACGGCAGCGCTACGACAGGGTGCTACGAGATCGTGCTCGACATGGTGCTACGGCCGCGCTACGACAGTGTGCGTCACCATTAGCCCATTGTACATTCACTTGCTCGTCTTTTGAGGGGTTCCTTCTTGCCCTCAACTGCGAGAGTATAAAAACAGCTGCCCCCGGACGCCAAGAGGAGGGCTCCGATTTCTTCTGTTGAGTGAAGTGCTCTCCCGTCTCTCTACTTCGGTCAAACCTGACCGCCAACTCTTTGCGATGTTAAAATAAACAAGTTGTTTCGTTGTTACCAGTCGACTCATGCTTTGCCGGGACCTTCGGATGCTTCCAGTTGTACCCCAGGCCGCCAGGCCAACGCTACCCTTGGGGCTTGCGACCCAGGTACAACCACGGGCGTCAGCGCCGAGTTCCCAACAGATCGTACCAGCGGTGCGATCCAAACAGGGCGCTTAATGCGAAGGAAGTTATCAGTACTTTAGCGATTGTCCCGCCCGTCTTTCTGATGCTTGCGATGTGTGCGTTGCTTCACGCTCATTATCATTTCCCGACCGCGAACGTACCAGCCGACTAGCGGTTGCTGTATGCCGCTTGGTATTTGGTGTGTGTGGTAGCTCTCGCGAGTTGAAAAAAAAAAGCATTGTTAATAATTAATATATCCACGGGTGCGTTCAGAAATAGAATCACCGCCTCAAATCGCTTCACCGCTTTATCTTACGTGTGCAGCTCGTTTGTCTGGTTTACGACCTTCTTCCGTAAATTGTCACCCGAGGGACACAGTTTTCGCAAGTGAGCGCAATTTAAACATTCGCTTTGCCAAGCGCCGCTCTGAAACCGCATAGCCGCAGTGTCCAGCCGGCCATGACCGCCACTAGAGAGGGGTTCATCATGACGCGGCACATGACTCAGATCACCTAGGAATTCTTTCTTCTTTCTTAGTTCGCTGTCTGACACAGTTTCTCTTTTCGAATGTCTGCCCGCGGCTCCGTCGGGTATGATACACTCACTCACACATGTTCATACATAACCACGCGTGCGCAGTAGAAGAAGCGGTCGGCGCAGGTAGACACACACACACGCGCGCGCAGCGAGTAGCCTATTATTGCACCTTTCAAGTTTGGCGCCGAGCGCTTCGGTGCTAAAAACAAACAGTGCGTCCCGTTGGTACCTTCTCTTTATCCAACTCCCCGCGCGCAACACATTTGCTATTATTGCCTTCAGTCTCCGAAGAAGAAAAAAAATGTTCGATAAACTATACAAATAAAAGTGAAGTTCTTTCTCTCTTCCAACTCCTCCCTCTTTCCGCCTGTCCGTGTATTCCGTTAAAGGAAGGAAAGAAAAAGAGGACAAAATTAAAAGAGCGCGAACTCGCACCAACAGCTCTCGTCGCCTGCTCCGGCATAATGACAGCGTGGCCGACCGTCCGCGCGCGCAATTAACTTCCGCCGGAGGCGTTATAATGATCGGTCACGCTTCGAGCTGTCCGCGCGCACCGCCGTGTGGCCGCTTGTTTCCCATTGTTTTACTTTTCGTTTTTTGCCCAGCCTGGGCGTCCGGAGCGGGCAGCTAGCTCTCTCTCTTTGCGATGGGTGCACGCAGCGCTTTCGGGAAACTGGGCAGGTGCCACACAGCTGGACCCGGTCAGGCGACTCGTGTGAGAGATGGGAGGCGTCAAAAGGCCCGCTGTGAGTTGTCCAAGCATGCGCACGCACGCACAACACACACACACACACACACACACGTGTGCACACAAACGCACACTACACGCACGCAAGCGCACGCACACACATGCAAGCGCACACACAAAACGACCAGCAGTGTTGGGCTCAAAAGCGTTTATGGAACATTCAACACAGTGAGAAAATAAAGTAAGCGGACCACCTATTGTGGCAGCGACTCGAGGAAGCAACGGTGGCAGCGCCCTATACGGAGGAGCGCTTGAGCCGCTGCGATACTAATGAGGCTTGTAACGGAGCCAAACGGCGATGCCTGCTGAGCAAGACCGCGTCCTCGATGGAAGTGTCGATACAGCGGTCGGGTAATCTCACTTCAATCGCCGTTCGAAAAACTGAATGAGTCTTTCAGAATAGCTGATGGCCAAACGCGGAGATGGTTATCGTCTGCACGGCTCGTTTCGAGCAGGCGGCATGTATGGCAGAGGGCATCGGGGGAAGGCGGAAACAAAAACGGACGCCGTTTTCTAGGATTTGCTTCACTTTAGCGTCAGTGCTGCGGAAGCGTGCGGTGGTTTTAGAGCGCCCAGAACTGCGCGCGCCAGGGAGTTCGAGAGGGTCCCGCGAGGGCACGGAGTTGTACGCGTGGTGGCCCGTTACGAGACTGGCAAAATGAAGTTGTAGCCCGGCCAGTCGTGGCGGAAGCGGCGTGAGAGACGAGCTGATGACTTTCCGTGGGGGATGATCAGAACGGGACGGCGAATGAGGTTGCTTCCGGTGAGCAGTTCGAATTTTTATGCTTGAGGCCGCTTCTTCGTTTTCTTTCGTCACGTTTGCGAGAATCCCCGTTCGGACGGAAACGAGCGCTCGTGCCGAAACCGCTATCACGCAAAACAAAGCAAAGCTAGCGCAAGTTCGTCTCCGTTTATGATTATTACTTTGTTGTTGTTGTTGTTGTTGTTGTTCGAAGGTAATGGCGGTTTTGTCAGTGCCTAGGTGCTCTTCCCACGTGCTAATCATTTTCTGAGAGACGACTGTGCAGATGTTTGGCGCTGAAGTTTTCGAAGTGAGAGGTCAGCGGGGCAAGTAAACCTGGAAAGGGAGAGAGAATGGAGTGGAGGAAATCTGAAATCTCAGATTATGGAAAAATATATTCGGGTTAACGTCCTGTACGCCTACGTCCAACTCTTCGTAGAATGTTCTACGTCAGCGGCCAAATAACTTCCGTCTTCATGGCGCGGATGTCAGCAACGTACATGTGATTGAAAACGTCTTTCTCTGCAATATTCACTTGTTTGTTTTCAGGCACCTTAACTGCCAGGAGCCCTACATGCACTTTACTTAGGTGGTGCATTTTACAGTAAAAGGATAATCACCCAAGGAGTGCATTAGGGTTAGATCATGGGACCTTTACGGCCTCACTTCGCACATTCCGATACTCGTCTTGTCTGTTTCGTTGCACACAGCAAAGCTGTCTGGAACAATTAACTCGTCTAAAGAATACCGGCTTTCCGTTTTCAACTTTATCGTGCGCTGCTTTTAGGCTGCTCAAATCGCTTAAACTGCCCGCATCTCGACTTAGCCCACGTACAAGTTCCACCACTATGTCGATGAAATTATCAGTAATTCCATACTTTCACGGGTTTTCACACCGGCTTAAGAAGATTGCCAAGGGAATATATTGACGTAAATGCTGTTTATTTCAGCTCGGGGAAAAGTCGGAGGAGCCTGTGCCGCAGTAGAGAGGAAGAGAACAGGCTGGGGGGTCACGGAGTGACCTGTGCTCTGTTAACCATAGTAGTATACTTGTTACCTGTGCTTCTGCTGTTTATAACATCCCATTATCGTTTAGAAGAATGTATACTGGACAGACAGGCGCCTGACTACGAAAGATTACGCCAGTACAAGAACAATTTAAAGGGCACACCTTCAGCAGATTATTCAGCACATTGTCGTCCGTGTGGCTGTAAACCATTTTTTGAAAGAACGCATGTCGTGTTCAGGCACGTGGATCAAAAAAAAAACAAAAAAACAAAAAAAAACACGTGAAATCATTGAAGCTCCCCACATTAAGAAGAACCATGAACATTGCATCAAGCCGCATGACTGTGAAATCAGCCTCGTCCAAAGATGTGGCAAATACCAGTAGCGTGAGGGCGCGCATCTTTTTGTCTACATCGCCACTGACTTGTTAGTTCAGCGCCTGTCCTCTGTACTTCTCTGTCTTGTGTTTCCGTTGCCATTGCGCTACTTTTACTATGAGATTTTATTGTACCTGTTGTCCCCTCACCGAGAAGTGTTACCTTGATACAAGAACCAATCCGCAGGAGGTGGAAAAGAACGCTTAGCTTCAATACGTTAGATGAGATTAAGAAGCAGTGGTGTTAAAAATCTGACGCATCGAATAAACGTCCTCCGGCGAAGAATGTCAAGGAAAGTCGGTGGAAAGCTGAACGTTCTTTATTCGCCTTTCAAATGGACAATTTTGCTTGGCCATTGACGGTATTTACGCTGACGCAATGGCAGGGCACGCTGGGCGGTCTGTTGAACCCAGCGATAGTTTGTACTTTATAACACACCCGCTCATTGCCGGTCTGGCTTGAGGGCCACTACGAAAGCCCATTGCTAAAGTTAGTGACACATCTATAAGGTTGGTGTTTAGACCTGCATGATTCATGATGTCTGTGTACAGATGGAGAGATAAGTCTGGAAATTGGCAGGTATGGCGCTGGCACTGTTGAACTACAGATGTCATCAGAGGGCAATGCAAAAGGAAGCATTTTAATGCGAGAGCGTTAAGAAGCAGCTTGAGCTCGGGCCCAACTCCGACGCGGCGTGTTCAAATGCATGTAAAAGGCAAAAACGTTTTTCTGAGATAACCCCTGGACCAATTTCAATGAAATTTGTTATATTTGAGAGAGAAAGGTAAATTATAGTGACTGTTGGGAGCAGAATCTCGATTTAGGGCCTGAAATTTATGAAAATGATTTTCAAGAATACGGAAGTTTGAAAAATAATAGACGCACGATGTTTATAAATTAATAGCTCCGCTTCAAAAAAAGATATCGTGGTTCTGTAAATGGCACCCATTAGATCATTCAAAGCGGAGAAATTCAATGCGTCAATTTATATCTTGGGTGAATTTATTGCGTTGTGTACAAGGGTTCTGCAAAAGCTCTATTTTCACATTACTCCATTTTTTTTAGATTCATATGTAACATATAAATTTTGTCCGCTTTAGACGTACTATCAGATGCAATTCACAGAATTTTGATTCCATTTTTGCGTGCTGAGTTAGTGAGTTGCAAACTTGATAGTTTGATTTTGTGGAAATTTTCGATTTTTGCCAATTTTTAATAGAAATTTGACAATGTAAATCGAGAATTACAAACCAACATTCTCTAGGTGTTAAGTTTTTCTTTTAAATGCAACAAGCCTAGACAAATTTGGTGCCGTGGTTGCCGAGAAAAACGAATTCTCCTTTTACCTGTATTTGGATAGGAACACTCGAGCTAAATCTTCCTCTTAAAGGGAAGCTGAAGAGTTTTCCAGAAAAATTGAGTGACGAGCTCTACGTAATGGTTTTCAACCCTCCGAATTCGAATATCGCATCGAAATTGAGAGAAAGAAAGCGCAAACAGATATTATTTTGACGAAAAGTGCAGCAGCAAACTAGGGGCAGCTCGCGCGCCTCGTTTCCTCCTGTGATTGGTCGGGTGCCTCGTGACGTCAACGATGGTGTCCGTCCGGACCGACCGCTGCCGCCACACATTAAGCACGGTGCAAGGTGGTTTGGCGCTGTGGTTTGGTGAGACGGTAATGGTAAATTTCGAGAGCTTGCGTTTCTCTGAGGAGTTCGGCGTTGCTCGCTACATGTAATCGTAGCCGACCTCTCCAAGATGCGAAAGATACTGGTAGCAAGCAGTGCTTTCGACGCAAACGAAAGTAAAGTGTTAGCATATCCTCGTGTTAGAAATGTTCTTTGGTGAGCATGTTTTTTGCAAAGCTATATTCAGCGATTCAGTGAGTTCGTTTCCGGGCAAACAACTGTATTGTTATGTCCCTGCATGCCTCCTCGTGGAACGTAAGCAGGGATGCGATCGTCGGCATTTGTGCGCTGCCCCAAAGCTGTCGGCAATCTACACAGATAGTTTACATGCGGGAGAAGTTTCCCGGCTCTTGTAGCACGTGTAGTGACCTTCATCAGCCCAGAATCCGCACGCCACTCGTAACCGGAGCCGTAAAGGCGGCGAATTCCGTCGGCTACATGGGACAGCCGGTTTCTCTATGTGCGCGAGGGGGAGCGCAGCGTCCTGGCGCGCGCCTGCTTTTAAACACAAGCAAACTTTACACTTGCACTGCGTTATAGGAGCTGCATGTAGGCAGTTTCACAACACACGTGCGAATAGAAAATTAACGGCGGTTTGCGACGAAACCTGGGTCAAGGGTGGGAGATAAACATCTACCTTCCGTTCAGCGTGCTAACACGAAGGAGCTAGCAGGAAATCAAAATCCAGGTTTGGATGAGTTCGTGTATTCATAAGGTCTTCCGAGACCAGTTACCATCCGTCCGCCCGTACCCGTCCCGCCTTTGTGGGTTCGTTGACCCGACCTTTTCGCGCTGCGTTTAGAAAGCCTGCTAGCAGTAAGTCGTACTCTCACTCGTTCACGCATTATTGATAAACTCTGGTAGTAATCGGCGTCACGGAAGTGGTTAGAGCACAGTAGTGTTGTTCTTGAGCGCTTGAAATTCTTTCGATTCACAGCAGCCTCCCACTTAGCTGCGAACTTCTTGTCTGGCGGGAAGTAATGGAACGTCATCATGCCGGCGTTCTGTGCAGCCTACGGCTGCACAGAACGCCGGCATGATCGGCCCACCACGTCAATTGATGCTGCACACGTCAACTGCCACTCTACATACACACAAACAAAGGAACGCAGGGTCGAGCGAAGCACATTATGACGGCACGCACGCAGAAACAAGCGCCGTCAGGCACTGTCGCGGACACTGCGAAGGAACGGAACACCAGTGCTGACGTCACTACGCCGCGGTTTCCGGTCTTCGCTCGCATCGTCAGCGTCAGCAGCAGAGCGCGGCGCTCGACGGGGGGCGGAGCGACAGCGCAATTTTAACCGGCGATTACGTCGCTCCTAAGTCAAAAATCCCGCCCAAAATTTCACCTGCATGGTTTACAATGTTCCCGCATCCGTATATGAGCGTCTTATTGAATTCGACAGACTCTTCAGCTTCCCTTTAAGGCCCGCGTCGCACAATATCGCGCGTCGGCGTCGGCGTCGCTCGTCTCGTGTCGGATGTCGCTTCGACAAGAAAAATTTCGTATCTAATTACGAACCACGCATACCCAACCACTCTTCTACCACCAAAGTTGATCCTACCTTGTCTTTCATTCTTTAAAAAGTTCTTCGAAATTTTGAGAACGGCAGCCCACAAACAAACGTAATTAAAGAAAAAGGAGAACGCGTACCTTTTTTTTTTTTTTTTAGCTCTTCTCAGACTGAAATATTGAAAGTGCGAAACAGTAACAGGAGATCGACCCACGACCTACCAGATAGCTTGCCCTTCGTGCATAGCGTTTACGGGCAGCGTTTCCCGGTAAACGTTGTATACGGTTACATAAGCCGCAGTTGCCGAGAAGCATAAAAAGCAGTCAGGGGTCTTTGAATGCTAACGCGTTCCACTCTTAAAGGCGAGGCTTAAGCGTCCTTCAAATTTTGTTCATCGAACTGCCGTAAAACATTCGAGCAGTCATTGTCCGTTTTGCCTACTACAAAACGCGCCTCATTGGTTTTGATTTCATGATTTAGCAAGAATAGGTGTGAAGAAATGCTGAGAAGTGCAAATTCTTTTGTCCGTAAACAAATTCGTACAATTTTGGAACATTTCCGAAGAAATACTTTCTTACGAACCTTAACGAAAAGTTGTGCAACATTGACTAGTATGAAAACTATAGCGCAAAGACGCCTTAGAGAGCCTAACTCGCCGATAAGAATCTTATGTGTCTGTTGTGCGCCATAGTGTTCGTATTCCCTCTTGTTGCATAAACTACTTCTAAACACACAAATAAATTCAACAAGAGGGGACACGTCACGCGTAATGTCAACTCCATCCGTTAGCTGACGCGAGCATCGGAAAGAAAGAATGTGAAATGAACTTACAGACAACGTTTTATTTATTTTTATTCTTTCCCGCTAAAACTGAAAAGTTTTGCGTATAACTTATTTTTCTTTCGTTGCCTATATAGCAACAAGCTAGCGGCACGCCAGACGCGCTGGCATGCGTCATGCGCCAGACATGCCACAGGAGCGAGCGAGGCCGGCTGCACATGTGAACCTCGCGTGCTTGACGACCCGCCTGTTTTGGATGTAGCCCATTTCTTGGGGCTTCCGGCTTTCTCTCGTGTTCCGTCTGCATTTCGACACGGCACCGCTGCACTACTGGACTACAATAAGGTGAGCAATTTTGTTTGACAGTCTGCGACGCATTTCAAGCACATTTAGGCTTACAGCACAACACTGAACCTATACACAGACGCAATTATCGAAAAACAACTCTGCCGTACAAGTCTAGTAAATTTGACTTAATTACTCGTACTGGGATAAGTTTGTGACGCTTTCTATGAGCCCAAGCATTATTATAATTTACTTCGGTAGTTTTTGGGCACGCTCGCCGCACCTGGCTTTGTGACGAACAGCACCTTGGCCGTGTGACGCAGTTTCGCGTGTACTGAATCTTACCGGGACACGTTCTGGCCCTTTCTCTGACCCCAGACATTATTGTAACTAATTTCGCTAATTTTTGGGATTCTTTTCAAGCACAGTGGCCGTGCTCGGCGTAGTGGCGATAGCGAAAAGCAGCTCGGATGTCTGCTGCAGTTAGTTTCGCGTGTACTGAATCTTACTAGGAGAAGTTCGTGACGCATTCTCCGACCCCAAAAATTATTGTAATTCATTTCTTAACTTTTGCGGATACTTTTGAGGCATGCTCGCCGCGCCTGGTTGTGAAGTTAGCAAAAAAGCAAGCCGGCCGTGGTGAATTAGTATTGCTTGTACTGCATTGGTAGTGGGACAAGCTTGTGACGTTTTTCATGGCCCTGCAACAACATGTACCTTATTTCGGTACTCACGCTTGTCGAACACGCTACGGTCGATTGCCAAGAGTGATAGCACGGGAGCGTGTTGCTTGCGCTGGCAGGACGCGTGAAAGATAACGCCGGGGAACTCAAGAACTTGAATTTTTTTTTGTCTTCTGAGCAACTGAAAACAGGCTTTGCACCCACGAATTTGTCTCTAGTGCGACTAAAAGGCATTCTGCGAGCGTGTAACATGGTCTGGCTGAGGAAGGAAGGAAAAAGTGGAGAAGGAAGGCAGGGAGGTTAACCAGTGTAGCGTAACCGGTTTGCTACCCTACACATGGGAGCGGGATGGGGGGGATGAAAGATGGGAGGAGGAGAGAGAGAGTCTGTGTTGTGGCCACCTCAGTGTACTTGGCGTACCATCGCGTCGACTGAGGCCAAGTTGTTCTGGAAACGCGCAGTCACTCGTGTATTAGTGCTCTTAAAGTGCAGGAAATAATGCCCGGGAAGGGAAGGATACTTGAAAATCGAATGTTCAGATTTTATGGCATTTTTGGGAGGAGTCTATTTGCTACGAAATGTATGTAAAAGGGAATTTATCTGCAGTGCCGCTCATACACCACTTACGCACGTTTCGCCTCTACACGCAGTATTACTGTTAGGTCGGTACACCAAAATGATGCATGCTTGTAATTTACCTTTTTTTCAGCTGATGGCATCCGGTGGAGCTTTGTACGGCAACGACTGCTGCTTACCTGGTGCCACAACTTTGGACGAATGCGCAAGAAGCCCGGAACGAGCATTTACATAGAGCAAAATAAACAATTTATCATTTCAGAAGACGTCTTGCGTATACTTTACGAAATTGCACGTGACACAGATAGGTGGAGGCTTGTAAAGAGCGTTCGCAATCATTTCTACTAAATAATAAAACGATTCCGCGCCAAGGCTGCTCGTAGTTCCGCTATAGAAGCGAAAAAATAAAAAAAAAATTGCCGCGTCGATCAGCGGATCCGGCGTGGCGTGTACCAAGTGGCATTCAAAACGCGAGCGCCCAGAACCGAAACCGGAAGGTGTTAATACCATCCGCTTGGTGCGCTACAGTCAATTCGGCCGCTGGGCTTTATGGGAGCGTCCGCTCTTGTTGAAATTTTTCTCTGTGGGAAAACTGCGAAAAATGAGCATGCTGCAGTTATGGATAATTTCGTTGTAAAATAATTGCTGGCCCCGGGTGCGGAACTGGTCGTTCTGAAAAGCGCTCTTTTTAGAGCCTTCTGCTCGTCGAAAAGGGCGTCCTACGAGACTCGTGCATGCAACCCTACGAAAGCTATACCGTCGGTTGCACATAGAATGTGCAGCCAACGGAGGGGCACCTTCAGGATACAATCCGGAGGCAGCTTTTACTATTGTTGATAGTTCAGTTAAGGTGAACACGTTAGTTTTATGACGCATTAAACATTAACCAGTGCTCCTGGTGACGTCCTTAAAGAAATGCTCACGGGTGCAGGAACACACCAATAAGTTGGTGAAAAGAAAGGATATACAAGATTTCCAGGCACGACCATCTTGTCTTTGCAACCGTCATTTATCACGATTAGTTTCGCAATCACTTTGGGGAAATAAGTCATCCCAAGCAGATAACGTTCCCGAGCCGCAACCTTCCTCAACACGTCCTCAGGTCTCAATATGCTGCAGGCTGCCGCGATCGCGCTCAAGCAAACAGACTTTTTTTCGCTAGTTGTGCAGATTTAAGAGCCGTATTATGTAGGCTTGAAGTACCATTAAAATGTCATAGTCAGACTTGTTATTCGCACTCCTTATAGGAACACGTTGGTTTCAAAAGTAGCCGAAATATAGCCCGAGAGGTAAAAAAAAAATATTTTTCAGCCATAAAGACTTCAAAATTTGGTGCAGTGTAGCCGAAACTGCCAGCCCAATAATAAGACGCACGTGTGTGCCATTCAGTTTTTATTTGTTTGTACAGCTCGTGTTTGTAATATAATTTTTTTCTTAAATGCTATATAGTCCATGTAATCTAAAGCATAGTTTCCGCATGGCGCCTTAATGTTGACCAGTAAAATCACGCAATAAACGTACTTCTTTCTTCATGAGGAACGTGAAATTGGGAACAGTAGTCGAATGTAATTAGCCGGTGTCTCACCCTCTCTCTCTTTTTATTTTGGTTATCTGGGGTGCAAAATAAGTTGAGGCATTATCGATCTCCAACGTGAACATCAGACTTTTACAGTTACACGGAATAAAACAGATATGTAGGGTCCAAGCAACCTGTCATTTTTATTCTAAATCGCGTTCCTGTCCCACAATCATGTCTACAAAAGCCCCCGTAGCCACACCACATGCTTTGCACCCTTCGTTCCCAACTTTTGGAGTCATTTGGAGGAAAATTGCGTAATATGATTATGATCAACCAATTTTTGTGCAAAACAGGACAAAGGCCTCTCTGAGCTGACCCCATGCTATGCCTGTAAATTTCCCAATTTCCCAATATATATATATATATATATATATACGGCCTCTGCATTACGAGAGAGATGAGTCATTCCATTTCTTGCTTGCTTGACGCGGTATGAGTCATTGCTGCTGATGATAGTTTTTGTTAGCGCAGAACTAAAGTGCCGATCAAGGAAGGGATCAGGCGAGGAGACACAATCTATCCAATTCTTTCCGCTGCATGCTTAGAAGTATTGCAACTGGGAAGTTTTAATACTTTTGGGAACCTTGAAGACGGCAAAGGATTAGGAGTGAGGATCAACCACGAATATTTCAGCACCCGATGGCTTTCAGATAGCACTGTCCTGTTCAGTAACGCTGGAGTTGCCTTAAAACTAACGATTCAGGAGCTTAGACAAGAACGTGCAAGATTAGCAGATTGATATTCAGAAGACAAATATCATGTTCAATAGCCAGACAAGGGAACGAGAATCCATTATTGGTAGCCAGGTTCTAAAATATATGCAACAGTACGTTTATTTAGGCCGATTACTCACAGCGGAACTTGATATTGAGAAGAAAATTTACGGAAGAATAAAATTGGGTTGGGGTGCAAATGAGAGGCATTACCAATTCGTAAGCAGCAGCTTATCGCTATTGCTAAAAAGTGTACAATCACTGCATTCTATCGCTACTAGCATATGCGACAAATACTTGGAATCTAACAAATAAGCTAGAGAAGAATTTAAGGACTGCGCAAAGAGCGATGGGAGGAAACATGTTAGACGTAACGTTAAGAGACAGGAAGACAGCGGTGTGGATCAACGAGTGGCTATATCCTAGCTGACAATAGGAGGAGAAAATGGCGCTGGGCCGGCCATGTAATGCGTTGGGCGGATGTACGGTGGTGTACTAAAATTAGGAAATAAGTGCCAAGCGAAAGGAAGCGCAGTCGAGGACAGCAATCGAGGACAGATGGTGTGCTGAAATTAGCAAATTTACAGACATAAGATAGAATCAGCAAGACTTGCCGGTTTTCGAGATCACTGGGAGGGGCTTTCGCCTGCGGCGATGGACAATCTATAGGGTTACGTCGTAGGGCGTAGATCAGTGTTCGCTGAGTGACAGGTGCCTGGAAGCATCGGCATATACATTCTCCTTTGTGCGACGATGTCTGTGTGCGACGTGTTAGAGGGAGGCGTTTTACGCTGAGGGACAGCAGCTGCAGATTCACTCGAAGGGACATCAATTTCGCGAGCCTTGTGACGGTGCACCAGGGAAGGGCTGCCGCAGGACTGGCAGCGGCAATGGCCTGAAGCCCCGCGCGAACAAATCAAGAAACAGAAAGCACCGTAGTCAGCGAGGGGCGCTATACCGAGGCTCTTCGTTGATGCCCAGAAGTTAGGGATGGGATCCCCAGTTACGTGGCTTATCTTGAACCACTTGCCTTCATCTGCGTTTACACCGTACTAGTTCAACAGGACTGACTGTTGAGGTAACTGGTCTTCACTATAACTGTGGTAGACGAGCGCAAATTAAGTAGTTTTCGCGCTGCGAATATGCATCATGGGTCACCACCTAGCCGCGTCGCATTTTTTGCTACAGTGCATTGCTAGTCCGTCGAGCCGTAAAAACTTCGTCTTTCTGCATTCATCTACCCCCGTAACTCCGATCGCCGTCGCCATGTGAATTGCTCACGTGCTCTGATACTGAGTTCGGGCCAAGTAGATGCTTCTGGAACTTCAAGTCAGCACTTCTCTCCATTTACGTTTTCCTTCTCGTTCTTTATTTAGGTTCTTATCGTTTCTTTTTCTCGCTTCCACGTTGTGAATTCCGACATCGTCTTATAATAGCTGTATTTTCTGCATGCAAAAAGAAACAGAAGCTACCGCCAGCTTCCGATACTTAATGTGTACCGCAGGTAAGCCGCTGTCCTGACACCCAAGCAGAAATCAAGAGAATCAAGGTTTGCCATACGGCAGCATTTCGTCGGTCTTTCTGCTCTCGTTAGCAATGGTGTGCTCATGACACCGCATGTATTGTCGCATAATCTTAATGCAGAGACATGAATACATAACTTTATTAATTGAGAAGATTGGTGGGAAATGTGCAGCCCACCTGGATTCTACTACTGTAGCAACGTCATCTTCATGATCGATAGATGACCTATCTAGAAAGAAAACTAAGATAACGCATCTATGCGCAGGGAAATTAAAACAAACATGCGCCACAGCTAGAACGCAAATTCCTGAACTTGTGCGTCGAGTGAGCAGATTTCTCCAACTCAAGTAAAAAGCGCCTTACTCTGAGATTACTGCGTTATTCATTTGCATGAGCTTTTCTTTTTCAAAAAATCTTAAAACACAACGCTTCTCTTCCCTTCAGAACACCACAATATACATTAGACGCCGCCTCGATACCTTCTACTACAAGCAACAGACTTGTTTTTTTTTTTCCAAGCCCATTTCAAAAGCTAAGTATCCATAAGACAACCATGTGCCTAAATCTAATCTACGCAATAAATTGGTGGGATGCCTGAGAGGAAAACGGGTGATAAAATACTGATACGGGAAGAGACGCGGACTACGTATATATACTGTAATTGTATGTTATTTAGTTCAAGCATACCAAAGAAAGCAATACGATTTGACAAAACTTATTGCTCTGCTCGCTGGCTCGTTACTTAAGGACAAAAGGTACCGTGCTAAGAAGACGAGGCTGAAGTGAGATACAAACGACATTTACGGGCGCCCCTATGTACGTGTTCTTAGTGTCTCACTTCGTCCTCGTCTGCTTAGCGCCGTAACCTTTGTCCCAAGTAAAGTAGTTTGAGCACCCTCACCTCAGAGCCAACGTGAAAAAGAATCTGTGTATTAAGTATTTTTATCTTCGGCTAGCAAATGTTCTGTGTCATATAATCTAGCCGGTGCTGTATTCTGCTTCATAGTTTTTATAACGACATTATAGAATGCAGTTTCGCAGCGGGGCAGGCTTTGATAGAAGATTCCATTGATAAGTTATTTGGATGGCTCCTTGATTAATTGATTTCTTGTCTCATTTATTTATTTTGGTTGATTGATTGCCATTTTTATTACATATCTTATATCCAGCAGCGGAGGTCGGACACCCTAAACGAAGATGACAATGTAATGACACCACACTGAAACTTCTATGTTCTCTCCCATCTCTGCTAAACCTTCGCAAAAATATTGTTAACACTAGAATTTGCAAATGGCCCTGAAAAGAAAGTATGCAACGCTGGCGGGAATTGAAAACGGACAACCTTACACGCTAGCCTTGCAACAGACTGCTGGCAAAACCACGCTGCCTAAGTGTTCCAGCAAGGGAAAAAGAAGAAAGAATAAAGGAAAGCTTACAAAGGTGCCCGTGTTCTGTACTGGAGGATAAAAAGCACGCAAATAAGTTGACGACGTCAGCACTCCGTTCTTGTCGTCTTCGTTGCGTGAATGCTTTCAGTGCCATGATGCCTTGCAAGCTCACCCATACGATCGTCCCTTTGCTAAAGCTGAGCACGATGCGCGTGCAAATGATTGGAAGCTCCAATTAGGACGCACAGCAACGACGGTCCAAGCATCATGCGGACACGCTTGGAAGGTACTGTGCGAAGACCAGCGCAGCTCTCCGATAAACAAAATGGGGGATGTTGGGGCGAGGGGGGGGGGGGGGGAGGGGGCATTCTTTTGATTACCCTCATCTCATTAGCCCTGGTTCAACCAGACGCGAGTGGTCAAAGCCGCGTCTGCTAGCTACAAACATAAGGACAGCGGATCAAAGGACTGGGCAGACCGGAGGACGCCAGCGAAAAAGCACAGGCGTGCGTCTGCTTCGCGCAAATGAAAAGCCCGAGCGGTTCCTCATTAGTTGCTCCCGAGCAGCGGCGCTTTGAGACAGTGCGCTCCGCCTCCTTTTCCTAGTGTCCTCCATTGAGAAACGGACCGTCTTGGTGAGGTCTTTAATGCGCCAAAAACTCGCTGGTCGGTTGCCTCGAAACTTTCCGAGTTTTCTTCGCGCGAGAAGAGTTATACTGCTTCTCTTTCACGCGTCTCGTGCGACACTCATACTTTTAACCCATTTCGTCTTCGCATTCTGGGTGGCACTTGTACAACTGTTGTCTGCTTATTGCAGACAAGTAAGCTCTTCCATTGATTCGAGATCGCGGGAAGCAACTTGATGCTTTCCGCTCATCACACTGGGACGTGCTCAAACGAGAGATTTTTCTGTCACCGCCACAGATGTCTGCTCTGTCTCTTTCAGCGCCCTTTTCCATTCGTGCCATAGGCAGCATACCAAGTACATAGTGCGAGTGTACGAGCATGTAAAAGTGGAAGGACTCGACGAAATCTCTCCTGAACCGTGACCATTCCTACGTGGCATAATCATTTCGTTACATGTCATTAATCGAGATCATGTCCGCTGCGGGGTGACGGACTCTGCCAGCGATCTACAATTACCCCCATCTTGCGGCCGCTCGCTCCAGCCTACACCTACCCATCTTCTAATCTCGACCCACCGTGCCACCTTCGACGGCGCGTCCATTCCTTCGGGACGCATTCGGTTGCCTGCAGCGCAAGCATAGATGAGCTGCCTAACTTCAGTCCTTACTCTTATACGTCAAATATAAAGGGTGTCCTAGCTAACGTTAGCCAAGTTGTCTAACGTAAAAAAATTGAAAAAAGAAAGGACATGGTGCAAGATGCGAATTTGAGACCTACGGTGTTCGGTTGTCAGAAGTCGGACGACTGAGCACCGTAGGTGTTAATATTGTATCATGCACCATGATTTATAGATCTTGTCTTTCTTTAATGAGAATAGAATTTTTTGCCTGCTTCAACCATTTTGAGCCTACCTGTCTATGTAGCCTCTTACGCCAACACAGTGCCCCAAATTACCTACCTGCTTGGGCCGCTCTATAGGTGTGTGCTCCTGATCGAGATGCCGTCGTGGTCGTTATTCTAGCCTAGTGAACATATACACTCGTCATGCCATCGTCGTCACGACTCTATCCCGACCCAATCGCCCAAACTTTCGTGTAGCTTGGGCCAGTAGGTATGGGCTCGTGGTCATGATGCCATCGCTTTCGTTGTATGCCGTCGTCCCACCTTTGTTATTTGGCACTCGTCATGCCGCCCTCGTCACACCATCGTCGTCATACATTCGTCATGTATTCCTCGTCACACCGCCAGTGTTGCCGTCGTGGTCGTTCTATCGTCGTCATTCCAGCTTCGCGATCCGACTCTCGTCGTGCTGTCGTCGTCACGCCTTCTACTCCGACACAGTGGTCCACATATCTCCTTCGCTTATTGCAGTCTGCGATCTGTCTGATGTCGACGGGATTTATGTGCCGTGAGACGCGCGTTTGTATCTCTTTGATATTATGTGACTCCTGTAAACCTTAATTTTGTGACTGTAACACGCGAGCAATATTTCTCGGGCTGAATATTATGCCGCTCTATAATAAAATTGCTTACAGATCTGAGCACAATTAAAGGAATGTAAACGTTTGTGGGCGGACACTACAATTCGTCGTTTAAGTCTTAATGGCTAACGAATGAAAGGCACTGAGAAGAAGTCCACCAGACGTTGGCCGAAAAATGGGAACAGCCCTTCTTTGGCTCGACAGCGATGGTCACTTCGGACCTTGATGCCGGAAAAGCACCCAATACGATGTTACAGCCTTTTTTTTTTCCTGGCTCTATCGGGAGCGCCTTCCGCCAGCCCCAGCAAGAATGAAGCGTTGAGCTTTATCGAGAACCCAGACCCGAGCATAGCGGCATTGAGTCCGTGGCGCACAACGTATCCCGTGCACATCGAGCGTGTTTTCAGGGTCACTGCAGATGTCCTCGCGTGAAGATGAGGCAAGATTACCGAATAAAGATTTGAAGAGCAACTCTTGTGCAGGTAAATAACATGTGAAGGGCGGCAGAGCACGCATTCAAAGAGTCTGGCCAGCTCGTTCCATTCATTGTAATTGTGCAATGTTAATAAGATTTGGGAGAAACCTGACGTTAAAATAATCGATTACGTTCTAGTGTGTCCAATTATACGTTTCTTTGGTGACCATGAACAATTACATTTTCGAAATGCGTAATCGATTACCTTTATTGTTTCTGTAAAGTGTACAATTCTGCGAAACATTAAAAATTTTTCTGCGTCACTTCCACGATATATCACCGGTAAATTACATGCAACTTATGATCAGGGAAGCATTCAAAAGAGAAGCAGACTGCTTGGACCAATTATCATCGTTTCGGCAGATGTTACGCGTTCGAGCGAAGAGCCGTACAGAAACGGGACAACATGCGGCCAAGCCACGCATCCGATCAAGATGCCTGGTCATTGCGCTTTCAACGCACACGCGTCGAAGAAAGTCGCCGAAAAGAGGCTCTTGAAGAGCTCTCGGCTAACACACGTGTGGTCATGTGAGCGGGTGCGTACGAGCCGGCGGTCCCGGAACTTGGCTCGTCGGGCCCAGTGTTTGACGGCGCGCCGTCGACTGGCAACGGAAGCCAGCGACTCTGCTCCCTCTGCTCTTAAAACAAAGTCGAGCGGCGGCGCCCGATTCCGTTTGGGTGATCGAGAGAGCCGTCCCACGGAAGCGCCTGCATGCGGGCGAAGCGAAGCTAGCGTGCGAGAGGGGAAACTGCTAGGCGGACAGGCGCGCATCAAGCCAGCGGACGCGGCGTCGGCCGAAACCGAAGCGGTACGACAAGGAGTATATAGTACAGTGCCGCGAATGAAGACGTCCCACGCCTCTGGAGGGTCCTTGAAGATGAAGACGACCCTTCCTCCTTCTCTGAGACAACACACACCGCGGGGGACGCCCCAGCGAAGCGTCGTCCTTCGGCGAGGCTCGCAGGGGTCTCGAAAGGCACCGGCGTTTCTCTCTCTTCCTGTCGATGCCGCGCTCGCGCCGTCGACCTGCGTTGGCGGAGCGCGCCAACTTCAAAGATGTCCGTCTACCAGTGGGATCCGCATAGAGCGTTTTCGCGTCGGCTCTGCGTAGGAGCCTTGATACTCGCGCACGATAGACGACGCTGTTCGCGAAATCCTTGACTCGCGGTTTTAGCCACGTTTAGAGAGAAAGCAGAAGTCCGTCATAGTTAACATTGCAAACGCAATTACTAGATCCACTGAAGAAATGAAAAAAAAAAACAACTTTGCGGGTTTATAGCCACGAAGAGCCAAGCAATGAACGCTAAGCTCAGTGTAATAACGCGTGCAGTGGGACGTGCGATAAGCCTAGCCAAGGGCTCGCGAGTAATCCACGCCTCCTTTTAGGGCTGAAGTCTCCCTTGTAAAGCAGCCGGCAGGTCTGGCACGGAGACGACCCACTTGGACCATGCAGGCTCGGTCACAACACAAGACGGAGTCGGGTGACGCCTTTATAAACATCGAGTGGCGGTGGTTCAGCCTATGCGCAGTGCAGTCGCTCAACAAGGGCCCACTTGTCGGAGGCTATAGGTCTTGGTGGAACGAGAACGGGCTTGAGGGCCAACTCGAGAACGTGCAAAAGTGCGCGCATAAGCCCAAATGACCACATTAGAATACGGACAAAAATTCTCGGAGGCAAGCGCGGAATACGGGACATCTCAAGTCGAATATTCCTATGGAGGCGAGTCTTCGCCCCCGGAGCCATAAATGCCCACAGCTCAGCGCCGCTGAATGAACCATAGAATAACTCTCGCCATCACAAGCAATTATGTGTTTTAATTTCAGAAAACCGGAAATACAAATATATCGATGGATATCTTGCGCTGCAATTGGATTGATCCCCTTTCGCGAGACCACGTCAAGCATGCGTTCATTGTAGATGTGAACCAATCGTCAGGAATAACATCATTCAAATGTTTAACCGCGGTCGAAAAAGAAACTGAGTTTCAGCTCTGAGCCAGCGTATAGACAGGCCTGCTTGTCTTCGTCACGGTCCTGACGGAGAAAAGGTCTCTTCATCGATGAAGGCTTCCTTGCTGACCAACTGCACACTAAGCGCTGAGGAGAACGACATTAACGGCACAATTAGTCCTAAACATGGCGCTTCCGTTCAACAAGGGACAAACTGCAGGAGTGTGGGTGGCGCGTGCAAACTTCGAAAGGTAAGGGTTTAGCCCTAGGCCGGAAAGAAATCAACGGGAGGATGAACTGCAACACTTGTTCCCTACTCCTAATGCCCTCCGCCATTCTTCCCCGTTTCATTGCGTGAAGGGGCTGAAAGAGTATGGCCTGTATAAATACAGAAAACGTAAACAATTTGATGTTTATGCCCTGTCTGTTGAACTACATGCAAGGAGTGCTTTACCTCTCTGTGAGAAAATTCCGTGGAATTTATAAGGTGGGGTATGACGGGGCATGAACTTCATGTACGCAGTTAAGTGAACGATACTCATTAGACACGCAAGTCATTGATGAATTGGCAGAAGTTCTTGGTCAACGGTGCCTAATTTTCTTCGGATAGCTTTATTTTTGCAGTCGCACATGGCTGCAAGTACATGCATCTCCAGACTTTGCCCGCATAGCCTACACAATGTGCTGAATCTCTTTTCTGGTGTCGCACCTGCGTTGGGATGCTAAACATGCTCCCAGTATTGTGTCACTTCCACTCAGCTGTGAGGGTGTATTATGCAAGGCGACAATTTCTCTGGAGAAATTGCATGCAATGTTGGCGGTAACATATGAGAATCTACTTGGGAAAGAACTATAGCCGGGGTAACTTGGGGCCGTACAATGTAAAACTATTCCAATCTCTTTGCATTTCAATCTGTTGATGTTAAACTTACGTAACCGTTGACGCTGCAGGCTCCGGCCGGTTACCCGGAGCGTTGTTTGAACAGCCCAATGAAGCGCTTTCCTCGTTTAAAGGAGGTCAATTTTATTTGCTTTCGTGGCAAATGGAATTACTTCCCTTGACAGGTTCTTCTTATCTAACTGGCTGACGAGAGGGGAGGAACACGAAGCAGTGGAGAGGGTTTCGGTGGGACCGAGCTAGAGCTGTGAAAGTAGATAACCGGAAGAAGAGGGTGTTGCGGGCGCCGACGATTGGACCACTTCCCTTTACTTAGCTTACGGTGGCCGGTCGAAAATCGCGGCGGCGTGGAACGGAAGACTAATAATGCCCCAGCAGCAATGAAGCGCTACGCTTTGTCGAGAACCCGGACCCGCGCACATCGTCGTTGAGTCCGCGGCGCGCACGCCTTGCCTCCAGCGTGCACATCGGCATGTGCGGATCCTCAGCAAAGAGTTGGAAGAGCGATGTCATATACGCGTCGAAAGGGCTCGATGACATTATACTGTCAAGCAAATTTCTTTATTATATGCAAGTAAATCCATTCTCCCCGGCAGCTCCGAGTAGCCAGTGCCAAAGTGATCGGCGGGCAGCGACGTTCTATTCCTTTCGTAATGGGGCAGTCTTCGGCTATTCCGAAAAATCCTCACTTTTGTTCGGCAGAATAATGCATCTCTAATGCGTACACGTCACTTCCACGGGGTGATTCTTCGTGGTTTTGCGACGTAGCGTGATAGACGGACGATGTGGGAACAGCCCGAAAGCTTTTGACAAATAGCGTGACGTCGCTTGACATACACGCGAAGAGGGGTAGCCCGAAAATTTTTTGACGAATCGTGAAGGGCCGATTGCATAAATGGAATAGAAACATTTGGAACAGCTTTACGTTATAGCTGCCTTGCTTGATAGGGTAAAAAATAGGGGAATGGGACTAGCTCATTTCTTCTTGAGACAGGTTCTTGTCTCAAGACAGCACCGCGGTGTACTTCCAACCGCAATATAAAACGAAAAATACTTTATTTAATCACAGCCAATGTGCCAGCTTTGAAGTTTAAGGGTGCCTTCGATACTTCCCTGCAATTATCGCATTGCGCAAGTACGTGCAAGGCTTTGAAGCGAGCTTTTGAGGAAATTTGACTTTCTCGCCGTTTTCTAAACTCCGAGAACTTTGCGGTTGGCTGCACACTGGTTGCTTCATCCTGCCTTCATCTAAGCACTGCCTCAGCCAGGTGTGCTGCTAAATTCCCGTAATACGCGAAAATTGGTAAATAAACAGTCCACCTATTCCCCCCACTTATATCATACCAAAACAAAAAACAAGAAAACCGTGAGGGTTCCATGTACAGAAAATGCTGGCCATATGGTGGTTGCGCCACGATGTTATATCTGTTATGTATAGGGGTAACACGTGTTCCATATAACTTGAAACACTTCAATTTTATTTAAGAAAGCCTTACATGGACGCATTTCACCCAATGGCCCACTATTCGCAGTCGTACTGGAAGGAACCATTGGGATTTTTTATGTAGTGCGCTTAGTTCGCTAGATAGTTCAGTTATGAACAGTCTTGAAATATTTGTTTTATCCCAGCGTCAGAGACTAGCATAGGTTGGGAATTTTTGTACTAACCAGACTTGCATTAGACACGTATAGCCTCGCTACTTTGTCACCTAACTGCTTTTGAAATCAGGAAGGTCAGCTCTCAGCGCCTATCCTTCACTCTTGTAATCTCCCACTAGCACCCAAAAACACTATGTAAATGCCACACAAAAACTGAAACGCATATGTTGTAGTTTTTGTATGGTCGGTGTTTCTTCTTTTACAGAACTGTTGCATATGCATATACACGTATGTCCGGCAACGTACCACAAACAATTTAAAAATAAACTGAAGACTACACATTTCGCTATATGCGGAGACAATGCAGGTAACCTGTACCGGTTGGATATTCTGTGATTGCTATCGGCTATGGTCTTCCCCGCGTTCACCGGAATGACTGCGCGTGAATAATTGCCGGGACATGCGTATTAGGCGTAGCTGGTATTTGTTCTCAATAAAGTGTTACGAAGTCTAGCTAGCAAAACGGCGAACGGATCCTCCCGATACACAATAATTCGAGCACGAGCGGTCCATTAAAGTGCAGAGCGTGACTTCCATCTGCCTCGGGCGTGACGTCATTGCAGACCCATACACGCACGCGCATACCTGGTCTCGGTGGAGTGCGCAGTCCTCGATGTGAGCGGCCGCCTTTCCGGCGGCGCGTTTGACCGGAAGAGGAAATGAAAGGCGGTCGGAAGCACGCTCCAGCGAGGCGAGTGCGCGCTCGCGTGTGCGTACACCTCTCAGTGGTGCCCTTGGGCAGCACTTGGGCGACCAGTTGCGTGCACCATAGCAAAAGCCACTGCCCTGAAAGAACGGGAGCGGTACGTGCTACGCGCACGAACGAGACCTCTCCGGAACGACGACGACGCCCTCGTGAAGTTCAGGTCTTTCTGTTTGTCAGATAAAACTAATGCCCCGTGCGCTGTCGCTACGAAACGTGTTCCATGCTTTGCCGACATCGAAATTTCTGTTGTCGGAAGTCATGGTTCAACGTTTAAGCCCGTTCGAGAAGTTCAAATGGCTGCGAATTCACCCGCCGGATATGCGCGAGCTTCATTCTGCAGGCATAATCGCTTGGTGGGAGGAGCAGTACAGGTTCGGAGCGATGCATGTAACTGCCGAGGTGGAGAGCACGATTTGCGCTCATGACGTCACGTGTTGCTTTGCACGTGGGAGCCAAGAGCAAAAAAGCGGTGCCGATGCGCGGGTTCGTTCTGTGGTCGGGCTGTCCAAGCTTGCTCGAGCAAGGCGCGCCCGTAAAGGATCGCGTGGAGGGTGTATAGAGAGTAACGGGGAAAGGACAGTTGCGTGTGGAAATTGTGAACATTTCTCGAGTGTACCGCGTTCTTTTTTATTATTATTATTATTTTTTTGCGTGCAGAATCCATTCACGTGAGCGTTCTCAAAGTCTTGGACATTTAGAGAGACGGGAATGCGAGAAAGAAGACCACAAATACGAGCGAGGCGTGGGAACGATCGCGGAGGTGACTGAACTGTTAGCGTTTTACACAGCACAGAGCGACATAGCGCTGACGCCGTAATGATGCTGTCAGCTGGTCACTTGACCGGCTACGTTCAGATCAGGCGTCATCGAATCGATTGTTATAACGGACGCAAGTTTTCGAAGTGTCTCTTTGTAATAAATGTTCGATGCATGATTCCAATTGCTTGTACGACAGTGGAATAGTCTTTTAATTGAGTGGCATTTTATGCAGAGGTGCTTACATACACTTCAGTCCTTCCTCTAAATATGCAGCCTTCTCTGCTAACCTGCGTGTGCACGAGCTACGACGATTATAGTAATCGCAGCCCTGATAAAGTTGGGGTTTACTTGCATGCTAGTCGAACGATTGACTGAGCTCGTGTTTTCGTTGCCCCATTGTAATATATGTACAATCAAATTTATACCTCATCAAACATTGAGAACCACTTCGCCGCCACTACAGAATAGCTGTGTTTACATGAATGATTTTTGTAGTGGCGCATCGCGGGACATTTGTAATGCATACAAATGGCTGTTTGGCGTTGAGGAGGCGAACCTCATTAATGCATTTAACGAGGGTAGATCGAGAAGAGCAAGTCGTCTCATACGGTGCACGCAAACGCTGGCGCATGGTAGTAAAGAAGAAGGAAGAAAAGCGAGAATGTTGGCAATGTGTGCTACCCTCAACTCACCGGAAACGTGTTCTGACATGCTGCGTACGCATGTGCAAGAGCAGTGCTTCGGGACATGTAAGGGTCGGTGTCAGCACCAGTGTGACGCCATAAGTAATACCATATGCAATGATGCAATGACGTAACAGCGAGATAAAACTAGCTGTGGTTGGGAGGCAGTATTTAGCGAAATTTTCCTTGTGGCCGAAAGTGTACACGTTCAGGTCAGTGGTGGCACTGTGGCGCATGCGTGCCATAATGTGGGCTTAGGAGATTGTTGCATTTCTTATAGCATATATATATATATATATATATATAAGGAGTAGCCATTATAAAGGTGATTTCTTTTCTATTATAAAGGTGATTTCTCTTTCTTTTATTTTCACTTCCATTAAAAAAAGTGAGATGAACATTCTTAGAATGATTCTCCGGCTGGTATACGTTGTGTTGACGGGTTTTAGCAACAGGCGGGCTTAGCATGGCAATTAAGGCCGGCAATTGGTCCGGCCGAGCGTCACTGCGGCTGGTATATATTTAAGGGATGCCGTCGACGCTCTTGCGTGAGTGGCCGTCCTTTGTGCTATGTTACTCATCCCGTAGTTATGTATTAGTTCTGCTAAAATGTCATCAACAACCCACAAACAAACAAAAATTGTGGCAACAGCTTGTTCGACCTCTTTATTGATAGAAATCATACGGACAACCCAGGTGCATTTACGCCACCACCTTTATCGTTGTCGCACTGTCAGGCTCTCGACGCGCATGAGCGACCACCGCGTGGAGGTTTAGAGGGTCTCCAGAGACGCGCAGTGAGTTTGGCTGCAAAAGCGACGAAGCCATTTGGCCACACCGTCATGTTGCACTCAGTGGGCCCTGCCGTAGCCAGGGTAGAGCTCTGTTTTCCCCTGCATGCTGGCGTGAACGGCGCGCGAACACTCCTTAGCCTTGCTGCTGAGAAGCTGTGTGCAAACCACACCATAGAGCACACATTGGTCGGAACAGAATGGAAAGCAAATGGCCGCAGCGGTGGCCTCACGGTAGAGCATCCGCCTCGTATGCGAGAGGGTAGCATCGAGTTCAATAAATCCCGATGCAGCCGGTAACCCACTGCTTCATTTTTCTTCATTGGGCAGAGATGTTCCCTGGCCTGGTTGGTACTGGGCTTTTCATGGTTGTTCACATCCCGAAAGGGGGCCCAACAGAGGTTTAGTAGTTGTGTCTGGGCACCTGGTTGTCCAACCACAGACGGCCCTGCTGAAGAGCTTCAGCCGCGACTGTGGGAGGCACGTGCTACGCTGGCCTCCCACAGGTAATGCTACAGGTAAAATAGGTACAAGCGCGCCTCCGGCATGGTGCTCGGTCACTATGGGAGCTCAACGTTCGGAAAGAAGTGTTTGTTTCCAACCCGAAAGCGTCCTTACCTCAAAAGGTGCATTTGGGGCGCCACATGGCAAATGGCCGCCATACATCCATCTTTTTTTTCCTTTCTTTTTCTTTTTGCTCACGTGAGTTCTGACGAATATAGGGCGCAGGCTTCTTTCCCAAGCATACGACCCTTAAATGAAGTCTAACGCTATGCCGGGGTACATTTGGGCCTATTTGAACCAATGGGTGCGCGGCGACGTTGGCAATCAAACCCACAACCTCCCGAAGTCGAAGTGGGCGCTATACAACTATAGGCTACACATAGGTGGCTGGTGTTTCTCACTGCGCCAGCTTTGTGAGACACCTTAAGCGCAACGATAAACTTAGCCATCGCATTTCATGCTGCGCCTTCAGGCGAAAGTGCCAGTTTTTCTGGTTGTTAGACTTCCACCGTGTCCCTAAAGTGGATCATGTGCAACTGAGTGTGTGTTCGCGAACAGATGAGCGCGTGTATTGGTATTGCATTGTATATTCGTTTAACGTAACGAAACTACTGGAGGATAGCCCCCATCTATCCAATTTCCTCTGCCTTCGAGGGTTCCAGTGTTCATCACAGCTCCGTTCCATGCTTACGATGAAGCGAAGGCACAGAAAAAACAACAACGAAAAAGTAGAAGAAGAGAAAATTGTCCTGCTGCGTGTGCTAGTTCGTGCTACAGAAAATGGGAATATGCTAAGATTTTGCTGTATTTTCATAGTACGGGGACATTTTCTGGGTATACATTTTCGACAGGCTACGGAACTCTGAAACGTCTGCAAAGTGTTCGAGACGCTAAAATGCCTCCGACGCTAGTGTGTACCGTTCAGCCAGCGAACCAGCGAGTGCTTTGCGATTCTGAACGACTGGTTATTCGGTAAAACGAAAGAGGACCCAGTAAAGCCTCTGATATCTGTAAATGTACAGGGCTATCTAATATTTTCACAATCACGCGTTAATATACTCAGAGTTTGAGACTGAAAGTGTTTCTGAGCCGTCGCTCTCGTAATAAGCGGGTTGCAGTATCTCTAACACACAATCTTGCCAACACGCAAACCAACCAGATTAGAGCCTCGTATGACAGGCAACCTAGAAGCGACGTTTACGCACTGCCTTGTTCACAACAACCTCACGCCGCCGAGCGCCATCTCTCGGACGGAACGTTCCGCCCACACTGAAGATACGCGTTTACATTGGCCCGGGTTGCAATCATCCCGTATCTGTTTCACTAAAGCAGCCCTTGTCCCTCAAGGGCTGAGACGAAATGCAGCGTAACTGCGAGAACCGGGGACCACGCGTTTAGGAGGCGGGGGAAGTATAGGCAGACGGGTAAGGGTGCTTAACCCTCACGTCCCCCCTCCCCTCGTCCTATACCAAGCTCCTCTCGTCCAAAATTTTATTCCCGAGGGATGATTCCCCTAACTGCCGAGGTCAATCGAATCCGCGGCCTTCGACTCACCGCAACCTCGGCTGCAGGACGGCGCGATTCCCCCTGCCCTGTCCCGCTTAGGGAAGTTCCCGCCCTGAAAGTCGGGGTAGAGCAGCGAGGTCAATTCGGTGGGCGCAAACTGCCCAGCGCCCGCTGCCGGTGTCACTCGATCAGCCGAGATTTCGTTAGCGGAGGAAAAACGAGATGCGGCGATCGTTCGGCACCACGTGCCTGCCGCGCGCAGACACGAAACGGATTGCGTCGCGTACCCGCAGGGGAGTAGGGGGCCAGCGAGGAAGAATGATATAAAAACAATGGAGAGCGGAGAGTCGAAGAGACGGATGACCCCCGAAGCGGCGTGGCCCTCTTCGCGGTATGAAGGCCGCTAGCCGCACGTGTGCCGTATTTATTTGCGTATAAGAAGAAGTTTTAAAAATATACCCAAAGTAAGCGGTCGCTGTCAACCGGGATTACGAAGAATCACAGAGAACTCAACAGTAAGGCAAGAGGCGCACAAATGAGTTTGGATTTTTAGGCCCGTAAATCCACTTGGGAACGCTATTTCTAAAAAAAAAAAAGGTTGAAATAACTACCTAATTACGCGTACTAGTGAGCTTATCTGGCAGTTTCCTCGCCGCGAGTTGCAGGTTGAAGCGCAGGCTGCAAAATTACGGCAGTCTGTTCGTACCTTCCATCCCAGTTTGTAGAAGGTGAACTCTTTTACCAGAGGTTAAAGGCTGTAACACGTATGCCACATTCGTCTATGGGGAATCAGAAACTGGGACAAATGGAGTGGCCCAAGTATTGTCTATTTAGATATCTGTACGGCAACTCACTTATAACACAGCAGGACATGGAGATCGATGTGAATAATGCCATCGAACACTCGCCGTATACTTACTTCCCTTGCGAGCCTGTCTAACGGTATTAGCACTGTCCAAGCTACAATTGTTAGCGTCACTCTTTGGGCATTCTTATCTCCCACTACTGGCGATTTAATCTCGGCTCTGGCACAACAAACTCTGACACAATAAATATAAAGCTTAATCAGATGAATTAAAAAATAAATACGTGGTACTGCAGTCTGAGCCTTTAACTTGTGCGGTAGGTGCGTTTTTATTCGCGAATTAAGGCGAAGTGTTATGAACTTGACAATCGACATATCGGAGGCGTCACGCACATGCACACACAAACTGATGTCAGAGGACGGCGCTCTCCTTAATAAACGTAATAATGAGCGAGAGTCGTCGGGAATTCGCACGACGGAGTTTCTAATCTTTGTTTCGAGAAGCTAACTCCACTGCAGATATAGATGTTCATATTTATAAGAGCGTGGATGCCCTTTCCATGCATACATTGAATAAGTGGCTTAGCGAACTTCTTGTCTACGAGCCAGCACCTACAACTGTCTGCCTGATCCGTTCGGAGCTTGGCAGCTCTCGGTGTCCTTCCTGGAGTAGCCCTCGCCTCCGGGCGAAGCCACTACGGGTGGTGACTATACCGCTGTAGAAGCCATGGGCCAGCACATCTTGTACAGATCACTGGGACTTCAAGGCAGGGTAACTTATTTTGGAATGCCGACTTCACAAGCCATCGCAGCGGAGGGCGACAAAGGCACTGTTGCAGTTTTTAAGGGCAACAGAATTGGACAAGCGGCTGTAGCCTGAACAGATATTTATAGTGCTGCAAGTGCTACAGTGCTGTGCGGTGACAGTATGCGGTGACAGTGACCGACTGTGATTGTATGTCTGTGCTCATTTCGTTCTTTATATCTAGTTTGCTATCACTTTGCCTCCCCCTCCCCTCTCTCTCCAGTGTATGGTAGCAAACTGGATCTTCCCATCTGGTTAACCTCCTTACCTGTCCCCTTACTTCTGTCTCTCTCTCTGACTGGGACTTCAGGTGTGGGACTCCAGACCCAGATTCCGGTTAATTACTTAACTATATTGGTCATTTATTGCCCCAAAGGAAAGCTAAAGCTAAATATAGACGTTGCACTGCTGTTCTGAGGAACGAATTATTCTGAGAACAGAGTACGAAGGGAATCAACCTGCACTCTTGCATGGCTGTTTAAGGTCGGCTGTGCTGCTTCTCGATATAACGCTTGCAGCGCGGCAACATGGGGGTTGTAGATCACCACTACTACACCACGTTCTGAAATCTGAAAACGCTTATCTGGAATGCATCATGTAACCGCACAAAAACAAGGGACAAAGAAGGAACACACAGGACAGGCGCGGAACTTCTTTGTCCCTTGTTTTTGTGCGGTTACATGATGCATTCCAATAACGACCACCAACTAGCCCGCTTATCCCTGTTAAAAAACGCTTATCTACCCGAAAGGAACACGCTTCTGGACGGCACGAGTATGGAATAGGGTTTCCTCGCGAGTTCTGCAGAACTGTTAGTTTTCCCCGGATAGCATGCAAGAGGTGTCTCGTGTTTTATTCATGCGTTCCGGCGAGATACCGAATGGATCGATTCCTGGTGACATTCACGATACGGAAAGATACGCTCACGAGGAGCAATAGCCGGTAATGTCTGCTAGGCTAACCCCGCCTGTCACGATATCACCGCCGCAACCACCGCCATCATATACGAATAAATCCGGGACATTCCGCAACCCCCCGTCCCTCCCCCTCACTTTGTCCCTCCGGAGCGGGGCGTCCAAAAAAAGAAAAAAAAAAGTGTCGTGATGGGCGCGCGAGTGGGATCCCTGTGGGCCCAATAAGTGAAGATTGGAGCTGAGCCGATGATGGGGAAGTCACGCGATCGGGATCGCCCGACGTCGTCCCGCGCGACCATCCCCGTCGCTTTCCCTCGGAACGCCAGGGGAATTGGGGAGACGCAAAGCAGAGGGGGGCCAACGATCCCCTCCCCCGTCGGAGAAACCCCCCGAGCGAGTCGCCAGCGTGCCGGCGGCGCCCATTAACTTAGTGGGCGCGAAAACGGCTGGCCAGTTAATTTGATCGGCACGTCGACGCCACGCCTTGGCCCCGCTCTGATTATTTTATCGCTCCCCCTTGGGGCGATAGCTCAGGAGACGACGAGAGGTGCCGGCCGACGCGGGCAGAACGAGCTATGGAATATAAAATCACGCGCGGAACACAGGCGTGTGCATTATCGACATACGCCGTACTACCGGCGTTTAGGGAGCTTGAGCTGCTCCCTTCGTATTGAATAAGAGGAGCTCATTAAACTATTAATAGCGTTTCGGTCATGGGATTTCTGTGCTGCACTAATGAAGGAAATAAACTACTGACTATATTGCTACGGACCAGTATTACTGATGACGAGGAGGAGGCCACTGGTGTGGGAGAAGACGACGACGATTTAAAGCTTCTAATATACGCGTCTTTCCACGTAACATTTTTGGGTGGAGGTGGGTGGAGGTCTAGGGAGGGGGGGTATTATGGCCGTCGCGACTCGCATTACTACTACAACTGCTAACAAATACTACACACACACACACACACACACGCACGCACACACACACACACACACACACACACACACATATATATATATATATATATATATATATATATATATATATATATATATATATATATATACGCACGCACGCCCAGAGAGAAAGAGAGGGAGAACGCGCCGCCTGTTTGATGGCACAGTTTCTCTTTTCTGTATCGCGACAACGGAAAGGGTTCGACACACAATCGCAACAAGTGCGCTTGTGAAGCAAGCGCTCGTGCAAACACACGAGGCTTAGAAAACATTTATCACTGCCCCAGAGCTGTTGCGACAATCCTTGCTAGAGTTGCCTAATTATTTTTTTAATATTTTTTTCTCATTAATCTCCCTAATGTATCTATGTACCGCTGTACGTGCCGTTGCATATTTTGGAGCGGAAGTCAACGGAGAAACTATAGTCAACAGTATGCGACAGCATAAATGAAGAATGTAGGCAGTCATGAGTGCAAAACAGCTTCTTTCTTTCAGTATCTTCAACCTGTACGATTCAGTACAAATTTTCGTCCTGGCTTTCTCTATAATGCCGTCACAAAGTTGAATAGGTTTAGCGAGTCGCTGAGACCACGTAGCTGCTCACAAGATATTATTCCTAAGGTGGCGCACTTTCAGAACGGAAATTATCGCCTGCTGAAAATGCTGACATGAAGCTACGTGAGTGCGCACAGCGGCATCTCGTGTACCATGCTCAAGGCACAGAAACACACGCACTGAATGCGACTGTCAAAGTATCTCTCTTGCATTATTTTTCTTTTCGAAGGCTACAGGGGCGCAATCCGGGAATAGTTTAGAACATTTTTGCGGTTCCCAATTGTGAAAGACAACTGATGCGAGAAGGAAGCAGCGCAAGAGCCACAAAAATGTATGAGACCCATATTGCGCCACTTTGCCCAGGGCTTTTTTTTTTTTTTTTTGAACGAGCGCATAATGCCATCGATACTTTATAAGACACATATGAGCAACGCTGCGCTAACTGCATGTGTCGAAAGGCCACAGCGAGTTGATGCCGAGGGTGGAGCGACGAGGTGTGCAGCTATTGCCGTACGCTCGCGCGAACGAAGCACAGAAAGATCGACTCCATCGGCGAAAGAGCGAGCCCCACGCGGGTAATCGGCGTCTGGAGGGAAAGGCAGGGCAACGTTTACGTGTGTCCCGCACCCGTCACCGCGGACGAAACACGAGACGTGTCTTCGCGCCGCTGCCTGTCTCGCTCGGGCCCTGTTCCGATAAAGCCTCGGCGCGCGCTTCTACGCGGGCCGCGTGGCCATGCCGTCTCATCACAATCAATCAGCGCCGGCGGCCCATCACCGCGACGCCCCAGCACGTGGCCGTATCACCGGTTCTTCTCTTTCGACCGCAGCGTCTCTCTCTCTGTCTCCTTTCTGTCCGGTCTGCAGCCGCGCGTCTGCCGTGTCCGCAGCGCGGTTGATGGCGGTCCTTATCGGCGCACGTCTGTCTTCTCGCGGCCGCCTGACGTATGACGCCTTCCCGCTGCACGCCCCGTCGACGTCGGGTCGCAACCTGACCAGGAAGGGAGACGCGAGGACTGGGGTTTAGGCGTCGTCGAAACAGCTCTCTTTGGGGCGTGTTCAATGGCCCGTCCGAAACCTTGCTGGCGATTAAGAAGGAAAGAAAGAAGGAAAGAACGGAACAATTTATGAATAAATGAATAGCGCATGAAAACGACAATCGTTGCTGCTGCACTTGTCATTGCACTTGTTTATTTAATGGGCGCTGTGTATTCAAGGCTGCCGAGCCGTCAGCGAAGAACGCCGAAATGGATTGGGAACAAAGATTTGTATTCTGACTGGAGGGCCGCTGAAGCACGCTTTCTTTAGGTGCGCGCAAGTGATCATGGGTTCCGCTCTTGTGTATCTCAGGACAAAGTTGCAAAGTAAAATCTTGACGTGCAAAATTGAACAATCAGCCGTTATCTCCTTTGCGCCTTAACTGCCTTTATCTGTCTTCCCATCAACAACCACGTGGCAATCGCAGAAACTGGTAAAATGTACTAGTACGATTCTTAGCACCCCGTATTACTTATCAAGCAGTAAATTAGGGCACAGTTACCCTGTACGATGCCTTATATGGTTACATAACATTGTGAAAAAAGTGAATCAATCTTCAGTGGAGAGACGGTTGTAAGACTGGTGTCCCATACAACTGAAAACCATATAGTTTATACAGATGGATTACCAGGAAGAATAGGAAGTTGGTGGAAGATTACCAGGAAGAAGAGGAAGCCCTTCACCAACGTATAGGGGCCAGGGCACATTCACAGTTTTATGCAGCACTGAACATCCTTCGCGCATTAAGATTGTACTGCTCAAGATAAAAACAAATGATAGACCCGACCTAGGCATTTGAATATATTACCTGCAGTTTAAGCATACCGAGGCTGCAGTGAAAGAACAGCGTTTCATCTGCAGAAGCAACGTCCTCTCGTTCTAGACCGCTTGACGGCTAATTACATGAATCACCTTAAAGTGTACATAAATGCTTCCGATAAAGTGGACGCAGACCGCTGTGCGGCTGCGTTTTGTGTACCCTCTTTAAAGGCTACATGGTCAGGCCGATTGGACCGTGTGGTCTCATCAACAGTCGTCGAGGATGTGGCAACAGATGCTGCCCTACAAAAGCTAAAGACTCTGCCTGCACAAGATGTCGTATTCGTCACAGACTCGAAGGTGGCATTGCAGCAACTCCGTCGCGGTTTACCATTAAGCAAGTTCGAGCGCAAGTCGCTAGTATTGGTGAAAGACCTCAGCAAGAAACGCTTCAATCTAAAGTTTAATTGGATATCTCTCACGTTGGCATTGCTGCAAATAACGAGAGCGAACGCTCTTGCGTGCGCAACACTCTCCTATCCCTACAAGGTACCAAAGAGCAGTCAAGTGAAAAAATCGGGCATCCGTGCTCACATTGTACCGCTTAGAACTGAAAGCTTTAGGTCAGTACTCCCACAGAACATCCACGCTAAAGGTCTTACTCGCGTTATTAAGGTTCGTGCGGTCTGCGTGGCTTCACGATAGACTGTAAGAACGCCCCCCCCCCCCCCCCCCGTACCACTCTGTAGTGCACGCGGTTTGGTCGTGCTCGTCTCTATTTCTTTCTACATGCCCCTTCCGCTCTCTTTCTCTTTTTATCCCCCTTCACCCTTCCGCCCATGCAGGGTAGCCAACCGGAACTGCCTCTGGTTAACCTCCCTGCCTTTCTATGCATCCTTTTCTCAATCTCTTAAATTCCGCCACATGCATCCACATGCGTCGAGAGGAAGCCTCGCTACTGCACTGATTCAGTACCTGGATATACCACTGCGTGGTTATTCAAAACGGGACGTACTAATTATCCGCTGTGTACTTCGTGTAATGACACAAGAAGCATTTAACACTTTCTATGGCCGGGCCCAAGCTACCGTGCTGAAAGGCACGCTCTACTTGAAAACTTAGAAAAGAAAGGTCTGTCTTCAACACCTTGTGTTTCCGGAAGGCTCTGCTACCACCCGCGAGGGAGCTCCACGCCTTCTAGTCACATTTCCAAGTCAGACTGGAGTGCATGTTCGACAGATGGTGAATGCCCCAGTGACAATGAAAGGGGGGCTCAGTCGGAGCCACTGCCGGCCTCGATCGCCAGGTAAACGCGCCTTTAGCTAAAACACGCAACCAGCACCACTACCATCGTCAAAGACAGTTCTCAATGCACGTTCACTTAAACAAATTTTGAAACTAAAAGTACTTTGGTTGTGTCGGCAAAGATGGACGAAATGCGCACTTGTCCCGCTTACTTTAACAACAAAACGTCTCCTTCAGTAGTGCATCAGGACAAATTTAACTGGAACAGCGACACATTTCCTAGCAGAATTTGCGAACACACATCTCAAAATTGGTAGCAGCCTCAAAATGCCTACGATGTGGATATGCCTTGCGAGCTCGCCGGATCCGATTCGTAGATTGCAAAATTCGTCCTTAAGTGACCAAATAAAATTTAGTGCTGTTGTGTTAGTTCGTCAGCTATGCATTTCAACTCTTCGCGCAAGTAAACAAGCTCAAAGCATAAAATTGTGCTATTTGACACCGGTAAATTTAAAAAAAAATTATGCTAAGCTACAGAACGATAAAAAGAAAAGGTATGCAGCCCATACTCCATATATAGAACGTGTAATTCAGTAGCAGATGGTGTAGACGTTTCACAAAAAACGCGGCTCAAGCAACTGAAGGGTTTAAAGTACTTGCCAGAGGTTTTAGCCGTTGAAATTGAGGTTATTCGGATAAAGCCAGCAGCTACGTACACTTACTTGCCTCGAATGTGTGCTGTCCGGTTAGTTTTAGTCTTGTGAGCACAAGAGACGTCCGCAGAGAAAAATATGAAACTGGTAAAACGCGAACCGGCCGAGGTAAAATACGTTGGACTTCACAGCAAACTAGAAAAAAAATTAAAAAAAAAAGCTTTTGGTGCCACTGTGCGATCTCGGCCGCCCCCACTGTAACACGTGAGAAGATGGCGAAAAATTATTAAAAAAATGGGGAGAAAATGCAACATTTGTACGTTACACTCATTGTGCGGTGGCCGGCCTGTACTGAACAATAGAAAGTTGTGCTGGTGGCGGACGAATGTAAGAACATAAATTAAGAAAAAAGACGAAACGAAGAAAGAAGTGAAACCGCACCCCCTACCGCGCATTGCGTTTGTTAGGAAACTTAGTCGCCCTTTTGAATACGAGGCGCATTCAAGGCGCGCTGGGTTAGTTATTGTTGTCTGTTACGCGTTCCTACTGCTCTCATTCTTTCGTTTAGTGCTTAATTGTTTCTTCAATGGTAGCACAATTACTCACATAAAAAAAAAGCACAGAACGTTTCTAGAGTGTTTATTTGCCAATTTTATGTTACCGCTGTTTTGTTTGTGTTATTGTGCTTAGCTTTGCCGACAGGTATTGTGCGCGTCAGATAGGGACGGACGCGCACAATAGCCCCGCCATGACCAGGGATGGTTTGCGCTTATGCTCGCCTCAGTAATACCGGGGAACGCTACTCCTACGAGTTTTAATCTGCATTGTTTAGTAGCAAGCTTTATGGGAATTCTTCCTTAACTATAGTTAGATTTGATATGCTCTTCACGGTAAAGGCTGAGTGGCTGTGTAGCGTACTGCTGCTGAGATTAATGTCGCAGGTCTCACTTCGGATAGCACAGGCCGCTTTAAGATGGCGACGAAATAAATAATTAGAATAACGTCATCCTCGTACTAGGAACTGAGTGAACTCCAAAAGGTCGCACGTGGTCAAAATTTATCGTCAGCCTTTAAACTGTCAAAGTCACACTGTGTTGCCTTCTCACCTTAAAATTAATCGATCTCTTCTGTAGCATATAGGAATTCAAATACTTTACAATTTATCTGTTTATATGTCCTGTTCCTTGAGATTTCTCAATCATCTCCGTACGGGCTAGCAAGAATGATGTTCCTTTTTTTTGCAGCTTTCGCTTAACAAGTAGATAGATAGAGATTTTGTTTACTGAAAAGGTTGAGCAGGTCGGCCAGAGCTGATGCTCCATACTCTGCTAAACTTCAATGGGGAAGGGGTGTGAAAGTATCGCGATCGATTACGGCGATGAGAAGAAGGTAAGGAGTGGATGCGCTGTTCGTCGCAATTCACACAAACTGCAGCACTTAGGCAAATGGAAGCATAACTACCACTGGTTGTACAGGGGCAACACATTGCATTTTGGCAGATTTCTGCCACCAAATGCAACACGTTTATTTAAAGCTCTATGCTTTCAATACCGAGTGGAGATGGCCAGTGTTGCGTTTCGCCTGCGACACGTGGTTTTGCCGGCGCGACTGCGGCGGGGCGGCAGACATTTTGGCCCGATCGTCGTCGCCGCAACGCTCATCGCCAGGTGTTTCCAGGCGCGACTGCGGCGATGCGACCGCAAAGGATCACCCTCTCCTTCCAGTCATTGTGCCTGAACCTGGCGATGCGACAGCAGGGGCACCCTCTCCTTCCAGTCATTGTGCCCGAACCAGGCGATGCGAAAGCAGGGATCATCCTCTCATTACAGTCATTGTGCCCGACCGGCAGCGCTACGACAGTGTGCTACGACATTGTGCTACGACATTGTGCTACGACATTGTGCTACGGCAGCGCTACGACAGTGTGCGTCACCATTAGCCCATTGTACATTCACGTGCTCGTCTATTAAGGGGTTCCTTCTTGCCCTCAACTGCGAGAGTATAAAAACAGCTGCCCCCGGACGCCAAAAGGAGGGCTCCGATTTCTTCTGTTGAGTAAAGTGCTCTCCCGTCTCTCTACTTCGGTCAACCTGACCGCCAACTCTTTGCGATGTTAAAATAAACAAGTTGTTTTGTTGTTACCAGTCGACTCATGCTTTGCCGGGACCTTCGGATGCTTCCAGTTGTACCCCAGGCCGCCAGGCCAACGCTACCCTTGGGGCTTGCGACCCAGGTACAACCACGGGCGTCAGCGCCGAGTTCCCAACAGATCGTACCAGCGGTGGGATCGAAACATCTGGTTGGCAGCGGTGAGATCGCCTCCGACTTCAAACAACTGTCTGCCAGCGGTGAGATCGCGACAACGGAGGCCAGCAGCGAAGAGATGCAGTTGACTGTATGCTGAGCAGCTCAACGACGATCCGGGAGCAGTGCAACGAGCCCTGTGTGATGACTGGTTGCCTGCAGCGGAACGACTGCGCTGAACTCTTGACTGCGAGGTTTGGTGAGTGCGGGACTTTCTTCTTCTGAGCTTTGCCAGGCTTTTGTTAGTGTCAGAAACAGAGCTGGTAATTGTGGTTGTCGTTGCTGCCGGGTTAGTTTGCGGCAAGACAATAGTAAGCAGTAGAGAAAGCAGCATTCAGAGCAGCCATGGATTTGAAGTCGTTGCGCAAACCGAAATTGTTGGAGCTTGCAAAAGAGTTGGGTCTGGATGTCTCAGACAAACTAAGAAAACCTGAACTGCTAAAGGCTATTCTTGAGTTAGAGGCTGAGGATGACGAGCTGTCGGAATGCCTTGAGACTATTGAAGAGAGGGAGACTGCAAAAGAAAAAGAAGAGCGTGAACGTAAAGAACAGAAAGAGCGAGAGCAACAAGAGCGTGACCGTCAACACGCTTTGGAAATGAAGCGTCTTGAGGTAGAGATGGAACGCGCTCGTAATGGAAGTCAGGCACACGGTGCAGGAGAACGCGTATTGTTCAAAATGACTGACCTGATGCGGCCGTTTAAGCTTGGAGAGGACATTGGTTTGTTCCTGGTTAACTTTGAGCGAACGTGCGAGAAGCAGGGGTTCTCTCGGGAAACGTGGCCACAGCGCTTGCTCACTTTGTTACACGGCGAGGCGGCCGACGTAGTCGCTCGCTTGGATAGAGAGGAGGCAGAGCATTTCGACAAAGTAGAATCGAGTCTGCTAAAAAAGTACCGGCTGTCTGCGGAGGCGTTCCGTCGGAAGTTTCGGGAAAATGAGAAAGGCAAAAGTGAGTCTTATACAGAGTTTGCGTATAGGCTTATGTCGAACATGCAGGAGTGGCTCAAAGAAGAGAAAGCGTTTGGTGACCACGATAAAGTTCTGCAGTGCTTCGGGCTAGAACAGTTTTATAGTCGGTTACCGGAGAACGTGCGATACTGGGTCTTGGATAGGCCAGACGTTTGTACGGTGGCTAAAGCCGCTGAGCTAGCCGAGGAGTTTGTGACGCGTCGGGCTCGCGGAGCTAAGGACGGTCAAAAGGGTGAATTTGGCTCGAAGTTTGAGAGGCCGAAATTCACGCTCATGAGATTAAAGGGGGACACGCGTAGTGAGGATGCGAGTGAAAGCAGTCCGACCAAACGTAAAGAGACGGCGGCAGCCAAACGCAGAAAGCGGTTCGAGATGAGGCGAGCGCGCTTGTGTTATACGTGCCAGAAGCCGGGTCACTTTTCGGCGCAGTGTCCGGAAACAACACCAAAAGTTGTGTTTTTTTCATTAGGCAGCACTGACGAGAACATGAAGCTTCTCGAGCCTTACATGCGAGACCTCCTCGTGAACGGGAAAGAGTGCCGAGTGCTTCGCGATTCCGCAGCTACAATGGATGTAGTTCACCCGTCTTATGTAGAACCCCATATGTTCACGGGCGAGTGCGCATGGATCAAGCAAGCCGTGGAAGCTCATAGCGTGTGTCTGCCAGTAGCAAAGGTGCTTATTGAAGGACCTTTCGGAGCGCTTGAGACAGAGGCGGCAGTGTCATCTATGCTGCCACCCCAGTACCCGTACCTATTTTCAAACAGGTCCGATCACCTCCTGCGCGAGAAGGGGCTTTTGTTTGGTGAAGCTAGTGTTCAGGCCTTAACCAGATCGAAGGTTCGGGAGCTCGCTGCAAAGGCGGTAGTTGCGGGGCCGACGTTATCAAACAACGAAAAAGGGTCAGAGGCGCAGCAAGCTGATATTCAGAGCACGCCCGAACAGAATAAAATTGAGTCTGTAGAGTTGAAGGCGCCAGATACTGGAGAGGAAACGCCCGACACGGGAAAGTTAGAAGAGCTATCTACTGATTTGCTCATCGCGCCTACGTCAGACGGACTTAATAGGTTGCTAAAAGTCAGCCGGTCGGCTTTGATAGCCGAGCAAAAGAAGGATGGTAGCCTAGAAAACATACGCTGCAATGTCAAAGAAGGTATCGCCAGGAAAACTGCGCGTTTTGTGGAAAGAGGTGGAGTCCTGTACCGGAAGTATCTAGACCGCAGAGGAGTGGAGTTCGATCAGCTGATCGTTCCTCAATGCTATCGTCAGGATCTGTTGCGCTTGTCGCACGGGGGTTCGTGGTCCGGACACCTAGGAGTTAAGAAAACTAAGGACCGTCTCTTGCAAGAGTACTATTGGCCAGGGTGTTTTCGGGACGCAGACCACTTCGTGAGGTCATGTGACACCTGTCAGCGGGTGGGCAAACCAGGGGACAAATCGAGGGCGCCGTTGAAATTGGTACCTATCATTACGGAGCCTTTTAGACGGCTCGTTATTGATACAGTGGGACCTCTGCCGGTAACAGCCACGGGGTACAGACACATTTTGACTGTGATCTGCCCAGCGACAAAGTTCCCTGAAGCAGTGCCGCTTAAAGAACTCAGCTCAGTTGAGATAGTCAATGCACTACTGTCCATATTTGCGCGAGTTGGTTTTCCTGCAGAAATCCAATCAGATCAGGGCACAGTGTTTACTAGCGCTTTGACGACAACTTTTCTCGAAAGGTGTGGGGTAAAGCTGCTACACAGCTCAGTGTACCACCCACAGTCGAATTCCGTTGAGAAGCTCCACTCCGTCATGAAGCGCGTGTTGAGAGCCTTGTGTTTTGAACATCAAACTGACTGGGAGCTGTGTCTGCCTGGGGTGATGTTTGCATTAAGGACCGCGCCGCATGCAGCTACGGGGTTTTCGCCAGCTGAACTGGTGTACGGTCGCTCGCTTCGGTCTCCGCTTCGCATGCTTCGAGAATCATGGGAAGGCAGGGGCGACGACCCAGTCGTGGTGGAATACGTGCTTAAGCTCCTCGAACGCTTAAGAAGGGCACAGGAGTTGTCAGGTGAAGCAATGGCAAAGGCCCAGCAGAGGGCCAAGGTTTATTATGATCGGACCGCCAGGGCCCGTCGTTTTGAGGTGGGCGATGAGGTCATGATATTGCGCACATCGCTAAACAACAAACTAGACGTGCAGTGGGAGGGCCCAGCACGAATTGTTCAGAAACTGTCGGACGTTAACTACGTGGTAAGTCTGCCAGGAAAGCGGAAAGCACAGCAAGTTTACCACTGTAATCTGCTCAAACCTTATAGACAAAGGGAAGCAGTGGTGTGCATGATGGTAAACGTTCCTGAAGAGCTTCCGGTCGAGCTTCCGGGACTAGGCTCAGTGACGAACAGGGAAGACACCGGTCAAGTCATTAGTGACCTTATCAGTAAAGCACCGCTGTCGCCTGAGCAGAAAACCGAACTACACCAGCTATTACAAGAGTTTCAAGGTCTGTTCTCTGAGAGGCCTGGTAGGACTTCTGTACTTACTCATGATATAGAACTTACCTCCCCAGAGCCAGTACGATCCAAGGCGTATCGGGTGTCACCCCGCCAGAGCGATATTATGGAGGCTGAGGTAAAGAAAATGCTACAGCTCGGTGTTATTGAGGCAGGTGAGAGTGATTATACCTCCCCTTTGATTTTAGTTGAGGTACCGGGCAAGGAACCTCGTCCTTGCGTCGACTACCGCAGGCTTAATTCCATCACTAAGGATCAAATTTATCCGATCCCTAACATCGAGGAGCGCCTTGAGAAAGTTAGTAGCGCTCAGTTTATTTCCACCCTAGATCTTGTCAGGGGTTATTGGCAGGTTCCACTTACAGAAGAGGCTAGTAGGTATGCGGCGTTCATTTCACCAATGGGAACATTCCGTCCTAAAGTGTTGAGTTTTGGTTTGAAGAACGCGCCATACTGTTTTTCAAGCCTCATGGATAAAGTGTTGCGGGGACAGCAAGAATTCGCTTTACCGTATCTAGACGACGTAGCGATATTCTCCGCATCCTGGTCTGAGCATATGGCACACTTGCGGGCAGTGCTAACCCGCCTGCGCGAAGCGGGCTTGACAGTAAAGGCTACTAAGTGCCAGTTAGCACAGGCCGAGGTTGTCTACCTCGGTCACGTGATTGGTCAGGGTCGTCGCCGCCCCTCTGAAATAAAAGTGGCCGCTGTGCGAGACTTTCCGCAACCGCGCACCAAGACCGATATTCGGTCGTTCTTGGGTGTCGCCGGCTACTATCAGAGGTACATCCCTAAGTACTCTGATATCGCGGCTCCCCTGACGGATGCTCTAAGAAAAACAGAGCCTCAAACAGTCGTCTGGGACGAGACAAAGGAAAGAGCTTTTAGCGCCCTAAAGAGTGCCCTAACAAACCAGCCTGTGCTACGATCGCCAGACTATACAAAAGGGTTCATTGTTCAGTGCGATGCTAGTGAGCGAGGCATGGGCGTTGTACTGTGCCAACGGGAAAAGGGAGAAGTAGAACACCCCGTCCTGTATGCTAGTCGTAAGCTGACCAGTCGTGAGCAGGCGTATAGCGCCACCGAGAAAGAGTGTGCGTGTCTCGTGTGGGCCGTTCAGAAATTGTCATGCTATCTAGCCGGCTCGAGGTTTATCATTGAGACGGATCACTGCCCTCTCCAATGGCTGCAGACCATCTCTCCCAAAAATGGCCGCCTCCTGCGCTGGAGCCTCGCTTTACAACAATATTCCTTTGAGGTGCGTTACAAAAAGGGGAGTCTCAACGGTAACGCCGATGGCTTAAGTCGAAGCCCCTAACGTAGGAATCAGCCGCAAAATTGTTTGTTACTGATGTTTTTCTTCCTGAGGCAGGATTTTTTTTAACATATTGCTTTTGTTTAGTGTTTCAAAGTGATGATATGCTTTCTAGTGCAATTTTTCAATTTGTGGACGCGTTCTGAGTGATGCTAGACTACTGTAAGGAACTAGGCAGTGGTATAAAAAGGGGAAAGAGCCTGGCAGGGCTTAGTGAGGGTTGTGCCGTGCTTGCTGACTGAGCGGTTGAGTTTCAGCGTAGTTCTAACGCTTGCCGGGAACGAGAACAAAAATGTGAACTCTCCCGAAGTCACTTTGCAGTCTCCCGTGCGAACCTGAACGAGAGAACGAGGCCTTCTCTGTGCGCTGCGCTCAAGAAACGTCGAGGGACGCCCGACTTCGGTTATGAGCATCATCGAGCGACATCCCTCCGGACAGCGGATGCAGTCCCCTGTCCATCGGGATCTCCTTTCCCCGGCGGGGCGGTCTGTTGCGTTTCGCCTGCGACACGTGGTTTTGCCGGCGCGACTGAGGCGGGGCGGCAGACATTTTGGCCCGATCGTCGTCGCCGCAACGCTCATCGCCAGGTGTTTCCAGGCGCGACTGCGGCGATGCGACCGCAAAGGATCACCCTCTCCTTCCAGTCATTGTGCCTGAACCAGGCGATGCGACAGCAGGGGCACCCTCTCCTTCCAGTCATTGTGCCCGAACCAGGCGATGCGAAAGCAGGGATCATCCTCTCATTACAGTCATTGTGCCCGACCGGCAGCGCTACGACAGTGTGCTACGACATTGTGCTACGACATTGTGCTACGACATTGTGCTACGGCAGCGCTACGACAGTGTGCGTCACCATTAGCCCATTGTACATTCACGTGCTCGTCTATTAAGGGGTTCCTTCTTGCCCTCAACTGCGAGAGTATAAAAACAGCTGCCCCCGGACGCCAAAAGGAGGGCTCCGATTTCTTCTGTTGAGTAAAGTGCTCTCCCGTCTCTCTACTTCGGTCAACCTGACCGCCAACTCTTTGCGATGTTAAAATAAACAAGTTGTTTTGTTGTTACCAGTCGACTCATGCTTTGCCGGGACCTTCGGATGCTTCCAGTTGTACCCCAGGCCGCCAGGCCAACGCTACCCTTGGGGCTTGCGACCCAGGTACAACCACGGGCGTCAGCGCCGAGTTCCCAACAGATCGTACCAGCGGTGCGATCCCAAACACCAGCCGCACCTAATTTCTTCGGGCGGCACGCTGAATCTAATCTACATAGTTTGCAATTTGATTTTGCCGCAGATTATTGGAGAAATTGTACATATGTATGCGCGTGAAGGTCACTGTTTATACTTGAACACGTGGGATAACAACCCTCGGCTTTAAATTACGTACGAATAGACTTAGTGAAGCCAACAGACAAGAGAGGCAGAGGTGTCAACCAGAAAAGCGTCTTGTTCACTATCTTATACCCTGGGAAGGGACAAGGAGTGTAGTAAAATGAGAGAGAGAGGCAGGAATGAAAGCTGCCGTGAATATCCTAAAGTAAGCGCGCACTGCTCCCAAGAAAAATGAAGCCAGGGAAGCAGCGGAGAAATTAACTCCCCATTCCCCTCCCCACGTGTAGGGTAGCAAACTGGACTCAGTCTGGTTAACCTCCCTGCCTTTCATTCTTCCCTTCTATCTCTCTGTCTATCTCTCTGTGCTTTCTTCCTCGGCTATTCACCTTGAAAACAAGATCTTCGGCAACAGGGTACTGGTTTGGGTACGTGGGATCTGGGTTTCTACCTGACATGCTGGTCAAAAGAAACGGCCCTATCGCGCCCTCAGAGCGTCGTAGCGAGTTGCAAAACATATCAAAACGTAGGTCTCAACGAGACAAGAAGCCAGAACTTAATCGAAGGCAACGTCGACGTAGATGCTCGTAAAAATAAAAAAAAAGAAAGTCGAAAGAGAAAATGTGAACAAGAAATATATTGACATGGATAAACAAAAGTAGAGCCTCCTTGAAAAACATGCAATGTCTGACAATGGAACAAAGCAAATAATAAAAATATTGTAAAAATAAAAAGGCAAACAATCCAACGAGCTGGAATCTATGCATAGCGAAGCTTTGTGTGAGTCCTTAAAGAATCGAAACAAGAGTTTCTGTCTGTTGAACATCCGCACAAAGTGGCGCGGAAGGCTTTGTTCAGGCATTGTAGAGGGGCTAATGCAATGCCGCCGCCGCTGCCGCGGATGCGCGAAGGCGAGATTTCTGGTTCTTTTATTTTTACCCCGCACGGCCGCAGATGCGAGCGCCATCTGTTGGTGGTGCAAGGAACCCTGCGGCGCGCGAGAGGCGCGTCCTCCGCCGTGATTGCTCGGCCTATTCGGTTAGAAAACAGCTAGACCGCATCACTCACGTTCACGAAACCTGGCGACATTCGCAATATTTAGCTTCTAATATGATGTGATTATGCAACATTGGATCATTTTTAATACCCCTCCCCACACACCCCCAATCTCAGTACATATATATATATATATATATATATATATATATATATATATATATAGAATATGCGTCGGCCTTGTTTTCTTTCGAGTCGATTTTGGCAGACACGCATCTCTTTTTGCTGTAATTTTTTTAAGTCATCCGCTTCGAACGCCTAAAAAAAAATATTGGCCTCAGAGCGCCCCAACCAATCTACTATCATAGTTTTTCTACGAAGCTTTTGTTCTTATTTTCCAAGAGGCATATGACTAGGAGGGGACCAATTGCAATGCATGCTCACTGACCTGGAGAGGCAAAGCGCAAGAGTGGGTCTACAAATTAATCTGCAGAAAACTAAAGTAATGTTTAAGAGTTTCGGAAGAGAGCAGCAGTTTACGATAGGTAGCGAGGCACTCGAAGTAGTAACGGAATACATTTACTTAGGACAGGTAGTGACCGCGGATGCCGATCATGAGACTGAAATAACCGGAAGAATAAAAATGGGCTGGGGTGAGTTTGGCAGGCATTCTCAAATCATGAACAGCAGGCTGCCATTATCCCTCAAAGGAAAGTGTATAAGTACCGTGTCTTACCAGTACTCACGTACGGGGCAGAAATCTGGAGGCTTACGAAAAGGGTTCTACATAAATTGAGGACGACGCAACGAGCTATGGAAAGAAGAGTGATGGATGTAACGTTAAGGGGTTAGAAAAGAGCAGATTGGGTGAGGGAACAAACGCGAGTTCATGACATCTTAGTTGAAATCGAGAAAAAGAAATGGGGGCATGAACAGGACGTGTAATGAGGAGGAAAGATAACCGATGGTCATTAGGGGTTACGGACTGGATTCGAAGGGAAGGGAAGCGTAGCAGTGGGCGGCAGAAAGTTAGGTGGGCGGATGAGATTAAGAAGTTTGCAGGGGCGACATGGCCACAATTAGTACATGATTGGGGTAGTTGGAGAAGTGTGGGAGAGGCCTTTGCCCTGCAGTTGGCGTAACCAGGCTGATTATTATTATTATTATTATTATTATTATTATTATTATGTGACTAGTGACATCATGACACAGAAAGTCGTAGGGCGACCTTCTGCGGGACGCTTGGCTCTGACTGCCGCTCACGGGTTCGTACGCAATGTTGATACATGTCACGTGGGGCGTGATGGAGCAGCACAGCGGATGACCGAGCGGGACGCAGTGCTTCACCATGTTCTACACGCACGTGACCACCTTCGGCATCATAACGCGAAGCCGAGACTCCTACGAAATCGAGACTGCTTTGTAGTAAAAGCTACTATATAGTACCGAGACTTCTACAAAATCGAGACTGCTTTGTAGTAAAAGCTACTATATAGTACCGAGACTTCTACAAAATCGAGATTGCTTTGTAGTAAAAGCTACTATATAGTAACTTTTTAAACTGCTCGAAAGCTTGGTAGTATTTGTTTAGCGTTTCGAGGTCGAGGACGTTCGTTAAGAGAGAGAGAATAGGGAACAAGGAAAAGGAAGGAGGCAAACCAGACTCAGTCCAGTTTGCAACCGTACACATGGGGAGGGGAATGGGGAGTGAAAGAGAGAAAGAGAGAGAAAACATGAGTCAATAGTGCACTTGCACATGTACTAAGCCAGGCGAAACATCAAAGGCAGAAATGTCATTTGATTACTCTTTTAGGGTCGACTGAAGGGCAAGAGCTCGTTCGGCGAAGAGGATGAGTGGCATTAAACGTAGTCAGAGCACTTCTTTCAAAGCAAACTTTTTTTGTCCTTTCTTTTTTCATAGCTTTCGGCCGACTATTTCTTGCGGCACTTGGTATCTGCCATTGCGTGTCTCACCGTAGCTGCTCATACAAACTCATTTTTCGGCCAGTTCCTTGAATGGGCATGTGCTACTGTCACAAAAAAGGTTGCAGAAGCGGTTAAATGTATTTCGATGTGCGTAGTACTTCTTTGTGCATGCACCTCTCGGTGCCACTGTTCCATTCCACAAACATCGAAGATCGCCTTCGTCCTGTTGACATCGCTGCGTCTACGTCTCACAATCTGCGCCCGCCTAAAATGCTGCTTTCCTTTCAGCTAACTTGTCAATGGTCAGGTGCATAAACATAGAGATTAACATGGAGTCATGAGATTGCCCGTTCCATGTAAAGAAAATAGAGAGTTACGCTAATCGCACTTAGCATGAACGCTTCACTAAGGGTCAATTTGAATATGTGTTGTAGCGGCATATATATATATATATATATATATATATATATATATATATATATATATATATATATATATATATATATATATATATATATATTGTCACGTGGTGGTGACGTTAAGAACACAGTAGCAATACTGTGAAAGGCAAAACTAGATTTTATTGGGCGAACCTGTGCCCACAAAACAGGCTACACTTATAGCACAACGAAAGCGGCGAACAGAGTCGGCGATCGTCGGAAATCTGATCTGCGGGTCAAGCGCGTCGGCTTTTATAGAGCAGTCGTCGAATGTTCCAGACTAATCGTTCGGACCCGCGTGCCTTCCACAAAGTTCTACACCATTCGCGTCAGGTGATGAAATCAGATAACATAAGTCTCGGCGACAACAGACAGCGGATAGAAGCATCGATAACTTTCCAGAACCTTCGGATACATGCAGGCGCGTCCCATGCGATTACATTTGTTAGGCGGCGAAACGTGGTTGCCCGATAAAGATAAGTACACGTGTCAAGATATATATATATATATATATATATGCGTTGTAACTACCAAGGTCGGCGATAACTTTTTGACAGGGCATCATACAGAAAACACTACATCTGAAACCCATGGTTACCATGTGTACACCCTCGCTTTCGGTATTTCTGGGATATACGGTTAAGGAGGTAGACACCTTTTTGATCAACCTATGTTGATAACGTATATTGATAGCGTTTAGTGTCCCGAGGCAACATAGGACCCATGAGAGACGCCGCAGCGGAGAGTTGTGGAATAATTTCGGCCAATTGTGGTTTCATTTACTGTGTTTATAAATCGCGTTGTTGCAGCATTTTTTATGAGGTCTCCAGCATCGGTCAGGTGAAGTCAAAATTCGAAACCGCGACCTTGTGCTCGACAGCAAGATGCCCCAAACAGGGCCGGGGCGATCTATGAGCCATTTTTGACGATTGTTGCTCGCTTCGACGTAGATAGATGCGGTGTGAAAGAGAGCGAAGTAATGGAAGAAAATAAAACGAGGAATAAAAATAAGAAATACGACAATAGCGAATGAGTAAGAAGGCGTGATCACACTGCTCGCGTGCGAGCGGGCCCGAGACCCTCGCTGGTCACGCCCCGTGGGTTTCCGCGTGTACATTGCGATGGAGAGCCGCAATGTCAGTCGACGAACCCATACCCGAGGTTGCGTGCGTCTAGCGGCCATGCGTTGTAATGGCTATTCGGTGTCACGTCACCCTTTTTGCTTTACGGCACATCCACGCACCGATAGACGTCTCACCGCCGCGGCCAGCTGTTTAAACGGCCCGACAATGCGAAAACTGTAGCGACTAACAAGTCGGCAGTTCGTTTACACAGGCAAGCGTGAAGCCGAAGCGCTTGAAGGTCGCCACCAGTTCTTGTTGCAAAGGCATAGAAGAGAGGAGAAGATGAGCTGGTGCATTTGCCTGCGCTCGACGAGGAATGCGAACAATAACATCGCATTGTTTATCGTGGCGTTGGCAGGAACCGTGCAAGAGAGAAGTCGTGCTTCATTGCGTTACCTATCGAAAGAAAACACAGGCACGGGGGAGGACATTCACTCAACACAACCTTCATACACGTCCTCTCGTGTTCACCGTGTTGGTTTCTCTGGTTAAAATAAAGGCCACCACATGACAAATGCGTGGGTTTACACGCTCCCGTGCTTTGTGAATTTTCCGTGAGGCTCGTCTTCAAAACGACAAATTTTGAAATCTGGTGTCTGATATTTACGTTGGCTCCACAGTATTCGCGGCGATCCACCACGCGGTAATTACCGGGTAGTGTGTCGAGCAGAAAATGTCAATGCGCCGCCATTTTTCTGATGCACACTTTGGCATAGGCGTTGAAAACTGCTGCGTACCGACGTTACGTTAGATGAGTATTGAGACATATTTTTGACGGTTATAGGAAGCTTCAAACGTAAAAGGACTACTCTTGCAAGTATAACGAATGCAAAACAAATCTTATCTTAATTTTATGCCAACGTAGTCTCGAGCTGCTCTGACGTGTCGTCATAAACATTACCATTCGGAAATTTGCGGACGTCGTGTAGCTCTAAGACTAGGTAATTTATTTATTTATTTATTTATTTATTTATTTATTTATTTATTTATTTATTTATTTATTTATTTATTTATTTATTTGGTCTAAAATATTAAAGGCCCGACGTAGGCTACTATAGGTTGATGGAGTGAATAATGTGTGCATAAACACGTCACGTCCAGCATGGGGACCGGAATACCGAAATGCTAGGAGCGAACAGCGTTTCAGTAAGTAATAAAACAAAAAAAACACAGAGAGAAATTAAAACCATAGCGTCCATATACGATATAGACTCGTGCATGCGAAATAAAGGCTGCCGCAAACGATGTCCACTGAGTGCAAACAACCAAAATTAACGCAACCGAATGCAATTATGACAGGTACAGACCAAACAGTCTGATATAAAGCAATAAAAGAGTGCCACCTGTAACTATACATGCTTCTTAAAAATTCCTGCGAAATTTCAATGCACGAGAACAGTGAAGAAGACGAAGATTTCTTTTCACTCCGTAGTTGTAGTGCCGAGTGAAATAATGACGCATCTGGGCCTGTGTAATGAGAGAAAGACCCTTGCTCTACAACTGTTTGCAAGAGAACATTCCAGCCAATGTTGGTTTCGGACCCAGTATTAGTGGAGGCGACCAGCCAATAATAACAAGCCACTAGGAGCAGAAAAGTTTCGAGAGCCCAGCTCCAGTTATGCCAACCATGCATGTTGGACGGCACCGAGTTTGATTAGGTAATGCTCAATCCCAAAGGTGATTTCTGGTATTTCTTAGTCCCAAAAAGGGGTGTCAACTGTGTCTGCGCATGGTCGACAATCTTAAGTATGCGACGCCGAAAGAGCATGCGAGTGTGCCAATGATGTGTTGCCGTTATAAAGTAGTTGATAAAGTGAGTTATCATGATGTTGCTAATAGAAAAAAAATGAAACAGTGCAGCTCTCTCATGATTTTTCTAGCACTAGCGTGAGGGCGGCCTCAGCGCTCACATTATATATGAATGATAACATTACGGATCCATTTTCCAGGGTATGCTGAAATTGAATTCATAAAGCTCGATTCTCATTCCTATGTCCCTCGCTGCCACTAGCCGCCCACCTTGGTCATCAATATGTAGCATCATGATTGGCTGAAATTTGCTCTTACGAACCATTCTAGTGTAAGAGTCTCTGTTAATACAGGCCCGGGTTCGTAGAAACAAGTGTAATTGTGAATTATTTAGGGCGTTTTGGCGCTCAACACTGTATTTGTCAATGTTTACAGAATTTGTATCTCGATCTAATGCATTTTTTTAATGACGAGCCATCAATGTCATTCCAGCACATCTTGAAAGCTTTTCTCTTTTTTTTTTCTTCGATAAGAACATTGCAAATCCGTACGTTTCATCATCATCATCATCATCATCAGCCTGGTTACGCCCACTGCAGGGCAAAGGCCTCTCCCATGCTTCTCGAACAACCCCGGTCATGTACTAATTGTGGCCATGCCGTCCCTGCAAACTTCTTAATCTCATCCGCCCACCTAACTTTCTGCCGCCCCCTGCTACGCTTCCCTTCCCTTGGGATCCAGTCCGTAACCCTTAATGACCATCGGTTATCTTCCCTCCTCATTACATGTCCTGCCCATGCCCATTTCTTTTTCTTGATTTCAACTAATATGTCATTAACTCGCGTTTGTTCCCTCACCCAATCCGCTCTTTTCTTATCCCTTAACGTTACACCTATCATTCTTCTTTCCATAGCTCGTTGTGTCGTCCTCAATTTGAGTAGAACCCTTTTAGTAAGCCTCCAGGTTTCTGCCCCGTAGGTGAGTACTGGTAAGACACAGCTATTATATACTTTTCTCTTGAGGGATAATGGCAACCTGCTGTTCATGATTTGGGAATGCCTGCCATAAAGCAAGCAACAAAATCCCAATACAGAAAGGCGTCAGGCAGGGAGATACGATATCTCCAATGCTATCCACAGCGTGTTTACAGGAGGTATTCAGAGACCTGGATTGGGAAGAATTGGGGATAAAAGTTAATGGAGAATACCTTAGTAACTTGCGATTCGCTGATGATATTGCCTTGCTTAGTAACACAGGGGACCAATTGCAATGCATGCTCACTGACCTGGAGAGGCAAAGCAGAAGAGTGGGTCTAAAAATTAATCTGCAGAAAACTAAAGTAATGCTTAACAGTCTCGGGAGAGAACAGCAATTTACAATAGGCAGCGAGGCACTGGAAGTCGTAAGGGAATACATCTACTTAGGGCAGGTAGTGACGGCGGATCCGGATCATGAGACGAAAATAATCAGAAGAATAAGAATGGGCTGGTGTGCGTTTGGCAGGCATTCCACAATCCGTACGTTTACGCTCAATCAATTAATTTCCTATTAATTTAGACCACACGCAAAAGCACGGCACACGAACGTTTCTGCATTCCTGCCTGAAAATGCGGAAGCTGTGGCCGGGTATAAAACACGGGTCCTCGATCGTGCAGAGCGCGACAGTGCCATGAACCCTGAACACTACTGGTGCGATGTGGTTTAGGTCATCGAATAGGCAGGCTGCAGGTGCCGATTTTAGGGCGGGAACCCACTATTGGACGTCGCTTTTGGCCGCAGCCCACGATGGGTGCCCGCGAAGAAAGTGCACGCGTCTGTTGGCGAATTAAGAAGGCAGTGTCAGTGAGCGAAGCACATGCCAGTCAGTGTTTTGCGTGTAGCGGCACAGAAAGGTTGAAGGAAGCCGCGTTGGCCGCCGCTCTCGAACCCTGGAAGTCGAGGGCAGACTATGCACTTGAAGCTGCCGCGCACAAGGGCGGAGTTCGATACGCGTGCTGTTGATTTCAGGTGGTGCGTTTCTCGCGTTAGTACAAGCAGTTTGTCGTTGCTGTCGGAGGAATTGACAAAATGTCAGGGCACTGCAGTGTTACGTCCACTCGGTAACGCCACTGCCTGTTTATACATGGACATGACGGTGAAATGTCAAATCCAAGTATAGCTATCTTTAATATGCGACCGAGACCCGAAAGAATATCTCTGTAGTTTCGGACAAGAGGTGACAGGCTCCTTAATTCCACTTCTAGAATGTGTTAACAATGTAGCGAAGGAACTTCAGTCCGGTAGTGATGCGAGACGGGTGGTTTGTTTGCGTAATTATTTCCAAAAGGCTGCTATTCCACGTAACCGGTCGGCTTTTTATCATGATGTTGTATTTACTTCAATTCCATTCATGCATAGTATGTCCTTCCATTCGGTAAATGTGATTGAAAGTGAAAAGAACGAGAACGATACGACAGACAAGCTTTGTAATAACGCTTTAGCGCAACTAATGCTCTTTTTCTCTCTTTCTTCTGTCATTCTCTCTCCTTCAGTGCAGGGTGGCAAACAGGACGCGCGTCTTGGTAAAGTATCTCCCTTTCCTCAATTTCCCTCTCTCTCTCCTCGGCAAAACCGAGATGGTAGAAACAAAGCGAGGAATACAGTGACATACATACGAGGTTTCGAACCAGGGCCCGTATCCAGAACAATGTTTTTGCCTTAGAAATGTTCGTAAGAGCGGACGCCAGCCAATGGGAATGTCCGACGCACAGCTTGGGCGGGCAGCTCATACGAAACACACTTTACGCTCTTAAAATAAATAAATAAATAAATAGCAAACAGCCATTGTATACAGCCGGAAAGCTTTGTGAATTCGACTCTTGATCAGTGATTGATTGCGCTTTCCGGAGTTAAAGTACATGTTGTTTGTTTTAAATTTCGTAATGAGCAAAAGACTGCGCTATTGTATCTTTTGCACGTTTGGATTCTCAGAAAATGTAGGAGGGGAAAGCGGTGTGTGCCAGTGCTCAGTGATCAGCAGATGTTGCGACGCAGCAAGAAATGCGCCTATAGCCGCGTTCGGACGTCGACAAGTATACTTATCTACGTCCATTTCTGCAACAGAGTTCGCTCTTTTGTGTCAGAGACAGAGCTCAACGCCTATGCGGCGTATCTAACCAACCACTTCGCTTACGTTTCTCTCACCTTCCTTTGGCCGCCTTTGCATCCCTGCAGACAAGCGCCCGGGGGAGGTAATGATTGGCTGACAGAGAGGGGCCGTCAAAGTCGGGAAGAGGGCGCCACTCGCTGAACCGCTATAAGGTGCCGCTTCAGCCTTGTCTGCTGAAGGACCGTGCATGTGCAACTTGTACGCTTTAATAAGAGTGTGAGCGCTGTTTTGCGGACTCCTTTATTAAAACGGGAAGAGCACCCCCGGTGGTTTCGGCAACGCCAGGTCAGTGACAGAAAGGCAGGTTTCACGTCTCCCAGACAGCGCCATCTGTCGGTTTTCGCAAACTCGACGTAGAGCTCCGAGGGGGTTCGAAAGACAAGGAGGTGGAGGGCGTCGCTAGTGGTCATAAAACAAGCCTCAGCCCGGCGACTCCTCGAAAAACGGGGTTTTTCGAGAGGCATTGTCTACGAGAAAGAGGAGGAGGGAAACAGCGGAATGAAAGCCTCTCCCGCATACGAAGGTGGCGATGTTGTGTAGGGGACACGGTGAAACAGGGAAAGAACAGCATTGTTAAGAAGCTGGCTACTGAGGTCCTGACACCCGCCACTTGACGCAGCGAGGGCCTCGAACTCTCTCACCAAGAAAAGGGAAAAGGTGACGAAAGAAAACCAAACAGGAATATCTCCTCGCAGCCCGCGGATCAGTTGTCGAGAGCGAGGCTGCAGGTGTGAATGGTAGGGGAAAGGTGGCGGCGGGAACGGTCGCGGGTTTCTCGTGTGAGTGGCGTGAGTGGCGTTCAGCGTACACCCGTGGCTACGCGGTAGGTCTCGCGCGACGACCGGAAGCTTTCCCGCGTCTTGTTGATTCACGCCCTTACGCATGTACGAATGGTGGAAAGAACCGACTGCCCTGCACTCAGAGCAATGGGATCAATGCGATGCGGTGTTTATGTGCTTAGCGCGTATGTCTTCGTGCCTGGCGAGGGGGGGGGGGGGGAGAGGGAGGGTTCTGTGCGTACACGTGTGTTTGTGGGCCAGAGTGTGTTCACGCGGCTGCTGGAACAAGCTCGTAAGGTGTCAGGCCAGCTGTCCAGCACCACTGCCTTACACTTTTTGCGTTCTGTTTGTGTATACTTGCGTGGATAGCATAGATCGGGAATTTCCTGACTTGTATGCACGCACGCTTCCTTACACACTCTGAGCGTTCGTTGAGAAACATCTGGCACGGACTTTCGAGTCACTCGACGCCCTCATAGGCGAAGGCTTTCTTCAGTTACGTGATCGCTGTGCAAAACCTCGCGCAGTAAGGAAATTGAGGAGGCTGACACACGTACAGTATCTGGATTTCTCTGTGAACTTAGCATTTTTTCGACCACGGTGTTCGTTTTTCAAAAGACACGTAGAGTATGATCTGGTCAGTTGGAGATCATCTCTGCTTGGGAGATGGCTGCTGTAAGCATTACAGATACCGTATTGGTCACATTAGACTTGTTCAGCACAAAGTACACTTGCTAGCAAAATGCCATATGTACACACTGGAAGGCAGGACGACTTACTCGGGAACTGCATGCGCGCCGCACTAGTAGAAACACTGACACTGTAATAACCGAAACCTCACAGTAATTAGCGACTGCGTTCGACTTGTGAGTACGCGTGAACGTACGAGTAGCAGCATAATGCTCGCGAACGTATTTCTGGATTTTCTTCGCATATACTGGGCCGTGAAAAACAGAAATGAATCTCAAGCATTAGAATTATGGTTGAACTTAGCGCTACCGTATGTCGGCGCCAGCGCCAATTTTCGCAAATATATATATAGATCTGCCGTATTCTCAGAACGTGATCGCTATAGTACGTCTTCGCGGTTTATTATAAGGATATACAGACGTCCTTGCATACGAGATACCAAAGATTAACAAAAGCAAAATGAAACGTGATTTCGCCCAATATGCGAACTCGTGGCGCCGAAAGGTTTCTGCACTCCGGAGACCCGTCGCCTATGGGGCTCTTGCATTGCCCAGGGGGCGCTGCGAAAATGGTGCTAAAAAGCGCCCTCTATCCTGAACTGGGTAGTACCAAGCTCGGTCGTCTGCTTCGGAAAGGCACGTTTACAATTTGGACCCGCCACTTTCGGTTTTGTTGTACCACGGCTTGCCGCGAATATCGGGCGCCGAAGATTTTTTTCAAGGGTGGCACGCTGTGTAAAGGCAATAAATTATGCAACGCCGAATACTCGTACGCCGTTCATGAAATAAGCGGCGAAGTTTTAGCGCGGTGTCAATCACAAGTAAGGTGAGTCGCGTACGAAGTTGAACTTCAGGTAAGGTTTGCACGCTGCTAGATTCAGGCGCACAAACGCAAGGAAATGCTTGCTATAAATGAGTTCACAGCAGCGATAAGCAGACATCATGTGTACGGAACTGCTCGAGCACACGATGGTACGCGCCGCGATGGCAGCGGCCTTTCGACAAGCCGCGAAACGGCGGACCTCCTGCAATCTTTGTTGACTGCATGCCGCTAGACAAGTAGTTATGCCTGCGCTGTAGTAGCGGCCATCTGTCCCCTTAGCAACTATAAATAACTGATGCAATGCATATGAGCTCGCAGTAACGTACGTGCGAATCGCGCTGCAGCGCGAGCTCGTGCGCTGCTCGCTTGATGTAGCTTTTAATGACAGCTCTCGAACATCAATGTGCTCCAATCAATACCACCTTGCTGCGCTGCCTCAACGCGTGCTGGCTTGCGGTCAAGGATGAGCACATTTAGCTATCTAACCTGTGCTGCTCGTAGTGGGGTAGTGAATTGTCACCGAATCAGCCCGACCATTTGTGCTCATTTGCACACACTTGGTCACTTCACCACTTCGCACCGGTTGAATTGTTAATTGTCGCTGTGGCCGGGTCTCGAATCGTGAATCACCAGCCATGCCTGCTGCTATGTCGGTCTGTTGTCGGGACTGTAGGTGCAAGAGACCGAATTTTACAACGCAGATAAGCAAGCTCCAAGACAGGCGAAGCAGTCAGCATGGCTCGAAGTTTCGTTTACCCAGCCCGACGAACTGCAGTTATCCAGCGCGCCCGACGCTCCGGGACTTCGTGAGGCCTTGGAGGAAAACGGTAGAATCTGATGTTGGGATTCAGCCCTTCTTGTTCATGGCAGCCCACGACGCAGACGTAACGACGGTGACGCTTTTTCAAGGCTGAGCTAGGTCTCTCCGCATCGGCGCCGCCGATTCCTTATGCTTCCAGCATTACGTCTCACGGAGAGTCCGCTTTCGTTAAACTATAGGCTGCGGCTGGCTCGCAGCGTGGTCAGTGAGAAGTGACGAGCATTTTCGCACTCGCAACAGGGCAAAAAAAAAAAGTGCGAATCGACGCAAAACTAAGGCTGGAAACGTGCTTCGCCATAGCCAGGGCTCAATACTACCCAAGCTGGTACTACTCAGATAACGTTTCGCGCGCCGCCACCAGGAGCCTTTACTATACCTCAAACTCCAGCGCAAGACGCCCAACATGAGTTCCTTGAGTTGAACTACGTTTCGTGTTGCTTTCCGTCTTGAGATTTCTCAGTCGGTTTGGGCTACTTATGCGCTTCAGCAGTTTGTGATTCCAAGTCTCGGCACAGGGCCCAGGGATAAACTAATTGTCTTTGCCATCCGCAAGGTGCCACCACCAGTACCGGTGATGATACCTGGGGGATGACGTAGTAGTTCTGCGGAAACCCGCAAGGTGGAGAGAAGTAATGAATAAAGGGAAAATGAGACATCGACCCGTTCGTAGCAATTGCTACAAAGGGTGTAGCAATTGCTACACCCAATTGTAGCAAATTGTTTCCCTTTATTCATACCTGGGGGATGTTTTGTTCGGCGACGAGGTGTTTTAAAAAAGTCCTTGCGCAGTACTTCTTCTATATAAAATTGTCCACCGAGAATTTTGTGCCATTCACGTAACAGCGCCACAGGAATAAACCAGTTACGCATCGCCATGCGAATCATGCAATCTTTGATCTCAAGAAAGTGCCATTAGATTCCTCTAGCGGCGCTGCTGCTTCGGGTTGTGTCTCAGCATCATGGCGCTACTATAAACCTACTACGTCCGCACTATTAAAAGTAAAAAAAAAAGTTGCGTCAATGTTTCTATTTTTCGCCAATGATATAGCAGCGGAGCATCGCAAACTCACAAGCCATGCCGATTGTAACATGAAATGCTGGAGCCTTATTCGAGGGCCGACGGCAGCTGCGGCGCCTCCTGTGAGAGACAGTTACGGCACTGCACTTATCTCTTCCATTTCTCTTTAAAAATCACTTCACACACACGCACACACACACACACACACACACACACACAGCTGCGGCGAAAAAAAAAGTGGGCTCGTCAGAATTTTTGTCTTGGCCGAGGATGGCACGTACGTGAACAAGGAACGCGGCTGTAATGTAGGAACGGGAGGCTGGTAAAGAATACATAAGACAGCGCCGGCGCCTGCGGCAGTGACAACTTCGCACACTGCCGCTCAGTGTCCCAACATTCCACTCCCTCGGACACGGTCGCACGGGTCCCTCGGGCTGAGAGAGAGGGAAGCAGGGATCGCAAACCGGGCACGACGAGGACGGTGCGGGAATGGCGAAAGGGAAACAAGCGCGGCAAGTAACGGCTGCTGAGGAGCCCAAGCATTTCCCGATGTGCTCGCGCGACCGCAAAACGGCGACGATTGACGGCAGCCCGGATTGCCGGGCGTGTTTGTGCCCCTCCTAATTGCCGGGCTCGGAAAACAAGCCGCCGCCAACAGCGCGCACACCACTCGCCCCGCGCTCGGGGGGCCCTCGGGGGAGCGCCGCGGTTCCAGCAGCTACTAGTTGGCACTTCCCGACGAAGATCGGCGGGGTCCTCTGGCGGGATAACGAGCCTTGTAACGCGCACTCTGCGGTGACGCGGGCTGTCGGGGGCTTGGGTTGGGGGGGACTTCAGTTGGCCCCGCGGCTACAGAGGGCTGCGCGAGCCCTTGTTAGCGACCGCAGCAGCGATTGCCTCCGCAGGGTCCGGTGCCACGCACGTTTGGCCGGGTGTGTAGGGACGACGGTCGAAGTCTACGCCGCTCTTCCCGCGAACCGTCGCCCCGTCTCCCTCGTCCACTTCTTCAGCTCCTGCTTTCCGACCCCAGTGGTGCATGCTGTGCGGCGGTCTTAGCTCGCGACGTGTTTTCCGCTGCGGCACGGGTGGGCACGGGGGTGTCGTACAAGAGTCGCGAGAACGCAGAGGACTGCCTCGGGCTCAGCGGGGACACGAGATCGGGGCTCCTTTTAACGAGCTGCGCTCCCCCCTTCCAGTAAGAGAGGATCTGTGAGCTGAAATGCGTGGGACGGTGAAGCGCAGTGCCATTATACATCCGCGTCGCTTACTCGTCGGGATAATTGGTTTCTCGGACGCGGTGGCGTGTGTCGGATGCGCGCGGGGCACCGGTGGGGGCCAGGTCGAGGAACACACCACTCGGGAAAGAGAAAGAAACGACGCCCTGCATACGCGCATGCACCTGCAGATGAGCACGCGCAGGTAAGTACTAACTGAACATTTCCATCCACAGAGTGTCTCGACTCGCATTTAGTTTATGAACATCCAGACTCAGTAGTCTCGAAATTGGACGTGTGCACTTAATGCCGAAACTTGCCGCGCGATAGGAGATGTCTTCTTATAAACCTTTGTAAAGCAACTTTTTCTATTTTTGCACGGCACAGAAACATGTTAGCACCGTCTCGCAATAACTTCCTATCACAACTTGTGACAGGCCTTTCGCCGTGACTTGCGCGCTCTAACACCAGTGAAATGCATTAAATCCGCGTTTGGGGCTGAGCGCTAGAGCTCGAGATCGGTAACTGTCCACAGTGTGTTCCGATAGCGACCGAATGCTGGTGCTCGCTTACACGTAGCTCTAGGAGGCCTCCAAGGAACTCCGGGATGTAAACATTGATCTGCACCGTCTCGCTATACGACCTCTCGCTTAGCCAAAGCATGGGATGTAAACTGGTGAATAATTGAGCGGACAAACGGGATGAATAGACAATTGCATTCGAAACACGTTCAAATAGGAAGACAAATAATTTGATGCTCTTCATTTAAAAAATTCGTAGCTTCGCCAGCAAGACGAAGCATCGATTGCGATAGCAAATTAGCAGACAGCCATACGAAGTAAAGATAGCACTCTTATCGGCCGTATCAACTTGTAAACCCTCGCTTACTAACTAAATTAACAGGTATGTTGTCAGCACGCACAGTAAACATGAACACATCACACTCGATGACCGCGGACACTCGCTGTCGAAACGCTGGCGTGAGCAAGTGCGGCAGCAGCAGCGAGCGAAGTCACCTTCGTGCTGTCAATCGCTTCAACGCAAACTGAGTGCCGAGATCCCACAGCACGCACGAAAGTATGACCATCGACGCGCCTAGACACTGTGCCCAATGCAGATACCTCTGAAGATGCGGCCACGCACCGCGCGCACCTGCCACATACGCAGTTGTAGCCGGATCATAACGCCTCCTCCCCTCGACGATCCGCAACATGGGCGCCTCGCGCGCGTCTGAAGACGGGGCGCTTGTTCCCCGCTCTCCTCCCTTTCGCGCGGACGAGATTTAGCCGCGATTGAACGCTTCCACTCGCACATGCAGCGTAGGGCGCGCGGCGACGGTGTTCTCGCCCTTGGAGCATCATGGCTAGGGCGGAAATACGCACGGAGTGTCGATATATTTGCTATCACAATAAAACTAAACAATTATTCGGAAGTCACGTAATGGGGTAGTAAACAAAGAAGTTAGCACGAGAACGCTATAAAAAACCCTCATTTGAGATTATTGAATATGTCACAAATGTGTCATATGAGATTTCTTGCTATAGGGAAACGTTTTGCAATTAGAAAGAAATTGCGAAATGCGCTACAGACGTTCATGTGCTTAAAGCCTACTGCTGAGGGCACCAGAAATATTAGCACCAAAAATATCAGAGCTAAACGACGTCTACGAATCGGGGCTTGAATATGTGTTTTTCTTGGAATACTGAACCAAGGAGAGAATAAATTTTAGTTTGTGAATTTTCCGAACTTCATCTTTCTTGCTTGTTACCACGTTGAGGAAGCGCTATTCGCATCGGAAATTTGCTTTTACAAAGTTAGCTACCTTTTCGCTCGAATTTTTTTATAATTCTCGCCGAATGCACGCAAAATTGCAGAAAGAAAATTGTGTTCCACACCCATGATTTTCTCAGTGCCTAGTTAACTGACTAGGTTCCCATTTCCTTCTGGGATTTTCGGTACAAGAAAACAATTCGCCTTAGTGGCAGCGTTATGCCTACTACCAAGCGGCAACGGCAGGGCGGAGCTGCCACAGTGCGTCAAAACCGGTCGCAGCTGTACCGCGCACGCTGCAAGAAGGCACGCTGCAACAAGGTCGCCCCAACCCACACTCTGTTGCTACTAGTCTTGCCGACATGCCTCAAACGGCTGTTTACCGCTTATGGCTCGGAGTCGCATCTACGAGCTCTTAACCTTACCAGACTGGAATGGCCGATCGCACGGCGTGCGGCTCCTGCATGTGCTAGGAGACCGCCGAACCCTATTTGTGCACCTGTTCTCGGTTCGAAGTTCAACGCACTGTTCTGCAGACGGCTTTCGACCAGCTGTACTCCAGACCAGTTTTAGTCAAAAAGCACTCGAACCATGACCTATCCGTTGCTGGCGCGAAACGCTATTCTCGCGTGAATGCGGTACTTGAAGCGCACCGGCCTGAATGACCGACTGTGGCTCTCCTGTGCATCGAAAGCTTCCGACGTGCGCGCCGTGCCCACTCTCTGCGTCTTTCCCTCTATAATTCTCCTATATTTCACTATGTGCAAGGTCGGAGATGCCTTAAGTTATACGTGGTGCTAAAAATCCAGAATGATTTGTCACTTAACGCAGAAACTGCAAGAAATGGCTAATTACCATGCAAGCCTTTTATCTACGCCACGAAAACATTATCCATTCATGTGTTTTGAATGCTTGGATGTAGCTTTTTCTTTTTTGTTTTTGTTTTTCACATCAAAGCCGATGATAGATGTGTATCTGTACTGTTAAATTACAATTTTTTTATCGCTCTAGTTTACTTTTGTTTAATTCCATTGTTTAAGTTTCTCCCTGTGATTGAGCTGTGCGCACATCCAGTTTGATTTGGCCAGTAATTAGTCTTGTGGTTGTCGGTCCAAGTACTACCTGCGCACTTCAGCTTCGAACATTATTTTGCAGCTTTAAGAATGATGCTGAAAGCTAGGTCAGAAAGCCTTCATATGTGTAGCACTGCGTAACGCTACTAGCGCCTTCGCAGACTGCGTGACAGTGAGTGAGTGAGGGAAAGAACTTTATTGGAGGTCTGGCGAGGACACCAACTCGTCGCGCACCCAGCTCACGCCGGGACCGGCAGGCCAAGCCCACCGGCCCGGTGTGTGTGTTTTACCCGTTTTTTTTTTCTTTTTCACTGTCTCACCTATCGCATCCTTTTGCCTCTCCTCCGGTACAGGGTAGCCAACCGGAGATAATATCGGGTTAACCTCCCTGTCTTTCCTTTGACTTTCTCTCTGTCTTGATGGGCAGCACGTCTGTTTCGCATTGATCATCGGTATCATCATCTTCAGCAGCAGCAGCAGCAGCAACAACATATCTAGCAAAAGGAGACAGCTATAGCATTATTAGGAGCGTAATATCTTAACGAGAGCAATTGGTCTCCTCCGTTGCAAAACGTCGAAAAGACGCCGCAATCAGACGAGCTCATTTTAGGCCCTCGCCCTAATGCGAACAGCGCAGCACTGATAGCAAGTGCCGCTATAGCCTTTCTACAAGTCGCTGGGCTGGATGCACAGCTTCAGAGATGCCACAGCGTTGTGAACTAGTATATACGTACCTCCTCCTTCTCATATCTTCATCATCATTCATCAGCCCTTTTTTCCCCGTTCATTTTCCCTAGTGTAGAGTAGCAGGCTAGAAGTTATAGCTCAAGTGGACCTCTCTGCCTTTCTGTAAATAAATTTCTCTCCCGTACTACCTTAACGACGAGATAATAACTTTGGCCGGTCGAGCGCTTGATTCACTTAATAACTGATTAATCGCACAATTGCAACATCATTACTTCCCCGTCTTCATTCATTCATTCATTCATTCATTCATTCATTCATTCATTCATTCATTCATTCATTCATTCATTGAAAATCTTGGAAGCTAGCGCGATTCCCAATGGTAAATTATTAGGTCAATCATGCATTGGTCAAGTGAAACATTTTTCAACCATACAGCGGTTAGCAGCCAACGCGGGGGCTGTCAATTGCAATTAATGATAATAATGAACGACAAAACATAGGATGACGATTGCTAAGGCATATGACCGTGTAGCCCACTGTAGCTTGATTTTAAAGCTGTCAGCGCGAAGAATAGATCCGCTTAAATTATTGTGGTTTCGTAATTATCTGACAAATCGACAGCAATGTACTGTAGTTGGCAATTATTCCTAGGCCCCTTACATATTCTCATCTGCTATAATGACTTGCCGGACAACATATAATCTCGTATGCGCATATTTGCTGATGATAGTATTATTTAATCTCGAATTTGCACCAATAGGGACCACCTCGCCCTTTAGCAGGTCCTTGAACGTATTGGTGAGTGGAGTAAACCCTGGTTAACTATTTGAAAATTTTCCATTGCAAACTAGCCAGCCTTTTTCTTGCCTATAGAACTGTCGAACCATTTTCCTTGCCTATAGAACTGTCGCACATAAGTTCGTCTTTTTCCTTCTTTCTTTTTACGTAAAAGCGACCTTTTGTCAATTGTTCTTATTCTCCGCAGCACTGCTTCCTTTGAGTTATAAATCGCATTTTCGTTCGTTGTTGCGTTTTTCTTTTCAATTTTGAATATTATTGTAACTTCTTTGCTTTTATAGTGTATCTTGTTTCCCGTCCAACAGAGTAGGGTAGCCAACCAGACGCATCTCTGGTTAACATCCCTGCCTTCTCTGTTTATTTCCTCCTCCTTGTTACGTTTTTTTTTAGTCTCATCTTTCTGCACTAATAGATGTTTCACTTTGTTAAGGTGTTAATGTATTTTTATCCTAATGTATGTATTTACTGTACTACTCCCCGTTATGCAATGCCCCACCAGAGCTATTTAAGGCACTTATAAATAAATAATAAATACATCACTTCATTCGTGATCTGACGTATGTGGATCGTAAAGAAACGTCTGTTCACACCCATTCCACAGGCGTTTCACAGTTAGTCAATTTGAACAAAAGAAGAAAAACATGCGATACTCTACACGTGAAACACGGGACATCACAAAAACGAAACACGCACACAAACACACACACACGCACGCATGCACACACAAAAAATTTGAAGAAGGCAAAAGAGCGTACACCGCCACGTATATCAATAGCATATTCGAAAAGACGGCCGCCGCGTAGAGAAGAGACACCACGAAAGGCGGCGCGGTACTGCCGTTCAAATATACATTTCAACAAACTATATAAACTATCGCTCTAACTACAGCGTATGAACAGAATACTGATAGCCTCAGAGACAGTGATCACGACTATGAGTTGCGAGGCCCTCGAAGAAAACAGCTTGGTCGACATAGCTATCGGCGTACAAAATTTCTACATTTTTCTTTTCTTTTTTGACATTTAGTCCCCCATCTCTGGCGTATCCCAGTAACCGGTGAATAAGCTCTGGGGCTTTTGCAGTCGGTGATAAACGTGCCTACTGTAAGCGTTCCCTCGAGATATGAGGGGAGCGAGCGTGACGACGGGACGCAGATTTGGGACGTGCGGGAAGCGACCCCCACATTCCCCTTCTCCTGTCGCACGTAGGGATTTGTACGAGGCATTAAGGGATCACAAGGGGAGGGGATAATCTAGTCTCCTGCTCTCTTGCTGTGGTTAAAGTCAGGCCCCGTTCAACTCGATAAGCGTCATGAAATTTGAGCATGCGGACGTGCGGACCACCCGAAACGTCGGGGGAGGGAGCTGATTCCCTTTCTGCTTTCACCATCCTTTACTCTCGTTTCTTCTTTTTTTTTCACTTTGGGTTTGCAATTACTGGATGCTAAGCGTCTTTTCTACTGCATTTCCAGGACTGCTGCGATAGTGTGAGCTCCTCGGCCGTGTAGGGAGCACTCTGGTAAGCGCAACTCCCATAGGCGAAGTGCGCCGCAACTTGAGAACAAAGAGTGGAAGGGTTAAAAACAGCCCCAGAAACCGGCTCAAAAGTCTCGACTCACTATCACGTTTGACAAGCATGCATACAGCAACCTTAAAATCTGGCATGGGAGAGGGAGGCTTATCTACAGAAAGGCAGATAGGTCGGCCTGAGCTGGTACGAATTAACATTATGTACATGCAAACGCATATGCGGTCGGTTGTATATATGTATATATACATGTGTTTACCATATACAATGATCGTTAGTGTCACAGAGTATAGCTGTTATATAGTATGAGGCGTCATGGAAATCAATCAAAAGTAAATATATGTGAACCTATGGAAAACTGCTTCAGTATTGACCGAAATTTATCGTGCTCGGCAAAGTCGCTGCTCCATTGCTTGGTACATATGATCTAAATGAGGCGTACATCTTGCTTAGAAGGCGGTTGCAATGTTGTCAGCCACCGTCATGGTGAAACAAACTCATGAATTTAATGAAATTTGCAAAAGGTGTCCGAAACACGCCTACACCTACACCCCCCCCCCCCTCTCTCCATGCCCCAAACTGTGTTTTAACTATTTTCCTACGCAATTTTCTCTACGTTACACTTAGTTGTTTTCTTTCTTTCCCGTATATCTGTTGCTCTAGGGATACCGAAACGTTACCTATGTTTCTTGTACTATGCACAGGTCAATTTTTGCGTTTCCGTAAATCTTACCTAATCGTAAAAAGGCTCCGTTTTAAACGTAAGACAAATTTCTTAAGTGCTCATCAAGACTATGTTTGTGCCTAGAAGAACTTCTGATAAGCAAAAAGGAAATCGGAAAGAATGTGAAAAAAAAAAGAAAGAGCCTCAGCTCGCGGGCACGCAGCTGTAGCCATGCCGCGCAGAAAGGAGGCCACCGGCGAAATAGCCGTAAGGGCATAAAAAATTGTCGCAACACCGCTAGCGAGGCGACGTCGGCTGTCGAGGAGGCGTTACAAAATACCGCGCCAGGAGAGATGATCCTTCCTCGCGCAGGCCTCGCGTCGGGACGTAGGGAAGGGGGAAAGGAGGGAGAAAGAGGGGGAGCTCGCTCGCAGGGCGACACGACCACGAGGAACTGGCACTGCGGGCGTTGAGAGCTTCCATCGCAGGTTCTCTCCCGTCGAGGTTTGAGGCGCGTCCCGAGGAGAGAAGGGACCCCTGGCTGCGGGGCCTCGCTCGCCCTGGCTGAGTAATTATTCAAAGCGCTTGAAACATTCACCCGCGCTAATGGGTCTCGGTCGGCGAGCGAGCTCCCTCCCTACCTCCAAGCTCGTAACGCCCGCGCTGACGGTGGGCAACGGCAGGACCGCGTGAAGTAGGAGGAGGGTGGCGTCCGTGAAGAAGGACGGGGTGGCAGACTCTAGGTGCGGCTCTCTCGTTCGGGTCGTCGTCACGTGCGGGAAAGTGGGCGCAGTGCTGGGGCGCCCGGCTGCTTCGCGAGGAAGCAAGGGCTGGCGGCGTTCTAGAGCGCGGGAATCGGGCGGGCGGTAACCCCCCCACCCCCCCTTCCCTCGAGCAGAAGGTGTGAAGATGACGTCGTGACGCATGTCCGCGCGGCCGACACGCAAGGGGCGGACGCGCCCGTCAGGACCACGCGTCCTCCGAGCTTGCGACAGGGGGTCGGCCGCACGTTCCTTTCGCTACGTTGCAGCCACCGATGTGGCTCGGGCTTCTCACGGGAGGCCGCTTGAGCCCACCAAAGCGAGGCGCAATTTGCGGCGCCTACAGTCTCATAGGGGCTGGCCATGATTATACTTGAGGGCACGCTGAGCGTATATAGAGGTTTTTAGAGTCTGCCGCTCTGTACAGTCGGAACTGTGAGAAACAGTGGCGAGCCCCGGTTCCCGAGTACTCGCGTCGGCGCCATTGCCTCTGCTACAGAATGTGCATGATATGATGATCCGAGTACCCCTTTCGCAGAGCAGGTACACTCGTGCCTTGCGCTATCGAATGCCTGATAGAAAGCCCACATTGTGAAGGTGTAGCCCCCATTCCCGACTTGAAGGGATTCCATGTTAGTGCAAGAAAATGGAGAAACATGACCCACTTCTACTTAATATCCGCACTGCAGAAACAGATCAGACCTTTGGCAAGGAACGTGCCATAGAAACCCTGCTCAGGTTTCCTTGAAACAGAAAGTGCTTCTGACGCCGCACAACTAATGAAAGCACCGTGAGCGTTGCGAATACTGCCGCAATAGCCGAGAACAACACTGTAATAAGTAGTTCTTTGCCTCTCACGGCATAGTCCAGTCGCTACTATGGTCGATGCAACAAATTGAAGAGGATGTTTTTACTGGTAAACTAGTCAATAAAATTGCTGGCTCTCCCGTAATCGAGAGTAGATGTAAGCATGAAATGGCAACCGGCAAAGCAAATTGGTTGGAGATGATACTAGCCATGTGGCAATCTTAAAATGAGTGTAGTGCATGTTCGTAACGACATACCCCACCGCACCGCGCCACAACGCACCGCGCCTTATTGTGCCATGGTCCACATGGACACTGGTCAGCTGGAAGACGAAAACTGTCTGAAGGGGGCACGACAGGCAGCGAAAGACGCTAGGAAGACAGAGCGCACTGCCCAGCTAGAAGAAGAAACGCGTCAAAAGGAGGCGCCACGCAGCTTGGCGCCATCTCTTCAGGCAACGCATAACCCACGCCGCTGAACTCACGGACCGCTGGCGCTCAAAAGAGCACAGGCAACCCTATCTTAGCGCCAAAAAATGACAATGAAGCGTATGGTGCCCTCTACGTGCCTTTTGAACGAGGCTATTGGAAACGACAAATAAAACTTCATCGTACTAGAAGTGACACTATGAGTGATATTGTGAACAAATATTGGCAAGAACTCGGAAGCAATATTTTTGTAACTTGTTTGGGCAGTAGCTAGCGTATGTCATGCGGTCCTGTAGAAAGGGTTAAAACTAGAGACCGCATTTTCTAAAGCTTTGACTGATTGCCTGGATGTTCTCGTTTGAGTGTCCGGATAACGGCTATGAATTTTGGCTCAAGGTCACTTGAAGGTAGCTGGAAACGGGAGCTAAAAGCTTTTCTAGGTGTACTTGATTGTGGCGCGAAATATATTTCCTGAAAAGGGGCATGACCCTTTTCACGAAATGCATTTCGCGCCACAACGAAGAATACCGGGGAAATCTAAGCACCAACATGCCCAGCAGGAAGTGCTTTTAAAAGCATTCCATGCTTAATACGACTCGCGTAATTTTTAAGGCCGCATTTCCGCTCTGCGCACAGCACAGTCTATGCACAAACAGCGCTGAAGTTTCGCGTGCTAACCGTAACGTAGCGACGGAAGGCCTAAGCGAGCTGAGTAAACAGTTTTCTGTAGCAAATGGTTGCAGTTTGGTGCATGGTGCAGACACACCGATACATGTGCGCGTGTGAAGCCGGCGCCTATGCAGGTGCGTGCCTGTTGTTCAAGATGCCTCGGCATTTTTGTGTAATTCATGCGGAAATGTACCAGCATTTCTTAGTTGCACACTCATCGAAGACAGCTGTAGCGCAACTTGGTCACCTCTGGTGCTCCTCGATTATTTTTAATCCCAGACCGAAACAGCCAACACATTATTCCCACTCGATTTGCTCCTCTGCTGCACTTCGAGTGCGCACCTCTTTCACTATATATATATATATATATATATATATATATATATATATATATATATATATATATATATATATATATATATATATATATATATATAGACAAAGAGAGTGAGAGAGAATTTGAGCGGTACTACTAGGTAATTAGACAGAACAAGTATTTAATTTCAACACTCTCGACCGGTGCACCGATGTTCATCAGGGTGTACAAGAACAAGTTTCTTGTAAGCACTGATGAAGATCGGCCTACCGGTCGAAACTGTTGAAATTAAACACTTGTTCTGTTTGCCTAGCAGCACCGCTCAAGTTCTTTACGGTTGAAAGGTAGCCTGAAGAATTTCCCTCTGCCAATATATATATATATATATATATATATATATATATATATATATATATACACACAGAGTGAGAGAGTGAGAGAGAGAGCACACCCGGCTACATGCTCGGCTCGTTTGTGCGCCGAACGGTTGGGAGCAGTGCAATCGCAACACGCAAGCGGGCATGTCACGCATATTTTTTTATTTCGCGGTTATCCGCAGTAAGCAGAAAAACACTAATACTTAATAAATAGAAAGACAGATACTGTTTATTCGGATGTTTTGCAAAGCGCTCTACAGTATTCTAATTGAATTTCTTTGCCTAACTTCGTTTCTTCAGAAGTTGGTTAATTATTCTTGACTAATTATCTAATTAAAAGATATGAGAAATAACGTGACACACAATATACAAAAGGGAGCAAAATGCATTTGGTTGCGCCGTCTTAGAATGCATCGGCATATTTTTTTAAGCAGTGGCTAAAATTAGCGGGAACACCCTGTACATTTGGAGCAGGGCTTCTGTGGAAAAAAAAAACCAATTGCCTGGAGGCTTGGGCATGTAATCTGAAATTGATTGAAGACTGTAGTTCGTAACCAGCACTACAAATATGGCAGCGCATTTGTTAGCTTTATGTACTTAGTCTGAGTTTCCGGTACTTCTTTCTTTTTCTTTGTTGTTGCAGAATTTTTGGTGCCCTTTGACCTAACGCTATTCCAAACGTTTCTATTCCAGTTCTGCAATTAGCCCAGCACATTTGGTAAAGAAGTTTTCGGACGACCCCCAGCTTGGCCTCTCTGTCACGCGACGTCACGAAAACCGAGATAGCTCCCCGTGATATGACGTGTAAACACTGATTATGCATGATTAAACCAAGTCAAATAAATTATTCCTGATCCGACGCCTTTTCACCATTAACCCTCTGCTATTGGTCAAAAGATTTTGGGCTGCCGCCACTTCACCTGTCTGTGGCGTGACGTCACAAAACCGCGAAAACTCACTGCATCAAAGTGACGTGTACGCGTTAAAGATACATTAATATGGCGCACAAAACTGAGCTTTTTTTCTGAATAGCCAGAGACTCCCCCGTTCCGAAAGGAATAGAAGGCGGCTCCCATCGATCACTCAGGTACTGGCTACTCGGAGCTGCCAGAGAGTGTGGATTTACTTCCGTATAATGAACATTTTGGCATGACAGTAAAACGTTATCGAGCCCTTTCAGCGCGCATACAACGTCGCTCTGCCAACTGTTCTCTGCTGAGGATCCGCTTTAGCGGCATTCTTAACCTTCCGTTACGTGCCGCCGCGATTTTCGACCAGCCACTGCAAGCTAAGCAAAGGGAAGCGGACCAATCCCAGACGCCGGCACCACGCTCCTCATCCGGTTATCTGCTTTCACTGCGCTGGCTCGGCCCCATCGAATTACTCTTCACTTGAGCCTGCTTCTCGTCTCTTATCAGTCAATTAGATAAGAAAAATCGCTCAAAGTAGGCAATGTTATTCGTTTTTAACGCAAACAAAAGTGACTTATAATCAAGGAGGGCGTTTGATTGGGCTCTTCAGACAACGCTGCGGGTCACCGTCCGATGCTTCAGTCGGCCGTTACTTAAATTTGACGTCAGGACATCGGAATAAAAACAGATTGGAATAGTTTTACGTTATAGGTCTCCTGGTTAGCATAATTTTGATCACTGATGTACTTTCACAGTATCTTGCGTCGGGGACTCGCCATCATATTACCGAGCCATCAGTTTGCGAATGTTGTGAACTGCAATGTGATGTTTCGATACCATATTCAACTGGTCATCTTACAGCGCTCAGAGTGTGCAAAAACAAAAGTCACAGCCCCTTTCCTAAAGAAAGATGGTTGAACGCGAACACGAAACCAAGAAATCCTGAGCGACCCGATGCTATACGTACGTGATTTGATTGCTTGTTTAGAATTGCAATTTTTGAACGTTGAAGTTGAAGGAAAACACCTTTCGTTAAGTCGCATAGCCTTTATTTTAGATCACGTAGCCGTTGATCACACGCACACACACGTTCACGGGTGAATCTACACTGGAACAGTATTGCCTTGTGATCGCTGTAGCAGACGGTCAGAGGCGTGACGCGTAATGCAATGCAGATATATACAGTTCGTCGGGGTAGCGTGGCGTTCAACCATCTTTCTTTACGAAAGGGGCTTCGATTTTTTTTTCCAGATCCTAAGGCAAGCCGGTGTTCATGCGCACTTGTCTCCGATAAGCAGGGAAGCTCAGTTAATCGCGACAGGGGCGCAAGTAGCGCCTAGCAGACGCAACTTGCGCTTCGAGTGAACTTTGTGCGCATGTGCTACTCTTGCTGACCTCGCCGCTTCGCGCCGTTATCAAGCACTGACCGGCCAGCCAGTCGACGCTGGCGAGGTACTACGAATATAAACTGTAGTGTTCTACTCAGATGTGTAAGTTGGCTTTTATGCAGTGCGTTTTCGGCACTCACGGACGAATCAGTGAGACATGGAAAGCTAAAACAGTACCGCCACTTAGCGACCACCCGCGCTCACTGAGATATACATCAAACGGCAGCTGCAAAATTGCTTTGTCTTTGAGTTTCCGCGCAACAAAAATATTTCTCGCACATGTGTGTATGTAATCCGATGCTATCATGCCTGCAGCTATCATTCTGAAGCTATCAATTGTGTAAGCGCAAATGCCAAAGCATCGAATTCGAAAACTTCTTATTGAACGGTTTACAGCTAGATACATTTTCTCCAGATATCTCTATCCCGCGTTTCGACGTTGTCGCCCAAAGCACGAAACGCAATGGGAAGTGAAGGCGGGCGCCCACATGTTGCACGCGCGACAGCAGCGCTCCCTCTCCACCCCCGCCCCCTTTCTTAAAGGGGGTTCAGAAGCACCAGCACCGGTTAATGGCTGACGGGGTGACATCGAAACAGTGACAAGGTGACGACATTGCTGTTGGTTGCTGCTACTGGCAAGCAGTAGCGGCTTGTATTTTTTTTTCTTTTTTACTTCTGTTCAGTTGCATTTTCTTTATCGCCTCCCGAAGCCGGTGCGCAATGCTCTAGCAAACAGCGTCAGCCTCGCTGTTAACAGAAAAAACACCCAGATGAGCGTTTGGTGCTTGTCCTCTAGCGCATTCCTATCTGTGCAAGTTTTTACTCCCATTGAAAGGGCGTACGAGAAGGCTCCCATTTGGGTGGGCATTATTTCGGCATACAACGGGAGTACCGTAATATGCCCACTTCACACCCCTTGGACTGGGAGGTACAATGGGAGTTTTATGAAAGAGTGAAAGACATTTCAGTTTAGGTGCCGCATTTCGATAGTCGCGAAATGCGAAAACACTCGTGTATTTAGATTTAGGTACACGTTAATGAACCCCAGGTGGTCCAAATTATTCCGGAGCCCCTCACTACCGCGTGCTTCATAATCAGGTCGGCGTTTCGGCCCGTAAAACGGAACAATATTTTATAAAGTTATACTTGCTGTCTCACACCATGTTTGCAGCGTGGTCGGAGCGCTCTGAAATAACCAGCGTAGTGTGTCTTGGACTCCTCTTTATTTGGGGGGTGGTGTTTGAACAGACATAAGTAGCAGCTGCGTTTGTACATACGACAAAAGCGCGAAAACATCCAAAGCGTCAGCATGCATCTAAGCGTTCAATCTAAGCATAAGAGCTCTTTCACCGTTCCAAAGAAAACTTAAGAGTGGCGCGTGGTTTTGAGCGGAAGAGAAAAACTAAAAAAAAAAAAAAAAAGATGCTTCGCGCTAATTCCTATAGTGGTTAGGTGAATGCTTGAGCACTGATGTATAAGTGTATGTGTGCATGCGTAACGCGCAACCGCGCTAATTCACTTTGCGAATAACCCAGGTGCTATATCGGGAACCTATGATACAGAACGAAATGAAAGACGCGAAAAAGACGCATATGGGTGAAAGTAAGCGGCCCACAAAACGGCCCACGTATTGCGTATGTGAACAGGTATACCAGGCACCCGTGGCAGCGTCCGTATAAAACAAGCGCAGAAGCAGAGCGGTCGGTGCTGTATCGGTAGCGTGCGCCGCACAACCCTCCGTGGCCGCCCGCTCACCGGCCGTCGTGTGGCCGCGTGTACACACACACGCGCGTGGAGGGCGGCATGGCTGTCGCTAATTCAATAAGGCCGAGTTGTGCGCGGCCGGCGGAACCCGTGTTTGCGCTCGCCTGGGACAACAGGCCGCGACAACCGGCGCGGGCTCGGCAGGCAGACGTGTTCTCGGGAGGTTTCTTCTTTCTCTCGTTTCGTTGCTTTGTGCGTGCGTCGTGTCTATGTGCTTTTCATTTCCTTTCTTTTTTTTTTCTTTCGCGATATTCAATTCGCGCCCGTTTTGCTCCGGATCTGATGGGCGTATATGCCGCATGCTGGACAAACAGCCGCGGCCGTGCAGTAGCAAAAAGAAAGAAAAACAAAGAGCTGGGAAGAAACTCCGCTGCGACGCGTCACCGCCGCGGTGACCGGCCCCGTGCTGGAACCACGGCGACGGTTCCAATGGCTCATGGTGCAGCGTTCAACTTTCACAGAAATAATGCTCTGAAACAATCAATGGCTGCTGTTTTTCCTCTGGACACGATTTAACAGAGGTTTAGCTTGACGTTGCGATAGTCTATGGGACTCCTTTGTTATCTTTCTTTTTTTCCACTGCAGAGAGAGAAGTAAACTTTATTGCAGGCGTATCGGTTATTGAGGCCCTGGCAGAGGAGCTAGCGCGGATGCCATGTGGCCGTGACGTGGTTAGCCCACTCTGCCAATATGTCTTGGAATTTTGGTTCATCAGTCTCGATCGTACGCTCCCAGGCCTCGAGCATTGGGAGCTTGCTGACGAATCGTTCTTGGTGAGGGTTGGATGGAAATTTTCACTGGTATACACATTTAGAACTCACATATTAACAAGCATGGCACTTTACATGCTGTTTCACGACTTCGTAAGTTATGTCATCACGTAAGTTGTCAATGTGCTACGATTTTCGAAGACGCTTTAGCGTATACAGCCTTATGATCACTTATGGCACCGCATGCACCGGGCGAGCTGCGCATGCGCGCATAAGCCAGTGGTACCTCGGCCGCCTGAGTGAGCGAGTAACAACTTTATTAATCGAAGGGCTGAGGGGGCACGAAGGCTAAGCTGCGTAGCCACCTGAATATTATTCCACCGATGTTAGTCTCCTAACGACAGAGTTTGGTTGTAAGGGATGCGGAGCGTGGCAAATAAATTTTCACCACCTCTACTTCTTTAAGCACGCACCTATAGGCCTCAGGATACCAGGCTTCTTTTTTCTAGTTCCGTTCATGTGTGTCCATCCCGACCATAAATCGAATCTGCGACCTCTTGCTGAGCCGTGGCGCGCGTAGTCATGCGTTAAGCCACTAAGGTGAATAACGCTACGTCGTCTGCAGTTCCTAATGATACAGCGGACGAAGCATCCTGTTTAAGCGTTCACCAAATATAGCTAGCGCGATGCCCGGTCCGCTAAACCGACGAGCACCGTAAAGCCACTACACATCCGCGCGAGCAGGTCGCTCTGCGCATGCGCACTTGGCCAGTCTGGGCATCACATTGCGCCATGCTAAAGCATCCCCTGTTAACGCTTTAGCACGAGGATGAGTCCGTTGCCATTATACCGCAGTTGTCCTGTGCCGACAGCGTTGGCAATAGCGGAACTGCGCAGTGCATATACACAGGCGGAGGGCACCTGTGCAGTAATTGTAACGTTCCATTTTCGTAAAGATACAGTGATAAACCAACGTCGTTTCTCAGACAGGTAGCATCAAGTATATAGGTATCTCTACTTGCAGGGTGACAGATAATTTCCGAACATCACTCCGGAGAGAGAGCGGAGAGAGAGCGATGTAAATAGGAAAAGGTAAATGAGTAGGGAAGGCAGGCGGGTAAATAAAGGCCGTGTCGTTGGGGAAAGCGGAAAAGTAGAAAGACAGAAAAAACAAAGCTGTTGGCCATAAATACTGAGAAGATGAGTTGAGAGGCCATTGTCCTTTACTGAGCTCTCTTCAAACAGTGTAATATACACGGCGAAACGCTTTGTCATAGTAGAGAGAAGATGATGGACCCGTATGCTAACCGCCTCCCCTGCCGCATGATACTCTTTTTGGTCCAACTGCATTGTACTAATTACTTGTTCCTGGCACATTCACTTTCGCATGCATTGTATCGTCGTTCAATGTGCCGTTTCTGTTATGTCTGCATGTTGCCCTGTATTGTTCGCCTCATGTGGCGGCGAAACGCGTTGTTTTTTCGCTATGTTAACTGGTTTGCACGCTTTTCTGCGAAGCGCATTTCTAGCGCTACATTTTAGTTTAGAGGGTCAATGTGACCTAAGCGTTAGAGCCTCAGCTGGCGTTCTAGTCAGTTTCATTGTGAGCGTCTTCCTCCTTTCCTGGCGGCGTGCTTTGACGCATTGGTGTTCTTTTGTAGGAAAGCGATCATCGAAGCAGTGTAACGAGTTACTCCTATATATGACCCAGATAGAGCGTCGATTCTTAGATGCTTAACACAACAATGGCACAATCTGCATCGTCACTGAGTAACCTGTATGGAATTTATCCCTTTGGATACCAAAGTATGAAAGGATAATTATCGAACCGCGAACCGCAGGAAAAAGCAGCCCACACAATGCCATTAATATCAAGCTCCAACAGTGGTCACGATCAAATATTAGAAGCTGTAAGGCATAACATTTCGAATTGGTTTCGTGGGTGTTTTTCGCTTAATCATAACGCGAGAAAATAATTTGCTTTGGCGCATTTGTTAGACACACGGAGAAAGCATAATCTGCTGCTATTCATGTGTAACCTGATATTTAATCATGATGGCGCATTGAGTAATTGCGCCAACACACGAGTGTCGGAGGTCTTGAGATAGCGTGGGGGTGAAATTCACACAAGCAATTTGTTTCGCGGCTTTAGAGATAATCGGCGATTGTTCTCTGCGCTCAAAATTTATGTCGTATTACGTTGCACTGCTGTCAGTACAAGTTTACTTGTATGACGAAACACCGTGCAAGCAAGGACTATGATTAAGCCAGGACTAAGTTCTCCATTGTGTTAAAGTTTAGGCCTTTATACTTTCTATCGTAGATAATGAGCTACTTTACCTCCAACCATAATATAATGCTCGTGGTTGCAAAACTTGTGCGCAAAAAGTTATCGCTGTATTATTTAATAGCACCTGCAGGCAAAAAAAGAAGTTTAGGAACTCGCGAGAGGTGCGTCAATCATCAAAGCCCTTCAAGGGTTTCGCTTCGTGACATGAAGCGCATGAAATTTACTTACGGTTCATTGTCGGGCCTTGTGCAAGAAAGAATGTTAGAAAGCGAATGTTTAGCCGGTTGAACGAACGCTGCGCCGTGCTCAGTTCCCTATAACTACGAACAAAATCGAAGAATGTGGCCATGTTGTTTTATTGATTTCAGCGTGCGTGAGCGAATGGAGAAGATATATACAGTGGTTTCATTTCTTTTTCAGGCAGGGCTTCAGCGACATACGTTAACTCGTGTCCATCAACAGTGGCTTCCTCTCTCTCACTTTTTTTTTTCTTCACGTCGTCGGTAGACTTGAAATCAAGCTTACTGCGAAGCAGTCTGAGTGACGTCACTTTTTCTTCCCTTTATTGAAAGCCAGCGACCTCTGATTTCGCACCAGAACACGCTCCTAGCCGAAGCCAAACGCACGTTGGCTACTGGGAACCAGCACCGTTTTCCAGCTCGCATACGTCACGGCTGTGTGCCATGCCAGCCTCGTCTGCATACACGTGGATGTAGCCGGTCGCTCGCGTAATCGCTTTCACCGCTCACGTATGGACACATGCGGGGCTTTGTTCTCATGAATCGCGCGTGCGTCGCGCTCCCAATTATGCGCCAACGAGACCGACGCGAATTGAGTCATCCGCTGCGACACAGCTGACGCGACGGGAAGCCATAGTCTCCAAGCTTAAGGGCCGGCGGCAGGTACGATCCACAAGACCTCCCTCTACCCCCTCCCCCCGCTCTCCCTAGCGGTCAACCGCCGTCGCTTCACTGCTCCACCGCCAGCGATTCGACGAAATGCGTGCCTTCGGGGGCGCCTCACAAGTGCAAACTTGTTGCAAAACGCGCGAGGCGAAGCGAGTTTCCGAAAAAAAGAGAGGAGGACGAGGGGAGGGAGGAGAGAAAGCAAGAGGTGAGCAGACGTCGTTGCAGAAGAGGTTTGCGTTCAATAACTCGGCGGTTGACGAACCTGCGTGCGACGTGACGTGTCAAAGAGATTTTCTTCGGGCTAGGGACAGCGAGAGAATTTTAAGCCGCAGTTGCGTTTTTTTTTTATTTTGCGTGTTCCCTTCTCATGCACAGTCCCCCCTCCCCCCCCCCCCCCCTTATTTTACTATGCATATGTTTTTGCAAACTTTCGCTTCTGCTTTTGGGGAGTGCATCACTTTGATGGCGCAGCATCTAGCGCCTGCGCGCCTTCGAGCACGTATTCTAAATGAGAACGTGACACGAGCGAATGCGTCGTCTGTCGCGGGGTTTCACGGGTTTTGTGCTTACTCGTCTTTCTCCAGGGGTAAATCTTGAAGGACGCAATTGTGCGGTGTCCTTGCTGTCCACTTAGAAACCTTACGCATGCATTTCGACCTCTATTGACTTATGTACTTTCTCTTTCCTCAGTTTCAAATCCGGCAGTTGCATTCCAGTTCACTCGCCTTGGTTTACGAGGCAGCTGTCAAAGGAATAGTCAAGAGAGAGGGAGAGAGAGAGAAAGCAAGGGTAGGAAAGGCAGGGAGGTCAACCAGAACAGCATCCGGTTTGCTACCCTACACTGGGAGTAGGGGGAATGGGGAATAGAAAGAGGAAGAAAGGGAGAGAGTAAGTGAATACTCAATAAATATGGTAAACGTAAGGGCTGACGAAACCAACGCAGATTAACAGAAAATGTAGTCATCCTTTTGCATCTTTTAGATCGCGGCGACATGCGTTGTGATCGTGCCGTGGTCATGATGTTCAGGAAGACACCTACGGGAGCAAGGCGCGTCTGCCTGCAAAGCTTGCGCTGAATCCACTGTATAGGAAAAAGGCGATTTCATGCAGTTCCGACGCTCACCTTACGTTACGTTTGCACCCAATGTACAGTATAGCTCAGAGAGAGAGAGAGAGAGATAGCGAAGAGAGGAAAGGCAGGGAGGTCAACCAGAAGAACGTCCGGTTTGCTACCCTACACTGGGGGAAGGGAAAGGGGGAACAGAAAGAGGAAAGCGGGATAGAGGGAACACTGTCTGTGCACGCAGCAAAGCGCCTGGAAATCAGTCAAGTCAAAGGAAGTGCTCCGTCGATACGTTAGGCTACCGTCACTCTCTTTCTGAAGCTAATCTTGGTGCTTCATAGCTGGTGATGCACGTTGAAGTCACCAGTGAAAACCAAGGAGCCGGTTGGCGTCAGCAGTACGTTGCAGTGCGTGGCAGTATATTTCTAAGCTAAACCCAGCCGTTCCGACTGCAGTACGAATATAATGATGCGGATGAGCCATGATGCTTACTCAAGAGTAGCAAGCACTCAATTGAGAGCATCCAGCACTTGCATTGCACTTCGCGCTGACGGAGTGTGCAGGTTATTTAGGAGCATCTACATAAAAGCGCCGTCATACAGCGCTCGCAGGGGTTTGCGCGGGGCACGCCAGATGATTTTGGAGGTTACAGAAATCAGAACGGTCGGTGCGAGTCCCGGTTATCAGTGGATGGCTGCGTATTCTCACTCTTGACCGATGGCTGGCAACTTCACGCTTACGAAAAGTTCGCTCTACCCTCCGGCTGCGTGTATGCGCGCCTTGTGTCCTCCTCTTTTAGTGTTTTTTTTTTTTTTTACTTTGAATGTATTGCACCAGACAGCAGCACTCCTCCATCTTTATCATATTTCTCAACGAATACCTGGAACAGCATGACAGGCACACCACAGCCGTTCGGGCTAGCATCTCGAGCTTCTCAGCAAAGTGTGCAAATGTCACCTCTCTTCTTACACCATTGCTGCGCGCCGTGGTCCTGATAAAGCAGTTGCTACTTTGCGCCGTTGGCGCGTTTAACTTGTTACCCCGGCGTTTTGATAGTTACACTGCGTAGAGAAGCAACAGTCAATTGCGCAATGCATTTCACGGTGGGTACAGCCCCGTACGGCGAGCGAATACTATTATGTGCGCGTTGACGAACGCGTAAGCGTGTACACAGAGCGTCCATTCATCCGGAGCGTGTCATCTTCATTCTCGTGCCTGAACCCCCCCTTCCCCTTCCCTCTTATCAGCAACGGGGTACACTGCGCCATTAGGCCCTTCCGCGGTGGGTTCCGGGTTGAACACCGCCCAGGGTTGCCGCTGCCGCGACGGCGTACGCACGTTCGCTCGCCCATAGGCGGCGGCGCACTTTGAAGAGACCATTAGGAAAAAGAGGCGGCTGCTTTGAGGAGGCCGCATCCTGAGGGGAAACGCATGTGGGCCGCCTCATCCCTCGCACGCTCCAAATACGGTACGCCACCATCTCCGCGACTAGAAGGGGGGGGGGGGAGCAATGACTGAGACAACGGTGCGGGTGTAGGGCGCGTTTGCTGTATACGGCGCGCCTCAAAAACGATAAGCGGGCCGATCTTGTCTCCTACCGGGCACAATGACCGCCGGAAGAAGAGATTCGCGCCCGATTTCGGTGCAGAATGCGGCGAGGTGTCCGGCGGCATTGAAGCGCGCCACGCATACCCGACGGTGCTTCGCGGACGCCAGCGCTGTCTCTTCCCGCGTCCTTGAGCGCAGCGAGGTTCGAGTTGCCGCAGGCGGATCATCAAAAGGTGATCGCATGACCGGCGCGTAGCTTTTTTTTTCGGATCTGCTCGGCTCTTCCTGGCTCGCGAGTCTTTTTCGACATGCGACGGGCTTCTCTCATGAATCGTACACGACAGCAAAGCGGTACTCCTGCAGTCAGCATGACCGGAGCGTACCGCGTAAGCGATGTTATGTTCTGATAAATTTATAAACACAAGTGGATAAAAAAAAAGAACTGAAAGAAATCATGGAACGTCTTGCAGTACACGAATTTTATTAGTTTGCAGTTGTGAAAGGCTACTCAATGCTTCCACAAGATGTGTTCTGCAAAATTACCATGCTGGCGGGACTCCGGGAACTGTACGGCAGTGGATAAACAATAGTCCGAAATACAAAGCAAGCAGTAATTATAGCTGCAGCAGCCTCGCCATATCTGTGCTGTCAAGCAAGACAGCGAGAGAAGGACAAAAAAGCAGGGAGGTTAATCATGGTCGCGTCTGGTCTGCCACGCTACACCCGAGGAAGGGTAAATGAGGGAAAAAAAATGCTTATTAGTCGAACAGTCCAAAGGCTTTCCTTTTTGGGGTTCTGATTAAGGGATGGCGAGTACCATGTAGCCCGCCGTGGTTGCTCAGTGGCTATGGTGTTGGGCTGCTGAGCACGAGGTCGCGGGATCGAATCCCGGCCACGGCGGCCGCATTTCGATGGGGGCGAAATGCGAAAACACCCGTGTGCTTAGATTTAGGTGCACGTTAAAGAACCCCAGGCGGTCAAAATTTCCGGAGTCCTCCACTACGGCGTGCCTCATAATCAGAAAGTGGTTTTGGCACGTAAAACCCCAAATATTATTATTAGTACCATGTCTTCTATGCCCCACTAAGAGAAAATAACTAACCCTCCCTCCCGCACTGCTATCGTGGCGCCCACGGTTCCGGTACACACGCACACACTTTCGGATTAAAAATTAAATTATGTGGTTTTACGTGCCAAGACGACTTTCTGATTATGAGGCACGCCGTAGTGGAGGACTCCGGGAATTTTGACCACCCGGGGTTCTTTAACGTGCTCCTAAATCTAAGTACACGGGTGTTTTCACATTTCGCCGCCATCGAAATCCGGCCGCTTTGGCCGGGATTCGATCCCGCTACCTCATGCTCAGCAGCCCAACACCATAGCCAATGAGCGACCGCGGCGGGTACTTTCGGATTAGTATAGGCCTGTAGACTGGGTATTGTCAGGTAACATAAAGAGAAATTTATGAATAGTAGTATTCCGTTGATATACGAGACCAGAAGCATATCGCTTGCCATGTTTCGGGGAAAACACTTATTTTGTGTAGTCTCCTTAGCGGATTAAATACGGTAAATAAGGGAGGAGAATGCTGTTGGCTGCAGGCCTTGCTGGAATTGCAGGCAATTGGAGAGATTCCTGCTTATTTGTTTCAGTAAATTAGTGGTATTAGAATAATGTTTGCAGACCTGTTCAGTTTCTGAACAATACTGAAAAAAATATGTGCTACCACCAACGACGAAATTTTGTACGAAGCGGCAACTGCTTCAAGCGTTTGGTTGGAATGACGAGAATCACATAGATTCCCACTTTCTTGTTGGAAACAAAGAATTCAAAAGCTTATATTTTTTTTACTGTGCTTTGGTGACGGCAGTTCGTGTGCAGTGCATCTGGTATAACCCTACCTGTTTGCGTAGAAATGGCCAGCACCGTAAGGTATAGCGACTCCAGGAGGGCAAATGCACACGGTATCATGTCAGTGCAGTTTACTACTTGTCTGGTACACGATCCTGAAGCACATACAAGCCAGGTAATGGCTACATCTCTGCGTGCCATTGAATTTCCAACGCGCTCCTATAGTACCGTAATCTCCAGAGTCCAGACGCACCACACAGTGAGCCGGCAGTGGAGGATCACAGAAAATCAAAGGTCCTTCGTTATGCAAAACAAAAAGAGCAAACCACGATATGAAATGAACACCGAAGGGAAGCCGACTGACTTAACTTTTCTTTTCCTTCTTCTTCTCTCTCTCTCTCTCTCTCTCTCTCTCTCTCTCTCTCTCTCTCTCTCTCTCTCTCTCTCTCTCTCTCTCTCTCTTTTTTTTTTTTTTTTTTTTTTTTTTTTTTTTTGCTTAAGCCGAGCAGCTCATATATCCCATAGAAGGGGCGGGACACAGCGAACCACGGTTGGTGAAAAGAGACGATTTCGACAGGCCACGGGCACTCAGCGCCACCTCCGCGTTGCGCACAGCGTTTCATCGAACCCTCGACGCTTGTGCCCGCGTGCGGCAGACACCGATGCCCGACGGCGCTGACCTCCCGCCGAGAGGCAGCGGCGCTCTTTGTGTGCTCGAAAGCCGGCGACAAATGGAAGAGGGCTACCTCGCACGCCACACGCACGTGCAAGCCCGGCGCGAGCGAGCGGCGGCCATCATCTAGCCAACTAGGGCTTTTCAAAGGAGGCGCGCGTGCCGGCGACGCCAGGGGCGCGGGCTCCTGGTTCGCGAAACACTGAGCGCGAGCATCATTGATCTGCGCCCTCAGACTCTCGCTCGCTCTCTCTCTCTCTCTCCTTCGGCGCGGCAGGAGGCGCATGGTCGCCGCCACGGAGGGCGTCTCCCCATTACCTTCTCCCGCTACTCCTGGTGGCAAGTCGGCCTCCCTTCCTTCTCCGTCCCTGATGCACCGCCGTCTACGCGCGTTCGTGACCGGCGGCGCGCTCGCAGGGAAGCTGGGTTGAGGTGGAAGGAGGCAAGGCGATTTGTCTCCCTAAGTCCTGCTAGACTTCCAACTTCGACTGTTGCCACAGTTTTTCCCCTCTTCGTTTTCGGCCGTTGAAGTAGGAGAGAAAAGGCGCCACAGATGCAAACTGGGAGGACACCACCCCCGCCCCCTCCCTCGTTCCAGACGCACGCTGAGATTGTCACGTGCGTGGCGACCGGGGCAAGTCCCGCCTTTTTTCTTTCCCTATTTGTCTCTTCCTCCTCAGTCCACGAAGGACATCGAAGCCTCTTCGGCCTGAAGAACCTGCGTGGCAGAGAAAGAAGGCAAACAGAAAGCATGTAATCGGAGCATCAGAACAAGGACGCATAAACATGGCGGCTGCTTTGCAACCTTCTCTCTCTCTCTCTCTCTCTCTATATATATATATATATATATATATATATATTTTTTTTTTCTTTTTTTTTCGGGAGCTCACCGAGAGTCACATCGGGCGTGGATTTGACAGGTTGCGTTCGCGAAGCTGAATGCAAGCGTCGAGTGAGTAATGGCCGCTGCTCGGCTGGCCGCAAACTGCGACGTCACCGAGTTTCAAATCGCCGTCATTACTCAAGACATCGCCCTCTCGGTTTCTGTGCAGTCGTTTCGGCACCATGCTTTCCTCTCCGCTAACATTTTTGTTCTTGTTTGTTTCTCTTTGGACGAAGGTGGGAGGTGACGGTGACGGTACAAAGAAAGCGCGTCAGGGCCAGACTTGTACACGATGCTTCAAAACTTATTTAGGATAAGTCACTGTGTATAGCGGGAAAAGTATTGGAGTGGAGCACAAAATACTCAATTCAGAAAAGTAGTTGAGTAGAGTATTAAGTGCTCATAAAAAGTATTTCGTTACATTGAAGATACTTCCTAGGTGGATTTTCCTGTGAAGTTCGAAAGGAAGTACAAGAAGAAAAAAGAAGGTATACTGCCACAAAGCTTGATTAGCATGCAAGATGAACTGATTATCGAAGTTTCGTCGGAGAGCTTGCCTCTGTTCTTAAAAACATGACTCCTTACGCTAAAATGACTTGATTAATTCACTCAACGGGGCGGCGATGTCATGTCGGAGCAAGAGTTCACGATTCGTAGGGTACTTCAGTGCAACAGTGACTTCCTTTGACTAATTTGCACACAGGTACGCAGAGAACGCATGGGCAGCTGAAACGCTTGGCGAAGGTTTGTTAGTGATAGCGCTGGCTAAAACTTCCAGGGTTAGTTCTAGTAGTAAAACGTAAATACCCCAGAAAGTGGACGGGAAGACGGACCTGGGGTAGTTCAGTTGGTAAGAGCATCGCACGCATAATGCAATGACGTGGGTTCGTATCCCACCTGCAGCCAGTTGTTTTTTCATCCGCTTTCATTTCCATTAATTTATCATTTCATTAATTCAGTTAGTAAGGGCAAGTAATTACCCCTATGTTGTCATTGGTGTTTTTGTTAGTTGGCTTCTTATGATAAGATTAATAAAAATCGGGCCCCTCGGTTCCCTTTCGTCTTGTATCCTGCAGCTGGCTCGTGGCTTGCATTAAAGTTTGTTTGGTTGTACAGTCTCCACTGTCTTATTCTTTGCATTGTAGCCGGTAAAAGCTGGTAGACAGAGGTTCTAACCTTAGTAAACCCGGTGTTTACGGACGCATATTTCGGTGACGACCGTAACTTCTGCCGACACTCAGACTACTGCGAAATATAGAGCCCCATATTTCTACAATGATTGTTACTGCTCTATGCAGACATGTTTGGCGATTCAATAGGGAACTGTATAAGGTGGGGATAGTTCATTGACCAACCCGCTATAGCCACAGCCAGCTTCAACGTAACTGTAGGCAACAACCCACCGAGTTGTACTTATATCCTCATCATCATCTCTGGAAAAATTCAAAATAAATAAAACTCATTGTTCTCTCCCCTTGTTACTGGGACACTCTGTCAGTTTCCCACATTCCGCCAGTAGACACTGCACATTATACGGCCTGCTCTTCGACGTGATGGGGGCAAGTTTCCTTTTTTTTTTTTTAGAACAGGGAATACCTGCGCAACACTCAGTCGGCAAGCACCCACCGCGTGGCCAAGCTTCGGCCGCGAAATTGCAGCAGTCTGCTGAGGACTGCATGTGAACTATGCTCAGCTAAGCCTGCCACATCGCCTTTTAGTTCTGTCAGAGAAATTTCGCTAATATACTAGCTCAAGGCAACAAGCACTGTTCAATTTTTGCTGAGAACGGCGTGGAAACCATGCTGGGTACGAGATCTCAGGCCCACCGCGAGGCAGTAACCTCTGCAACAGATGATCTTAACACCTGCTCTACCAAGGGGCCAACATAGGTATGCACAAGTGTCAGGAAGCGACAACGGGGTAAGAAAAACTAGGCCGCAGTTAAGAGAAAGAAATTGTGGGGTTGGGGGGGGGGGGGGGGGGGCTGCAGAACTGCGGGGTAGTTTAATCCTTTCAAGGGACAATTCCGGTCGTACGCGCCGCGGGGGACCTGACCTCTCGGCGGAACGAATTCGTGTGCGCTTGCATATGTTCAGCAAAAGAATTGCGCCTCTAGCTGGCACTTGGGTTGTTCTTGTGCTTTTTTGCTAGATGTTCTTTCCAAGTACTTAAAATAAAGCGAGCAATTTACTCTGAAATGTATCTAAGTTAAAACGAAAATACTCCTTTGAAAAAGTGTCTCCAAGATACCAAAATACCGTGAAAAGTAGTTAAGACAGAGTAACTTGAGTAGAGTATATAAGATACGTACAATTATCTAGTCAGAGCTTTGTATTCAGTAATTATTTATTTTGTTTATATACAAAACTTCCAATAACATGGAGCAACTTTGAAATTTCATCATTAGAAATTAAAGCACTGTAACCTTAGAAGGTACTGGTCACATATTGTCACAAGGCCACAGCTATAGAGTCACAAGGTGGCGCGAGACGCAAGGTGTCTTGTTTAATGGTAAAAGCGAAGCACTATATGCGCTTGCAGCTGGGGAGCGATAGAATGGGCTTTACCGCATCAGTGGCTGGCATGGTGAGACAGGTTGAGGTCTGTGGCGGCGCTTGCAGGGATTGGAAATGCGCGCCTTCGCTGTGCTGTTCCCCTACACCTTACACAAGGCATTGTAGAAGTTCCGTTGCATTTCTGTTGATTTTCTCTTGCATTATATGGACGTTCGGTTTGAATGCAGTTGAAGAGCATGACTGACTTTCGTAAGTTGCTATGGTTAGAGCTAGAATGCTGATTAGCGACTCGAAAGGAAAGAAGAAAGAAGGCGGCTCTCTTCTAGAACCGTGTAGGCATTCCGAGTGCCGCCTTCGCGGAAGGTAAAGAGGTCATGAGCATTCGCCGTTTTGCTGCTGAGTAGCTGTACGCAAACAATCCTTAAACAAAGGTCATTGTACTTACTATCGCTATAGTTATTGTCGCAGCATTCGCTTACCTGGGTATATCTGCAGATGGTAACGGTAAACTTAGCTACATTACTTGCTAAACAAGCTAGTCACTTTTACTAAATTTTCTCCGCCACCATTTCCAAACGCCGTTAGCACCCCCGAACACTATGTTCCCAGCCTATAACGCATTTATTGAACCCACTAGGAAATGGGCCAAAGTAGGGTCCGATATATGCGTTATAGGGTAAAAACAATGCATCCGGTGGGGCTAACTGCGTTTGGAGACAATTTAGTAGCGTCTACCTCGTTCAGTAAGTGATGTTGCTAACTTTTCCGTTACCAGCTGCAGTTATTCCCAGTGTAGTGAATGTAGTGAAAACAATGTGACGCCATTTTTTCCATAGTGAACGGGAATATAGGCCACATTAGGGCCAGCTAGGCCGAGATATCAACAGGAGACGACCGCTAACCGTTCCTTGTTACAACAAGGACAAACATACCGCTGATTCGCAAGTCACTATATATATATATATATATATACAGCCCACGGAAGAAAGGGCGTCTACCGTCACGATCTGCTCCGTATGTCCTCACGATGCGGACATCCTCGTGCGCTACTGTTAGCCCCAAGCTTCGTGCTACGAGGCGGGGATTAGATTTTTAGCATCGATAATACGCGATGGAGTTTTCGGAAGCCGCGACAGCCCTCGGTTGTGGCACTTGGTCATTTAGTAAATTAAGTAATATTAGGGGAAAATGAAGGAAAGTTAATTACTGCTGACCGCAAATGTATAACTGTCTAGCGCAGTCTGCTGGCACTGCGTCTGCATTCACTCGAAAGAGCTTATAAATCGGCAGTGTGTTGACAGGAATGAAGAGTTGGTGATAGCGCTTGTTCTCGTACGTTACATCTGTTTTTGTCTAATTTATTCTCGTTTAGTTTTGCGGTCAACGTGCGGTAGCAGCTCAAGAGTTCCTTCCCTTCACCTTAGATCAGGGAAATCTGATTGGTACGACAAAAGAGAATACGCTGACTTGGAATGCAACGAAATTAACTTCCACCCCTGACTTTGGCCTCCCGTACAAGGATCATCATCACTGCAGACTAACGGGCACAAGTTAGGGATCACTCAACCAGAACGCGGTTGGCATAGCATGCCCACGAGTCGGTGCATATCAGGTGCGATTTCGTGAATTTTGTGGGAGTTATTACTCGTTCACGGGGCCTGTGTCGAGGCGTCTCCAACGGTGTGGAACAACGTGTCTCACTGTTGTGTGCGTCGACATCTCACGCAGCATACTCGTTCGATCAAGTTTCATTACTTTTGGTATAATGGGCGGTGATTGGCTAATCCTGCAAGAAGAACGCCAGTCGATCACTCCAGTGAGGTGTCTCCTGCTGTATCCTGCAACAGAGAAAGTATACCCGAAGTTGTTAGACAAATAATATACGCGCTCCTGGTCAGTGCTGACCGGTGAACCTCCCTCGCGCCTGCCGCGTACCGACAGCCGCGGGTCACAAGTTCAAAATCGGAGGTCGTGCTTTGCCACCTTGAACTACGGCTTCGGTTGGCGTGGTTCCAGAGGGCATGCTCGGGGAATCGTGGCGGGAGCTAGAAGGGGTCATGGGAAGGGCGCCGCCTCGTCACGCCTGCAATGCGCCAGGAGAACTTCTCGGAAGGCCCTTACGGGACACCTGCAAGCTTGGCCAGTGCCTTCTTCGGGAAAGTTTGAGGTCTTCGCCGCAGACTCCAGCGCCTTTTGGGAATAGGCTGGACGAGTTGGGTCTCGCACAATACGATTTTGCTCTCTCGCGGTTTTTCACAAGTGTGACGTCACAGTTGTGTCATATGTATACGCTTAGCCCTTTCTTTATGTTCGGGTGGTAAATTTCACGATAGCATGAAATTAAAAGTACTTCCTTTGGCATGTTTGCGGCCGGTTTTGTGAGAGTAAACTCTGCGAAACTCGCTAGGTTGACTTTTTCGTTCCTTCGCGACGCAATCTAATAATTTTAAATAGATTGCCGAGCCCACACCATGAACATTCATTACGTATAAAGGTGAGCTAGTGCAGCATAAATTCAAGGTGCCGTCACCACTTGTCTTTTGTTTTTATGTATTTGATGCATAGTCGCCACCCAAGGTGAGGCGCGCAATTTCGAATAAGACTGATTAAGATTAACGGATGAGTGGGGTTTTCCTTAGGGCTCTGAATTTCGGTGTCCCAGAAGTGTAATATATAACAGAGCGTCACTTAAATTCCTCGTTACCGCCTACTTAGGTTGCGATCTGGAAAAGGTTTGACGTTAAACAAAGACGACGTGATGGCATGTGCTCATCATTTATAGTTAATGTATTCGCGTATTCAGCTATCAAAGTTGAAGGTCAGTGAGCCATAGCACTCATGCCAGTCTATAAATGTGGCTATAAGTGAAACATTTGACAGGCTATGCAACGATAATATATAGACTGACTTCGCATTGGCATACATATGGCCTTTAGGCAATGTCAAATCGCGAGTCTTCTTTGTATTTCGGGCAAAAACACTAAATTCGCGGACGCTTGTACGTACTTGTTTCATAGCAACACGATTTTCTCTAAACAGTGCAACGGCACCCGCAATGCGACAGATGCGTTGCCGAAGTTCACTACTCCTGAACCGCGCACTGGCCTCAATAATTGTCTGTAGCATGATGCGGCACGGCAAGCATCTCATTGAAAATATCAGATCTGCACGTGTCGACACGCGATTCTCTGCTTTCATATGGTTGTAACAACCCCACCCGCCTCCAAAAAAGAAACAAGAGGAAAAAGGACTCTAACTCCTTGGATAAGACTATTCTTCTTGTTCGCGCACAGACGCCAGCCCAATCAGTGTCTTCGTAAAGCACGAGCTATCGCACAAACTGCGAAGCGCGATGCGCAAATAGCTCGGTGGTTATAACGCATCTGGCTACCAACATTGTCTGATGCTGCTGGACAACCTGGTGCTTCTTAATTTCCATGCGATGATCGTGAAGCTGATGTGAAGTGCTAACCTCACGACGATCAAGATTGCGGTGACACAACGATCTATGAGACAAAGAAAACAAAGATAAGGCAAATCGATTCTGCGGAATCCCAGAAGGTGGAAAAAGGTTCATGAAAGGAAAAATGGTCATCCGCCCGATTGTAGCACGAAGCTATACACATACAAAACCTATACGGGTTCCTCAGAAAGAAAACTTAGTGGTGGAAGAGAAATTCGTCCTGGTCCGGGACGAATTTCGCCTCCACCGCGAAGCTTTCTTTCTGAGAAACCTGTACAGGCTTCCTGTGCATATCGCTTCGTGCTAAAATCGGGTGGATGACCATTTTTTTCCTCCCAAACGAAAAAAACGGTAAGGAACGGGCCGAAGGAGGAACTCGGCCAACGCAATTTCACGCCCCTAAATGCTGTCGCACTAACGTAGGTCGATGCATTGTGACGGCCACGATACGACGAGGTCAGGGAAACGTTAATCAGTGGTTGGGTCAGTTCAGCGACGGCACCGGGAACTGGTAAAGCCATGTATGCATTACAACCCTAGTATTTAACGCAGAGAAGCACATCAATGTTGCTATTCTTCGGTGGCATTTAGGTCGCACGCTCAACTGCATGACCATTGCCACGGCAACGTGGCATATCGCCGCGCTACGTAAAGCTACCGTTAAAGAAACACATACTCTGCATGCACCGCCCACTGCAGGACATCTGCAGAGACGAAAGGGAAGTGTACACACTCTGTGGACTGTTCGCTGAATAAACGGCAAAACAGTCAAAACGCCGACAGCTAGAGGAGGAACAGAGGGAACAAGACAAAAGCACAGCCTCTGGACTTGAAGCAGCACTCGTGGGACTGCCGGTGCGTGCAACTAGGCCAGCCGCCCGCGCGCCCGCCCTTATGCAGCTCGGGCGCGACGAGATCTGAGGACGCGTCCAGCCGGCGGGGCGTCTCGTCGCTGCACACGCAATCGAAAATCCTCAGCGGCCTCCGCCGCCTTGGCGACGTCCAGCTAATTCGGTGCAACGTGAGGGTCAGAAGCGTGAGAAGGTCAAGTGTTGAAAGCGGAGAACCGCCTTCTACGCTGCAGCAGTTGCGCTCTCCTGAAATACATTGGCTATTGGCAGCAACGCACACGCACGCACACACCTACGCGCCCTTACGAGCGCGCGCTCACACACATACACGTACAACAGGACACCCTTGAGGAAACAGCTAGCAATGAGGCGCTGTGAAAACAGTAGACACCCAATTACTGTTTCGACGCGATTTTTACACCACCCAAGGATTTGAAAATGTGCGTCAGGTTACAGCATCCCTTCTCGATGCTGTGATCGCCTTTCATTACGTGACATCTCACTGTAACCCTTAATGTTCCTCTCAGGCAATCAAAGTTCACGTCCTGCGAGCTATCCCTACATTGCCAGTCGGGAATCGTTCTATACACAGAACACGGGCGCGCTGCACGCCTAGAAGCTTCGCACGGCAGCTGAGTAGTACGGTGATGGAGGGTCTTACACTAAGCTATAGCTACCTACTTTGATCTCTGAAGCCCTGCACGCAACTGCCGAAACCTGCGGTACGTGTCGGCTAGGTTTGCTTCCTCGGCGGGCGGCTGGCGCGGAAGGAAGCAAAGCAAGCAGCAGAGCAGGAGGGGCCGTCGAAAAGGCTATCAGTGCCACACGCACGCCCCCTTTCGGCGCAGCAGCGGCCCGCAGCAGTTGCTCGCAGGGCAGAGCCGGTGCATCGGCGCCGTAATGGTCTTCTCGCAGGGCGGGGAATCCGCCGCAGAAGAGGCCGGACGCGCCGTAATGGCGGTCATCCGTCTTCATTGCGGCCGCGGCGTGCCATCTTCCACGTTCGGCCGGCCCAGGCAGAGCGGGAGGTGTCCGCGCCATGGGCCGGCCACCTGACGCACTGGTCGACGTCGACCAGACTCTTGTTCTTGCCCGCGTAACTATCTATGCTTTGTCCAGAGGAGGAGCTGCGTGGCCAAGGAACGAAGGAGGGCCGGCGCATGCGTAACCTGTGGGAACTCTTGAGCTCCCTACGTAGTCCTGAACATCAGCAAGACTCTTGATTGTAGTTCCGAATCGCTGATAGAAAGGAATACTGACTGAGCTTACAGTGAACAAAGGAATTTATGCCACAGTCTCGTGGATTTCCCAGCTACAGGAACTTAGCAACACTGTTTCTATCATCAGTGACGAAACTCGGCTAGCTATAACATCCTCAGTCAAGAAAACGGTCGTGTACTATTTATTACTACATAGGGATATTAGTGATGAAGCGGCTAGCAAGCAGAGAGTTAAAGCAGAGAGGTTAAGGCAGAGGGGTTAACTACAGACGAGTATTCTGGTATTCTACCCTATAATGGGAGCGAGGTAAGGGGTAGTGAATAATCGAAATAATACCCGAGCGAGAAAGCACGTCCGCATAAAAAAAAAAAAGAGAAAGAAACGGCAGGGGGCGGGATGCGATCGCCCTTGACGAAGACAGGGTCCTGCTATCGAAACGTTGACCAGCCTTTCTGAGGCACCCTTATCCCTGTTTATAACATTAATACCACGTATCTCTAATAAGTTACTTAACCATAGCAGCTTTAAATGCTCATTGACCGACTTCTGGTGTGACGATCGAATAGGAAGGCTTGTCCGCCTGTTGATTGTCCGCTGTGAAAACGGCCGCTCGTCGGAACGGGCCAACAAGGTCGCGAGCGACCACCTGTGTGCGCTGTTGCGAGGACAATGGCAAAGTACATGTGGAAACTCCCTTGCTGTTTTATCATGACGTCACTACCTCGGCTCAAGAGCGAACGAGACACTCTTGGACCAGCGCTGGCATATTTTGTTCTCGAGACTATTAGCAACTGCTGCCCTGCTTACTACCAACCTAAACCGATGGGCCTGTCACACCTATCATCAGCCTGTGGATTTAGTCACTCGGTTTTACTATTCTCTGCCACTCTTGTCCCTTTCATTTGAGCTATAAGTGTACAGTCGGTAGTATTCGTTGATACTCTGGGGCAAAGAGCCCAGTATTGCGCCATCACCGACTCACCATGAGCCATACAGTTGCTGAAGTAAGAAGGTACCCATTTCGGCAATGGCATCAGACACCCGTAATAAAGCCTGCAAACTGCATCAAAGCATTATGTTAATGGCAACGTTCATGCCGACCGCGCTTCCACAGAACGTAACAGCAGTCCTACGAAGTCGATTCCAGAACCGCTTTCGCGGACAGAAGCGGCTCGCAGAGGCCTCAATAGGCAAAAGCAGACATTTCTCCACCGCATAATTAACAATGTGGCCTAAACTTCAATAGTCAGACTGGCTGATGTGTTTGACGTGCAGTGAAGACTTGCAGCTCGTTACATATGACAACAGTCCTCGAAAATAAGATAATCTATGAAGGCCACGATGCACTTTCTCCGCTACTCGAGCTTGGACGCGCGGGAACATTGGCGGCCCGTGGGGAGACACCTCCACGCTATGCGGGCAACGAAACTCTTTCTGGTATTTTTTGAAAACCACGAGACTCAGTCACTCTTGAAAAGCACAGCATGCGTGTCCATAGGTATACGGCCCGTTTGTGGGCGTGCGATCATTATATACATCATACTTCTCACTCAACACATGGGTCGTTATGCGTACAGCCAAGCAACTCCATCTTTAATAAAGACAAAATCTCCATCCCTAGGGTGGATTGCTCCCCAGAGCCCTAAAGAACCATGCATTCTTGTCGTCACACCAGCATATTCATCATGTGCAGGGTGCAGATGAAGTTGCATTAATGCCCTGGACAGACACAAAGAATAAATTTGATTCTTTATATCTGTCCTTCGAAGCAAACTCTCCGCATGGAATCATGAAAACTTCAGTGAAGCTCGTAGCAAAAGCACACCGTTAAAAATGACCGGACGCGAGGAAGGGCTCACGTTTAAAACATCACAGCCATACAGAAGCTCAACGTCGTGTCTTATGAACGGACACGTTCAAACCGCTATTATTGTTCTTTACTGACGGCAAACGTACAAAAAAAAGGGCTTCTTATAAACCGGCTATTTCTGGATACAATAGACAAAGGATGGCTGTCTCCCCTGCTCCAACACCCTCCCAAAAGAAAAAAAAAATAAAAGATGCAAGCCATATATTTGGAGGCAAACACACCGCAGTCACGTATAGCAGCAGTTACCTAAACATAACACAAGACGAAAAGGGCACAAACAGAAAAGAATAAGGCTAGTCAGGCAGGTGTCGCGCATGCAAACGCAGAGTGGACCATAATTTTTTAACGCGTTGAACAAAAGCAACTGATTGCTCTTGGCCGCCGTTTCATCCGTCCATATTCCCGATTCCACTTGCAACTCGAACAGCTCAAGAAAGCGCGAATCGCTAGTGCAAAAGGCAATCACACGCGCGCACGCATTCGCAAGCACAGATGCGCTGTTCCCCGTTAGTTGCTGCGGGGCGCTCGGAATCGACGCACAGCTGGAGCGATGAGCGGCTGTTCGAAAACACGAGTTCGTCTTCCACGAAACCGCCGCCGCTACAACGCTTCGCCAGAAGGGCAATAATTTTTAAAACACTCCGGTCGCTAGCTCGTCCGTGCTCGCACGCGCAGCACATCCTCGTTACCGTCTTGTCTAGCTAAGAGGGGGGGGGGATGGAGGGGGAGGGGCAGGAGGGCGCATGAACGACTTGGCAGGGAGGCGTCGGTTGACGGGGCCAGCGTTTACAGATACTTTTTTTTTTAGTTTCCGAACTCCCGGCCTCGTCTATGGGTAGCAGGCGGCCCGCTGCAGTTCCCGCCACCACAGCGCTGCCGTCAACCTTTGCGTCAAACGCGCACGCGTCGTCTGCTATTGACCCTTTTCGCGGCGATCGCGCGGGCGCTGCCATGTTTGATCACGTGGTGACGCGTCCATTGCTTGCCTCAACTGCCTCCGCTGCCTCCGTGCTTACATTGGATGTGTATGACGCCGGCGCGGCTTAGCAGACCTCTGTTTTAGAGACATCTTAGACGGTGACTGGGTGGATCGACACGAAGCTTTGGCCACGGCTTCAGAGAACATGCAAAAGAGCTCTTGGAGCTGATTAAGCTATCTCCAAACGGCGCGAGCAGAGTATATGGTGCTTGTTCTAAAAGCAGGGCTAAACATGCATTCGAAGATTTGCAAACATTCCCCTCAAGAATGGAATCAGTATTGGTGTCTGTTGCTTTTTATTCTTTCTTTGGCAAATATCTTGAAGCAGCGGCTTGTCACGTTTCTGGCTCTAAAGTTCCTCGCTGTGGTCACTATCGGATTATTTTCTGCCTAATCGCTCGCTGGTATGCTCAGTTCCGATAAAATTGTTCTTACTGGGCACGAGGCTGGAATCGTAGCTGTTTTCTACATTATAATACCTTGTAGCAAAGATGTATTATCGCTATAGTAACTCGCTTACTCTTGTGGACCGCCAGGAAATATTCGGCTTCGACCATTTGCGTGCTATCGGTGTAGTCCGTCATTTATTGTGCGTATATAGTGCGCATATATTCAAGTGTGCGCTCATTCGCTTATTCTTGGCGCGTTGGCGGTAGTGTGGGTGTACATTTCCGAACCAGTTGGGGTAGATGTGTGTAGATATTGTGCGCGAAATTTACTATGACAGGAAGCGGCGCTACACTCTTTGTCGTTTTTTAACGAGCGGTACTTACGCTTGCCGATGTTCTGGGGCTGAAACACTTTCTTTGGTAGTTAGCGATACAACGCTGGCGCATGAGCAAATTTCTGCATCCTCGAGGGAAGCCGTACATCTCAAAGTGCCGGTGACACGTACGGACAGTTGCAGCAGCGGTCCACGAACTTGGCCACAGAGATTCGTTCCATTCCTTAACATGCCAGTCACTATTTTTGCAGCCATCTACTGCACACGTCTTCAATCCACATGATTCAACCCAGCATGATCGGAGCAAATTGCGTGAGTAAAAACTCAGTTACATTTCCGACAACTGATCGCACAGAAGCAAGGTGGAAGCGGTAATGGTTTCGTATTCGCGCGCTGTCACTGAGGCCACGTGCAGCGCGCCGCCGAAAGCGCCATCTCGTTTCTCTAGAACAAACTGCTCCGCAAAAAGGGTCAATAGCCTGGCGCGCTTATAGTTGCTTGTCGCGGCGCTCAGCGGGTTTTCCCTGCTTAGACGACAGCTAGCTGTATCCAAGCGCTAGAGCTCTTCTTTTTGTTGTAGAAATTTGAAGGCTGGTAGACAGCTTGCTGTATCCAAGCGCTAGGGCACTTCTTTTTGTTGTGGAAATTTGAAGGCTGGTACATGTTCCATATCTCCTTGATGCACTAGCCTGTCGTTAGACGGTACTGTAAAGGTACTCCGCGATTTGAATGGGCTTCAAATGTTTTAAACATCATGTAGATGCCGTTTTGGGCCAGCTATACGCCTACTAGTCAGATTTTGATTCAACAGTGTTCCAGAGTTCATATTAAGAAAAAACAAAAAAAAACATCCCACCTTTACCATACACGCACAAGTTAAGAAGCACTCAGAATTAAACATGTGTCACATTTATTAAAACGAACCGCTTCTTACGAGCACAAAACAGTCAATGTTGTGTGCTGTAGATATAATGTCTTGCGAATGAGGTCAGTAGGACCTTTCAACTTGCCTCAGCAGCATTTTTTCTGATCGCACTTTAACATCATTGCTGGACAGTTCACTTCTTTTCACTACTCACAAATGTGCGCAAGAAAGCGGTGACGCAGGCATTCGCAGTTCCTTGGAAATGACGCTGTCCAATTGCTGCATGATGAGAGGAAAAATCCCGTAACAATGCCTTCACGCTTGTCTTCAGACTTCTTATTTTCATTCATATTTGAAGCTTTTTGGGCAGCTGACCGCCGTAGCAATGTGGGAAAGTGCTGAAAAAGAAAACGCGCTCGTGAGCAACAGCAGAAGACTGCAGAAGATACAATGCTGCTCTCATCTAGGGGAAACATGGCTGGCTGCTTTGTAGCGTTCCCCGAAAAGTTTATGGAAGCATTTAGGCACCGTTATTACATCCAGTAAACGCATCGTATCTCCTTAGTTGTTACCAAAAGATGGCTAATTTCTTTTTTGGTGTTTTCTTGCCACCCATTAGCATAAAAATAATATTGCATTTTTTATTAGAAGAAAGCCTCTGTACATAGACTATAGTTATAGGTGCTCTTGGGGCGATTTAAAGCAATAAAAATATAATCTTTGCAAAAGGTTTGTTTCAATAAACTACGGTTGCCAGCCGGTACTTACACTTATAGCCGGCAGTCAGGCGGTTTACTTACACTGGCTAACCTCTCTTTGTTTCCCTCTCATTTTTTTCCTCCTTCTACGGATGAGCAAAACTGCCAACTTGTTCTTGAAGATACCGCCTATGTAGTAAACCACCCCAGGACGTCATGCGGTCCCTTCAATACTACAGCGGATCACGGACGTCGGGGTTTTGCTTTTTTTTTTTCTCGAGTATTTGGATATCTTTCTGACGCTAGACTTTCTGGACCGGATGTATTATTTTAACTTTTACAGAAATCGGATGCGCGCACAGATGTCCAAGAGAGTTACGCTAGACCTCCTGATGTGTCAGCCAAGCCAAACGTCGTGATGTATTTCGTATGCCGCAAGGAAGCTGTGCTGTGAAAGCTCCAGTGTTTCGTGGGAACATGAAAAATAGCAGATGACTTCTTGAGACATAGTAGAACTAGTTTACTAGCTCACGCAGATGGGCTATTTAGTATTCACAGTGATCATATTAGCGCGTAGCTTATAGATCTCGGCATGATCGGACTGGCATCGACGATCAGTACTACCAAGAGCAGTCAAATAAAATAGCAAGAATTAAATCGTCGCTTCTTTATTAGTATATATGGAGTGTCGCAGCTAAGGCTAGTGAAGTGGTTCAACGAAAAAGAGGGTTATAAAAACATGCTGCAAAATATGGTCTTAAGACCAACAGCGATAGGTCATCAGACGCCTGACGACCGAATACCGTAGGATTTATAATTGCATCTTGCCCTGGAGTTTTTAAAAATCTGTTTCTTTCTCCTTGAACAGCTCGGCTAGCGTTAGCTTGGGCACAGGCTATAATCGCCTACAGGCGATTTATGTGATGAGCCGAATGTTTGTGAAGAAGTATATTAAACTCATCGAAGGGGTCGCCACTCTTTCTTGCTTGCCGAAATTCAGCAGCACTGATGGGTTAAAGACTATGATGACCTAAACAAACCCACAGCACGATATAAATATTAAACGAAACTTGGAAAATAACAATAAAGAGTGTGTGCAAACTCGGCGGTATTAAAAAAAAAAGCACAAACACCAGTACAGCAACAATACATGACTGAGAAATGCAAATGCGTTGATGAAAATCTCCATAAAATCTTTCTTTGGCAGGCAATATAGGGTGCGCTCGGACTTGCTGTCGATGTTATTACACGGAAGACTCCCGCACGAGTGGTTAAAGCGCTACAAGCTGCATCCTTGATGCGGCTGGGACAAGCTTTAGCTGTTAGCCGAACTCTCTATCGAGGCGTACATATCATTATTTTGATTACATTCGCTATCCCCTTCTTGATTACTTAAAAATATTTGTATTATATTATGTTCTTATTCTCTTACAGTACGAAAAAAAATCGAGTAGCAGACATACGCGGGTACTTTCGTACATCCATCTCTGTATAGTGCAACCGAATCATGGTATGTATAGAACAGAGCAGTTGTTTCAGCACTTGAAAGGCGAGCTCGACACGCACTTTGCTAAACGATACTGTACACTATATGCAGCTATAGTGACAGAACGGCGTTTCCCCATATATTGTCCGTGCCACGCTGCATGCAACTTAGCGGAGTCTAGCGAGCGCGCAGTCGCGACGCGCGAGTTAGGCGAACGTTTTAATGTTGGCTCCACGAGACGCTCGAGGCCGTTTCTGGTTAAAAGCGAATCTAGTTCCAGCTGCTGCGAATGAAGCTGCTCGGCCAGAAACAAAAGGCCAGCGTGCCTCTCTCTCTCTCTCTCTCTCTCTCTCTCTCTCTCTCTCTCTCTCTCTCTCTCTCTCTCTCTCTCAAAGGCCTCCCATCTCCGGACGTCGCGCGCACATCTTTGCAGTCAGCGGGAAACGGGTGCGAGCTGCGGTCGAGACCGCGGGATCGTATGGGAATTGCACGGGAATTGATAATCGACCTCCTTCGTAGAATTATGTGGATACGACGCACATTTTTAAGCCCTTGTGCCGCGGAGCTTACGAGAAAGAAAAGCCAATTAACGACTACAATACTGTTTACTCTTGCGCGAAACGTTTTGCAGCATGGCGACTACGACCTTGCCCGCGCCCTTTCGGCAAGAGAAGTAAACCCACGAAAACCACATGATCCACGTGACCGCGGATCACATTGTCTGGGGGGAGCGGCTGACTTTTCAATACGCCATATCCCGGATCAGGCCCAGTTTACTAGTGCACTATCTCGAGGACTGGCCCACCTTACTCGGCGAGAAGGCCACCCATCAGACGTGCCAAACCTCCAGAAAGAAGGCGTAATAAAAATGCTTGGCTTTAATAAAGCGATTACGTGGTTGAAGTTCTATATTTGTTGCACTGAGGATATCTAGGTTAATGCCTTGTTATTTCATCAGTACGTAATTATGTGGAGAACAGCGCAAAGACCGGGATGGTTCACCTAGAAAGCTTCGCGTATAAAAGAAAATTATACGTATACAAAAAATCAAGGCGGAATCTACTTGGCCTATACTCAAATGGGAAACAAGGAGCGCGTGAAAGCGTTATTTACTAGAAATCTCCGGAAACAAAGTAAATATCTTTGAGAACACCGTAAAGGCTGTTGCGAGAGATGTCAAGGCGTAATTTCGAGCTAGCGGGCTCGTTTGACACAGGGTCTTGCCTCGCCTTTCTTTTTCTTTTTTTTTTCTTCGCGTTCATTGAGCTATATTGGGCTTTCGGTTATCTCCCGTCAGTCTTGGTTACTCGTGTAGCAAAGTCGATACGCAGTTACGTGCTATGCGCATTAAGGGACCTGCCCAAGTACGCTTTCTTCGTTTATTATAAACTAAAATACACTTCATGTGCAACTTCTAATTCGGCGTTGCGGTAGCCACTTGTAGCCACGGCTATCGTACCCATGTAACCATTGTTAGCAGCTGTCCGCCCTTTCGTTATTCCACTGATTAGGCGTAGCTCGCTTTACGACGCGTATTTATCTTTTGAATACTCATGGGGCTGCTCTAATGTATACGGGATGATCATTTTTTTAGTTTTGAGGGAATTAAGAATGGCCTGTTGCACATAGTATATATTTGCAGTCCTTGTGCTGGATTATTCAAAGAGGCGGATATTAGTTGCACGAGAAATCGAGGTAATTAATCAACTGACTGAAAAATTCACAACTTAACTTTCTAATTGATTACTTTACGTAACATATTGCAATTCATGAATTGTAGCCGGTGAGATTTCAAGGCGCTTCCACCTGCAATGAATTTCCGGAATGACACTAGTTTCGATATGTGCCATAGAACTCGCCCTGAAAGTGTACTGTTGTTCCACTTACTTCTTTAACAAAACGCTTTTTTATGCATTGGTGCACGAAAGTAACTGGAACACCCATGTATTTCGTCCCACACTTCGAAAAAAAAAATATCTCGAAATTGGTGTCATTCTGGCGATTCGTTTGCAGTAGATACGCCTTGCACACTCATCGTCTACGATTCATAAATTTCAACATGCGTAGTGAAGTAATTATGTAGAAGTTAATTAGTGAATTTTTCTTAATTTGTTGAACATAGATTTCGATTTTTCATTCTGGTAATGCCCCCCCTTCGAATAATCCAGTTCAGGGACAGGAATGATGCCATCTGCAAAAGCTCATTTTTAAAAATTCGGGAAAACTTAAAAATGATCACCCCGTAGAACCGTACCACATGCCAAAGTCGTTTCCACCCATCTTTATTCTTCTTGTGGTCCCGTGCAGTTGGGCGCAGTGCGAATGCCCTGCTGGCACAAATGTGGTCATTCTCCATATTCATATGGGCAAACCGCTCGGCGTAAAGTGTTGGTCTCTCGCTATAGGCTATTGAACGGATTCTGCACATAATTTTGTTTAAACACACAATTTTACTGTAATAATTAGCGCACTGGTATAAAAAGATTTGCCGTATGTAATGTCAAATGCTATATACTTAACAACAAGGCAACGTTATCTGCAATTTGCAGGTTTGTTAGATACTCTTATTAAACTTTACCGCTAATCATTACCTCCCTGGCGATTTCCCTGCGTCTGCAGTGGTGCGGAAAAGAAAGGTACCTCTTCGTAACACCAAATGCTTTATGATGACTCTCGCTGAGCGCCTGGTCCTCATTGTTAAGCGAGGGGTTGGGGAGAGACAAATAAAGAGAAAATGCGCGTGTTGTGATGGGGAGCTTAAGCACTGCCATGTCCGTCCAGCTACTCCACTCACGGCTCTAAGACGCTATTCCTCGAGAATTCTATTTTTAAGACGAAACTCGGAGTATTTTTCGGCATTATGGAAGGCCACCCCATGTTAACACCGCCTGGTATGCGCCTGCGTCAGAGCCACCAGCTGGGAAAGGCCGCCAGCTCACGGGTAGTGGGGCGTCGATGGAAGTGGTCTGGCGGGACGGCGGCTCGCTTTTTTGGCATCGGAGCCGAGTGCGGTACAGCGAAGATGCCAGTTGTCAGAGGATGATGAACAACCTGCGGAGGGCCGCACCGCCACAGAGGGGGTAGTACTGCAATACCCGAGCTCCCGAGGCTGACCGTGGCTAATTGCACCGCTAGGTAAGAGTGACCGGTCGTTCTGTGGTGAGCCTAAAGTGAACACGAAACAAGCGTTCGTTATAAAGTATCCCTTCTACATTGTCTTCCAGGTATTCGTTCGAGGGATCAAGGTTCATTTTTTAATTAGGTTGCATGCTTACAGACAATAAACGAACAGGATGATGATCAAAAGACTTATTCTTAGGAGGAAACAACTCGGCCCTGTGTCCTCGTTGAGATGCAGTGCGGTTCACCGCGAGCATAAAACACGATTGTGAGGTTCGGTCCATGTTCAAATGAAGGGCGCTGTTATTCGTAGTGTACGGAGCGCTACACAGGTTCTGTTAAAATTGCCATCTTTAAGTCTTGGACGGAATGGCTTGTTCTGGAGCTTTTCAAGCAAGTTACCAAGCGGGTGATTTACATAAACGGTCGAGTTTTCAACGTTTTATTGCCAAGGTTCCCTGCCAACTAAATGCGAGGGCAGTCGCTCGCTTACTCACTTGTGTTCTTTCTCTTCCGTGTTATCTTGCGCTGTGATCGTTTACAGTGAACAGCTTTGATTGCGTGCATGTGATGTGTCTTTGTGTTTCTCGCTATTCCAATTTTATCTTTCTACCTCTCCCTTCTCCGCGTCTCCCAGTGCATAGCAGCAAAGAGTATTTGTTTCTTCTGTTTAAGCTCCCTGTTGTTCTCCTTTTTGCCTCTCTAGTAGATGTCAGGAATTCAGCCGATAGTGACCCATATAGCAGTGAGTAAACAAAGAGCAAGGGATTGGCACCTGAATATGGTGCGACACTAATATTCAGTAGTCGCTGCGATATACTGCCGCCTTAGCAGTTCCGGCAGCCCTCGACGCGGCTGCAACGTCCCCATAAATGCGGCATATGAAGCGGATGGATGGATGGATGTTATGAGCGTCCCCTTTAGAACGGGGTGGCGGGTTGTGCCACCAAGCTCTAGCTATTATTCCGCCTCATGTCCTACCCAAGTTAAAAAAGATAAAAAACCAACTAAGAACTCCTACAACCACAATTTCTGACGCCCTATTGCGAACTAAGCTTTTGTACGCCTCCGTTTTTCGTCGTTTCCCTACTTTTCCTCCACCAGTCGTCCAATCGCCTCTTACTTAAGGGCTTCAAGGACGCCAGTGGTGCCTAAATCGACCGCTGGGCAGACGTCTTCACATTCTAAAAAAAACACGCTCTATCGTTTACCTAGCTTTACCGCAGCAAGCACATGCTTCTTCTTCCTTTTTATATCTCGCTTTATAGGTGCGTGTTCTAAGGCATGCCGATCTCGCTTCTAAATGTAATGAGCTTCCCTTTAAGGTATCATAAATTGTGTATTTCCTGATTTCCTTTTTTCCACGTAAGTAGTTACTCATGGCAGGATTCTTTTGCATTGCCGCCACCCATGAGATTATTTCAGCCTCTATGTCTTTCCGCTTGACGTTCTTTGCTGCGGTGTTGCCCACCCTAAAGGCCGCATACTTGCTGGTAAGCTTCCTGGTTCTTTTCCTCCACTGTGAATCAATATTTTTCCTGTACAGATACCTCAACACTCTCCCAGCTCATTTACTTTCTTTCATATTCCCCAGTCGTTCTTCATAATCAATTTTACTGTGAGCTTCCCTCACTTCAAAACTAGTCCAGCCCATATCACCCGCACAGCTTCATTTGTAGTCTTCCCGTGAGCGACCAATGCGAGGCGTCCCACTGGACTTTGGTTCTGATCGACTCTCGATTGTACCCCTGATTTAAAGCAAACAACCGCATTTCCAAAAGTAAGTACTGGAACCATTACACCTTTCCACATACCCTGGAGCACCTCGTACATACTGTATCCCAATAGCGCTCTGCGGTTCATTATGGCCACATTTCTCTTCCCCTTACTGTTATTGTTTTTTCCTGTGTGTCCATACATCTATTGCCTTCGTTTATCCATATACCAAGGTAGTTATATTCTCTTACCCAACGTATTTAATCACCCTGTATTGCCACTGTCTGTTCACTGCTTTCACTGAATACCATAGCACCTGTGGATGAATGAATGGATATTTTGAGCGTCCCCTTTGGAACGGGGTGGTGGGTTGCGCCACCAAGCTCTTGCTACTATACTGCCTAATATCCTACCTAGGTTAAACAATGAAAAGAAATACTATGAACTACCACGCCCAAATTTTGTGATCCCCTATTGCGAACTGTGCTTTTGTACGTCTCCGTCTTTTGTCGTTTCCCTACCTTTTTTCCACCAATCCTCCAGTGAATCCTGCGCGCGTGACGCCTAGCGCCCTCTCTCGGAGGACGTTCGCACGACCCTGCCTAACTGAATGGACCCCGCTGCTGAAGGAGGAGGAGGAGGAATAAACTTTTATTCTAGAACCAGCACTTTATGAAAATCGAATATTTACAAAAAGCGCAGTTCTCAATTGGAATATGGTTAGCGTATGAAAAAAAAAACAATGTGGAAGCATGTTTGGAAAGTTTCAGCTCGTTGGCTCGAGGTCCTTGGGAAGGCTTACCACTTAAACGGGAGCCGATGAAATAAATAACCAAACTGGCTCATTCACCTTCAGTTATAGCCATAACGGCGAGCTACTGTCCTGAGTTGACCATGATTTACATGAAGACCTGCTCCGATTCTCCCCACCCCATGAAAGCGCACATAGTATTTGCAGACAAGTACGACTCTGCTTTTCTGGAATTCCTCATCGGCGAAGTAAGAGAGGTTAGTTGCGACATTTCTATACCGCAAAAATAGCTGTCTCCTATGAGGCTTTATCGTTCATCCGCCACTGAATGTGCGCGCTTCACGAATTTAAAAGAAAGGGTAATGGGCAACGCTGGAATTTATGGTGAAGCTGCATACATGAGCAAGACAATAGTTGGGGCCACAGCCGCACGCAGGATCATTTTGTATTATCGCGATTCGCTCAGTAGGTGCACTTCTGCGTCGCAGTACTGCCGAGCTTCGCGTATTTCTCAACGGAATTCTGCGACGGTGGGAGGCGCAGCGCGCGACGAAGCGCGTCCGATACGAGTACCTACACGGTGTTGCGCGTCCTCGCCTGCTCGGTAGTATGTACACATCGTGACAAAAACCAACGGCGCATCGCGCGCCAGCAAATGCGGCGTGATAGAAACAACGCGATTAGACGAAACCGCCGAGGCGTTTCGGTCACACGCTGCTAGACAGGCGCGCAGCAGCAGCAGCAGCGGCGGAGAGAGGGCAACGCTGCGGAGAAACAATTACCGTTACGAATCACTCCGGGCCGCGCTGCGTAAGCCGATCCGTCTTCATGTACCGCCTGCAGCGGACGACCGGACGGCGCGAAAAAAAAAAAGAATGTGGAAGGGTAGGAGGTTGGAGGTGACGGGAAAAGGTGAGCGACTGTGCGGAGCTGGAAATATGACGGCGCGCCTGCAGGGGAAGGCCTGTCAGCCGCGCCTAATCAATGGACGCCGACACGGTGGGGGGGCGCCGCCATGATGGATTCGCCCGCAATGGCTCTGACTCGAAGGCGGCCGTAACCAGGGTCGAACCGAGGGAGGCCGTTGCGAGCAGGACTTGCGGCGGCGTCATCACTAACGCGGGAAACAGTAGCACCAACAGTAACAGTCCGCGCTGGGTACTGCGGGGTTCTCGAAACCAGCGTGGGTTACGCGCGTCATTCCGAAGTTGCCCGTTTTCGCCGCGAGACTGCGCCGCTGCTGCGGCGTCGCTGTATAGACGCGAGAACCCCGCACGTGCGTGCCCCCCACGGTGGTCCATCGGTGCTGACCCCTGGCCCGCGCCCCAGAAATTAAGCTAAGTGCGTCGTCGAAGCCGTTTCTCCCGCATTTACGCGCAGCAGATTGGCCCACCCGGTGAAAGTGCGAGGGCCCCGATAGTTGGCTTTCGGGGCGACGGAAAGGGGCCTGCGAGGTGTGGGAGACGGACCGAAATCCATTAGGCCGCGCGCGAACACTCAGTCATTCGCAGGTGTCAATTTGGGCCGTGATTTGTAGCGCCGTGGTCAGGGCGCTCAGCAAACGCGTCTGCCTCTTTCTCCGTCTTGCCTTTATGCTTTCTCTTTCTTTAACTGCCGTTTTCACTAAAAGGTTTGCCTCTGGGCGCTGGAAAACGAAAAGGCTCTTTTAGACATTTCCCTTTCTTTTTTTTAGAAAGTGCGAAGCAATAAGCACCGGCTGCAGTTTTCTTCTGAGCAGCCGCCGTTGAGGCTATAGTTGAGACTCGAATGTAAAACTTTGTTCGTGCTCTCCCATAGCATTTATATGCTCAGTTTACATTGCATATAACAGCTATTAATAAAGGCACATTCTTAAAGGGACCCCGAAAATATCTGGCGATATTATAGAAACGTATTGAGTCCTTAGGTTTGGCCCTTCTGATCCTTAGGTGACGCTTTTAAGTGCTACGCGCAAATCGCGTAATTTATTGTAAGGTTTCAAAAACGAACATTGCTACCTAGACTTACTGCATATGCTCCTCTCGGGGAGCAGAGTTGCGCGTCTGATTGAAAGCGCGCACTCGCACCCCTATTCGCTAAATCTGGTCACATGCGGCAAAAAACATCCTTTTGAGGGAAAGCCAACTTCACGGCTGCGCCTGCACTGCCGCCCGCCGCGCCACCGCCTTCGCGAGCCTCTGCCACGCCAATGTTAGATGTGTCGCCTTCGCGTGTTGTTTAGTGCAGTTTCCTGACGTCTCCTGATGCCTCGCATGTAGTTACATCTATTATTATTTCATATTCTAACATTCCATTTTCGAGCGCGACCTCTGGCTAGTTGGCTCACAGAGTCAATTATGAAACGCCACTGAGGGTATTGTATTGCCTGAGACAATGTGTAAATGTCGGGATGCAGGAAGCACACCTTGCATACAAAACATTCACTCTATAGCAAACGGGCTTAATCAGCAGAAAATTGTAATTAGGCGTTTTCTCCAATTACATTGCCAGTTTTACTAGTAAAAGTGAACTAGAAAGTGAACAAGGCAGCGCCAAATCTGTGACTCAGGAATCTGAGGATCGAAAAATCTTGCTAATGACCAGAGTTTCCTCTCATACACTGTGTTATACGTATTCAAAGCGCAAAACAAACTGTCTCTCTTGGCAAACATGTGCCCCGAGAAACAAGTTTTGTCGAAGAAGAATGACCGTCGCACGTCGAAATCGGTACTGCCGGTCGAATGCGTCGGCTCTTCAATACGACCCGCTACTTATTCCGGCGTAACGGTACGTTCCAGAATGCACGAACCTACTCGCGTATCGCAGGAAATCTGGTCATATAGAGTAAGTCTCACGAGCAACATTCTTTCGATGAGCATAGGTTATAAAATTAAGGACATGTATACAGCTCCTCTCGCGCTACTTAACAGCTGGTTAGCGGCTGCAAAATTGTACCGGAAAATTATAAGAATGTGTGCTTATATATATTTATATATATATATATATATATATATATATATATATATATATATATATATATATATATATATATATATATATATATATATATATATATATATATATATATATAGAAAGATTCACCTTATAGATGTATTAGGGCAGCAGCATAATACAGTCTGCGTTGTCCGTCATAGTCCATTGAACTGCGATGTATAAAAGTTTGAAGCCCTTTCCCGCGGCTATTACGCCAGAGCTACGTCGATCTGCGCGAAATTCCACTTAGCTTGCGTAATTTATAAAGCACGAAGCGCACATAATTTTCAGTACTTGTTCTATCCGCAATCGTTGCTTGCCCAAGTTACGTATTTTATCTTTGAAAGTTGTGTGTCAAAAAAGAACTCCCATTATCTAGAGTAGTGTCTGTTTGAGTTTTGCTATATTTAAAAAAAAATATGTTGCAGCCGATAGTGACCCACAAGGAACAATTTATAGGATTAATTTGATCTAAGTCAGTCAGTCAGTCAGTCAAGAACTTCAGTATTTGATCTAAGTTGGTTCTTTTTTTTTCGAGTTTCCTTTTTTTTTATTTGATGTGAAAGTCGTCTTGCCGCGCACTCGGCCGCTGAGGCGAGCTGCCTCCTTCATTCAAGAGAATTCCTGCATTCCTGCTTTACATGGATGCGTCAGTGGGCGAGATCGTGGACCTGCGCCCAACTCTGCTCCCACAGGGAGCGTATACAGTAATTCCACCGCTGCCGATCGCAGCATGCCACTCACCTGAGTTTTCAACCGCCCCTGACCAAGTGACGCGAGGTTACCATATGACGCCAGTAGGACGAGCTATCCCATTGGCTGTCCCAATTCCATTGGCTATCCCAATTTCCCGAACTTTACACTCCACAAATGTTGTTCGTAATACTTGGAACGTTAGTTAATTTGTTTCCATAAGAAAGAAAGTAACAAAAGAGAATGCACAAGAAAATCTCATCACATCATTCAAGCACTTCCTGCACACAACAAGTGTAGTCTGCTCGTGCACGGACACGCTTCGTGTTGATGCGAGTTGCAGGGCCTGTGTTGGTCTGGACCTGTCCTTTCGCGAGCGCCATGGTTCGCCCTTGTGTTGCGGGCGGCAAACGTAGTGGTTGGCGGCATGTCGAGCTGCGACATCGTGTCCTTCTGCAAAGCAAACATTCGAGCGGCGTGGCTGTAACGCTGGCTGTCGGTCGATCGGCACCAACATCTATACGCGTTTGCGGCCATCACTTCACGCCGAAGGACTGGGCCGCTCTCGTCATTGGTGGAACGAAAGCGTGAGCAGCAAAGCGTAGTGCCGCGTAAGACGGGCTGTGTGAAGGCGATGACTACGATATGGCGCCAGAGTAGCGCGCGTCACCTGTAAGGAAACAAAGCGCTGCATGAGCTGAAGTCTGCCTGCGACGGTTGCTGTGAATCGCACCCACGCTCTGCCTCTCGCGATCTCCCAATTAGCGAGGCTTCACTCCGGTTGGAACGTGCCACACGAGACAGATTGTCCGCGCCAGCCAATATATCGTGAAATAAAAACGCCCAAATTTCTCGTTGGGGAGTATCGTAATCGCTGGTGAATTTTTTGTGGGAGTTTTGTTATTAAAGTATGTGCCTTATTACTTGCGTGAAGGTTTTGAGACCTCACCGACGTGCGATAAGCAGCAGTCCATTGGTATCGATATACTATTTGCGAACGGGATGGTCGTTTCCTTTGAGCAACATCACGCAGGCCGCTTTTAAGGAAGTTTTTTTTTTCGATAGCAATAATATTTCAGCCAGTTATGCTTCCGACTTTCTATATACGCCACCAAACGAACGTGTTTAAAAGCGGCGATATTTTAATCAGCTACAGCATTTCGCTGTCCTAATGGTCGCACGGCTTCCATCGTTAGTTAGCTGCCGCGTCTGGCCGCGTAATCACGCTTTGCTAAAAAAAAAATGTACTGGCCAGCACGAAAATTCATCGCTGTAACCGAACACAGTCTGCTTCTAGTAGAAAGTGGATTAAAGTTACACCTTGTGGGCTGTAACAGGTTGAGGAACTCACCGTTTTATCTCGCTGCTGCGACCCTCTCTGAAAGGAAGAAAAGCGCCTAACAGACGACATGCGAGCGCTCCGATGATGCAATGCGCGCGAAGGGCGGCTACTCTCGGGTCACACCTGCGCATAGCGATTCAGCGGCGCCGCTTGGCTGCACTCGTGTAGTACTGAAAGCCACGCGCTCCCGCGTTCACGCTCAAAAAGATCACTACAGTAGATCGTGCGATCGCCAGCGTATTTGGATTTTGCCCCTATTGAAACGCAGCCGCCGTGGGCAAGGACCGAACCCGCGACCTTCGTGCTCAGCAGCGTGGCACCATGGGCATACTTCAACCACCACAGCGGGGTTCTGTTCTACTGGTGCGATTTCACGTGACCACTAACTTTATCTTGTAACTATGCCCATCGACTTCTTCGTGTAAGGAAACCCCAGGTGCCATCTGCTGAGCAATTCTTTCTTACGAGGAGGAAAAGCTCCGCGTGAGAGAATAAAATTTCAAACTTTCATTTCGTTGGAAAAAGCCACCAGGGGGCCGAGTGGAGCGGACGCGCTTCGCATGGGCTGCTCCTTTTATCGCGAGTTATTGCAGTTAGCCTTAACCAAACTTCACGATTTTGTGTCATTGAACTCGACAAGGCAATCGGCATCGAAAGTCGCCAGAATTACCGCGGTGAGTGCATTTGTTTACCTTGAGACACCGAGCAACGAGCACCTCGACATATTCGAACACCGTTCTCCGAACGCCGCACGCGCCCCAGGAGCGGGCCCGCGTGGCCTCGCGAGCACCGAGAATGGCAGGGGAAACGAACGGCAGTGCTCACGAAATGGACATAGAGAACAATAGCCAAGACTCCACAGCGGTCCAGAGCAACATGGAATTCGACGAGAACAGCGGCAAGACGCTGAGTCAAGCTGGCCCATGGTTCCAAGCAATCAAGGCAAGAAAAAACAAGAAGGCGCTGAACGAGGACCGCATACAAGAGGGAGGAAAGCAAGAAAACCCCCAGAACCAGCAAGGAGGACTGAACGCGAGGAGCAACCCGAGAGTGGAAGCAAGCATGCAAGCCAACAGCAACCACCAACGGCAGCAAGATCAGGGAAGCCGAACCAACGGCAAGCCACCGCCGCGACGCGTGACGCCGCCGCTGCCAGAGAATGATTACAAGGTGGTATACCGACCAAGAACCGGCATGAAACTGTCCAGCTGGCCGGACGAGAAGATCGCCGAAGGACTTGCAAGGGCAAGTGGTTCTCCTTTCAAAGAATTTTGCGCGAACGTAACCATCCAAACGCAGTGGAAGCAGAACCTGATAATTGCCAGCACCGCAGACGAGGGCTACGCACTGAAGCTCGGTTCCATCAGCAGCATCGAACTTGGGACGGCCACATACGAGATGACGCCGTACATCAAACCGCTCCCAGGAAGAGTACGTGGAGTCGTGCACGGTATCACTGCGTGTACGACGGAGAAACGACTTGCGGAACTACTGGCAGCCAACAACTGTGGCATCCTGCATGCGAGGATGCTCGGCAAATCCACCTCAGCAGTTATCACCTTCGAAGGTCCGCACATCCCTTTCTATGTGAAGGTGGCCGGCTCGTACACACGTTGTCGCCCATACCGCAGATCAGTACAGTATTGCAAGGCCTGCGGAGAAATCGGCCACCGGCAGGACGTATGCCCCAACCCAGACAAACATATCTGCAACCGGTGCGGGGTGCAGAACCCACAAGCAGATCGTGATTGCCAGTTGCAGTGCAAACTATGTGGACTACCTCACGAGACGGCAAGCAAGGAGTGCGAGAAAAGGCTCAAGCCAAGACCCCCACCCCTGTACGTGAGGGAGAGAAGTCAATCAAGAGGCCGACAACCACCTATAACAAGGGAGACAAGTTCAAGCTCCTCGCAATATGGAACAAGTAAGCCACAGCAACAACAGCAGAAGATCACCTGGACGGAAGTGATAGCCAGTTCCAAGTCGACAACCGACTCATTTCCCTCACAGCCGACACAAGAGCGAAATTCGAGATACGAGGAAACCATCTCCTCTCTTAGAAGGCAAAACGCCGACCTGATCAAGCGGAATGAAGTGCTCATGAAACGTCTAGAAGAGCAAGAAGATCGCCAGGAGGAACGCGACAGAAGAGCTCAGGCCAGGGAACAAGCCCTGGAGAGGAAGCTCCAACATCTCATTGACGAATTGCAAAAACAGCAGAAACTGACCACAACACCAACGCCGCCGAGGGAACATACTCCCCCGATGGAGGACCTCGATTCGGGAATAGAGTACAAGATCAACAAGGCCCGAACCGAAGACAAGGCCGAACTGAGAAATGAGTTCCGAGCCGAACTGGCTCAGGCCATCGACACCATAAGCAAATCTGTGGCAGCCACCGTCCAAGCAGCCGTACAAACGCTCCGCCAGGAGATCACCCAGATGGGCAACGAACTCAACGAACGCATCTCCATTCTAGAAAGGGAAAGAGAGCAGGCAAGGAAAAAGCCAAAATACCCCATCAGAGAAGCCCAGATGAACGAGACTCTGGGAAGCCACGATGGCGAATAAGATAGCAAAGAAGAAAGAAGCAACCGAAACCCTCAAAATTTGGCAGTGGAATTGCAGAGGAATAAATCGGAAACGGCAAAATTTACTTCACCTATGCACCCTACGCTAACCTGACGTCATCGCGTTACAGGAAACAGAAACAAATAATATTACGATGCGCGGCTACAAAACGTACATTGCCCAAGGAAGGACCGGACCGCCGTCCTCATCAAGAAGCACTACACGACGCAGCAGCACCAAATCAACCACAGAATCGAACACACTCTGATTGAGCTGGTTCCTCCCAAGAAAACCCTGCAGAGCCTCTACATCCTGAATGTATACAGTCCTCCGCGCGACACACTAAAGGACTTGGACAAGTTCCTGAGAGAAGTGAAGAAAGTCACCAACGGTCAAAAACTTCTCGTGGTGGGTGACTTTAACGCTCCACATGTGGCTTGGGGCTACCGATCAACCAACAAGAAGGGTATGGACGTGCACAACGCGGCACAACACCACCAGCTGACGTTGTGGACCGATCCTCTAATACCAACTAGAATCGGCAACAGTGTCTCCAGAGACACCAGCCCAGACCTGACCTTCTCCACTGGCTTAAGGCAAGTCGAGTGGTCGAGACTGGACGAGACTCTGGGCAGCGACCATCATATCATCCAGACTGAAATCATGCACCAAAAACCCCTGTGAGATTAGGTCAGGCCAAAATTACGGACTGGCCTGCTTTCCGGAAAGACGAACACCCCAGAAGCCTAGAGGACATCGAGGAGTGGACCAAGAACGTGATGGACTTGGTTACCAAGTACACAAAGACCATCCAACTCACTGCGGACAATCCCGAAGTCGACCCACACCTACTTCACCTCTGGGAGGCCAGGCGAGGACTTTTGAAGAGATGGAAGAAGCAGAAGAGAAACCGCAAACTCAAGATCCGCATTGCCGCAGTCTCGCGGCAGGCGGAGGAGTATGCTGAAAAACTCGGACGTCAGAACTGGAATCAAATGTGCGACCAGTTACAGGGAACCCACAGCAACCGAAAGACCTGGGCCATTCTAAAGACCCTTCTCGCGAAGACGGAATCAAAAACTGTCACGGGGCAACACATACAAAGACTTATACACAACTTCCAGGGAACTGAAGAAGAAGCGCTCGAAGCCATCACCGAGAAATACATCGGAGACGAGCAACAACGGAAGACGCAGCCGGTCATTCACCCGGAGTACGAGGGGGAACCCAATCCGGATTTAGACCAACCTTTCACCAAGTCGGAGATCGTGGCAGCCTTAAGAAATCTCACAAGAAACAAGACGCCCGGCAGGGATAAAATTAACAACAAGACCCTCCGTAACCTGGACGACGGGGCAACGGAGAGTTTACTAAAGTTTATCAATGAAAGCTGGGAGAACGGCAGTATACCGGCTTCCTGGAAGCACGCGGACGTAACGATGATCCCGAAACCCGGCAAGCCCATCAACCTACAGAACGTGCGTCCGATCTCTCTCACGTCATGCGCGGGAAAACTCTTCGAGCACATGGTCCACAATCGTCTCTCGCCCTATCTGGAAGAAGGTGGGCACCTGCCGAACACTATGTTCGGTTTCCGGCCTAACCTCTCCACCCAGGATATTCTACTTCAGCTGAAAGAAGAAGTCATCGACGGCCTCAGCACATTCCACAAGAGTGCCATCCTGGCACTCGACGTGAAGGGAGCCTTCGACAACGTCTCACACGAAGCAGTGCTAAACAGCCTACAGCATACCAACTGCGGACGGCGTACATACAACTACGTCCGGGACTTCCTGACGGGTAGAACGGTGACCATAGGCCTGGGGAATCTCAGGACCGAGAAGTTCCAAATACCGCAGAAAGGAACCCCCCAGGGGTCGGTGATCTCCCCGTTGCTGTTCAATATAGCGATGAGGGGATTGCCGAACCTCTTGGAGAACATCAGGGGTATCCGTCACGCAATGTATGCAGACGACCTGACCATGTGGACGTGCACGGGATCGGCGGGCGAACAACAAGACGCCCTGCAGGAAGCCATCGACAGGACCGAGCATTATCTGCACCGCTGCGGTCTTTCATGCGCGCCGGAAAAGTCGGAGCTCCTGATACTCAAAAAGAGGACAAGAGGGCGGCCTCCGCAGGAGACACCTGACCCAACGTTGACACTAAATGGAGTCAACATACCCAAGGTGGACACACTCTGTATTCTGGGCCTCACTCTCCAGAAGGACGGTGCCGGTCTCGCCGCCATTAAAAAACTGCAAGCGACAGTTACCCAAGTCGCGCACTTGGTGCGAAGAGTGACAAACAAAAAGCACGGCGTGAAAGAGCAGGACACAGTCAGATTAATACAAGCCCTGGTAATCAGCAGAGTCACTTACGGCACCCCGTACCTGGGTCTCAAGAACAGCGAGAGAGACAAATCGAACACCCTAATACGAAAGACCTACAAGCTGGCACTGGGGCTTCCACCGACGACGTCGACGGAGAAGCTACTCAGCCTGGGCATCCACAATACTTGGGAGGAGCTAGTAGAGGCCCACAAGACGAGACTCAAGAGCGACTCAAGCTCACCAGCACGGGTAGGGACACGCTAATAAGACTGGGCTACCCAGTCGAATATGAGTCCAGAAAACAGCGCGTTCCTCTACCCCTGAGGGAGAAGATCACGGTGGCCAGCATCCCGAGAAACATGCACCCTGAATACCACAGAGAAAGGAGGCGAGCGAGAGTGAAAGCTCTGCGTAAGGCCTACGAAGGACCAAAACAAGGAGAAGTCCGATACACCGACGCGGCGAAGTACAAGAACAGAGCGGCCCACGCTATCAGCGTGATCAACGGCCAAGGACAAGAGGTAGCAGCGACCTCGGTAAGCACTCCAGACATCGACTGCGCGGAAGAAACGGCGATAGCCCTGGCGGCCACTACGGGCCAGCGAGAGGAAGATCTAATCACGATCATCACCGACTCACAAACAGCATGTAGAAATTACCAAAAGGGCCGCATTTCCAAACAAGCCCTGAGCATCCTCGAAAAGCGAGACAATTTTCCAAAGGTGTACATTGTCTGGGCCCCGGGACACGAGTCCCTGGCGGGTAATGTAGCGGCTAATGCCGCTGCCCGAGATCACATTCTCCGGGCTATCCCACCAGGTTCACGAGCACCGGTAGACCAACAAGATAGCGTCCCGAAAAGATACGCCGATATCCTGAGCCACTACAGACTGGGTAGAAGGATCTATCCACCCCCGCATCCCCAGCTGACAAGAGAAGAGGCGGTGATCTTCCGAAAACTACAGACCGGCACATTCCCGCACGGCACTCTGCTACACGTAATGTACCCTACGACCTATACTCACAAATGCGCCTTCTGCTCTACGCTTAATACTCTCTACCACATGGTATGGGAATGTCAGCAAAATCCATCGACACCGCCCATCACCGGACCAACCGTCGAGCAGTGGGAGGCCCAACTGATAAGCTCGAGCCCTGAAGACCAGCATCGCCTGGTGAGCAGGGCCAAGCTATCAGCTCAAGCCCACGGCATCCTGGACTAGGGACGCCGCCCACCTCGGACGATTTTACCGTCGGCTCATTTCAACTAATAAAGTTTATTCCTCCTCCTCCTCCTTCATTTCGTTGCACGCTCCCCTTCTATTCCTTAAAGGTTATATATAGAGCGAAGCACTATATTTGCCTCATTCCAGGCAATTGGTGGTAGGTAGGTAGATTCCCATCTCGTCTCGTTTTACAGCCCTTCAATATAAAAAAGTAATTAGAGGCACAAGGTGGGATTGGACGTCGGGCTCACTGCTCAGCGGCCCAATGCCCTAACTATTAACCGTGATCGCAAGCATACCAAATTCTTTCGGGCAAAAGCCCCTGTTTGAGACGTTGAGGAAGGCAGACAGACAGACAGAACCGCGGATAGTTCGTGAAATATCCTAAGAATGCAAATCGCGTGATAATGATTCCAAATTTATCCGGTGCTGGGAGGAAGCGAACCTGTGACATGTATATTTAGACTATCAGGTCTGGTTAAATATCCTCAGAGGTGTCACACACGGATTTCGCGGAGCCGCCGCTAGATGGTGCTGCGTGTTTAGTGGGAAGCGCAAGAGAGAAATCGGGCTGCGTGCAGGTCTCATTCGTGACGCGTTTTGGTAATCGCAATACTGTGTGTCTCTATATTACTTCAATATTATAGGGAGTTCTAGAATAGCGTTTGCAACTAAACGTAAAGGCATTACGTACGTAAAGAAATGGGGTCATCCTCACTGCACATGCTCTGAACGTTATTGAGATTCTGTGGCTTCCGTGCGCTATGATGACGCACGTTATTTCGGAAATTTCACGTTGGCAATGTTTACGGACGCTAAGATGTAGCGTTGTCGAACATGGCGGCACCAATGACTCCCTCTTCAACGTTAATTCTTGTGATGACTGTGCTCTGACTCGCGCTGATCGCCAGTAGGGTATTGAACTGAGCTTTCGATTTCTTTAAACACACCTGAAACGTTCGTTATATGGGCACATAGCGCGTCCAATTTCTGAGATCTTTCGGCGATTTCAACGACCGTAGGCCTAGCAAGACGCGTCCGCATAGCAACAGCAGGATGGTTGCTAATGAATCGTCTTGGCTTATATACGGTTGGCACGAAGCATCAGACGGCGCCCTGCTTTATAACGTATTCCTTACGTCTGCGTTCCCGTACGGTACACTGTAAAATAATTTACACCCTAAAAAGTGAAAAAGGGTGTAAATGTGTCTATAACTCACACCCTTAGGGTGTCCGTTATATAGATAACACCCGAAGAGTGTGAGTTATAGACACATTTACACCCTTTTTCACATTTTATGGTGTAAATTATTTTACAGTGTATACTAAATGTGTTGAAAGGACGAGCACTGTAACGTGCCGGAAAGGTGATTACGTTCAACGTAAGGAAGACGACAAATGTTATTCTAAAGCTGTCCAGTTATCGCATTAACATCGACATTCATTGTGAGATGGGTTGCGCCGCAATTCTTTAAATATAAGAAGTATTTCTCACTAAATGCATTCATACCATGCCACTATAACCACTTCTGTTCCACCCATTTCATATACGTTCTATTCCTTTATTCCAGCTCTTCAGGCAGATTCGAGTCAGTGAAGGAAATGGCGAATACATGACGCGAGCCACGTTTTACTGTAGACTGGGCCGTGCCCGGAGTATTATCGAAAACTCTCTTTGTATTTTGGCAAGCAGGTGGCGCATCTTGAGAAGATAGTTCCGGTCGCCGGAGGAGACAACCCAGGGAACCGCGAAAGCGTGTGTGGCGCTGTGCAGTTTTATGTTAAAGGACTCCTTCCTTTCAATTTCCACATATTTTACAGTATATGAGAGCTGCAAGGGGATTACATCAACTGCTGCATGTCGAGAGAGAGAGAGAGAGGAAAGGCAGGGAGGTTAACAAAATGTGAGTTTCCGGTTCGCTACCCAGCACTAGGGTTGGGGATACAGGGGTTGGAAACAAGGTAAAGAGGGAGAATTAGAGAGATAAAAAGAACAGGAACAGGTAACAGAAGAGGCATTCCAATCACAGGCGTTCACACCGGCTGGTTGATCAAAGAAGCGCAATATAGAGCTTGCACGACCTTCTGATCCGATGTTGAAAATTTGTTTTCTTGCGACAGAGTCTGGTCGTCCAACTGGTTCAGCCCGACGGAAAGCGATTGTCTCTGAACACTGTACTGCGGGAACTGGCATAGAACATGACGAATTGTTTCCTCGTCGCCGTAATCGTCACATGTCGCGGTGGCGGCCGTCCCTGTGCGGAACGGGTGCGTGGTGAGCTTACCGCAGCGGACTATCGGAACAGCGACAGCCGCCTGGACAGGGATACTACTCTAATCGGAAAGATAATTATTTTTCCTTTGAACGAACTGGTGCAACTCGACATAGCTTTTTCCCAGTTTTACTCTGCCAAACTTTTCGACACGTAGAAAAAGTTTATTCTCTTGTTTATGTCAGCAATAAGATAAGCCTCGTTAATATTCACCTATCTGGAATGCGATATAACCACGCACTGAACGGTAGTAAGCATTACCCACCAACTACAAATTGCCATCGTCTTACGGGTGTCGTTGTTGCGTATGTACATTATGACATCACAGCCTATGTACTGGTATGTCATTGTTGATTTTTTTGGTATTGTGTTATTTTTCCAAATGCGCACTTAATTCGCCTCTATCCTTCCAGAAAATCAAGATGATTGTTTCAGACCAAGAACTAAAATAATACTTGCCGGTCATATTGTATGTATTTTTACCTCTGGGTCAGGCTGACATGACACTTTTTCAGCGATGGAAAAGTACTATTGCAGGAAAGGATCGTAACTCGTGCAGGAAAGAAGGTTACTCACCTTCATCCAACCTTTACCTAATTAATTGCTAACATGTGAACGCGGCTACTGTATACATGTCATTTACAAGGACTAGAATTGCTTAACTACCAAAGTAAATAGTAATTACTTCACTGCCATTTTGGCATCGCACAGAAGCTTAGTGATTTCAAACATTACTCCGAAACTCTTCTCTGGTTCCAAAACTCCTAGCCAGGAGGCAATCCAATTTGCTGCCTTCTTGCACTGATCTCGAAATTGGACCCGCTCTTCTGTTTTTTTTTTTTTCACTCTCTCTTAAAGTTGTGCAGCAGCAGTCCAGGACCTCTGTAAAGCTGACTTGTGGGTTGCTTTTCCGTTACTTCCTTCTGTGCAACATAAAAGAAAATATCTTTGTTCATTGAAGCACTAACTTTGACATTTTCGCAGCGATCCGGACACTTTCTACTGCCAAGATGGCGGGGCCCGAATAGCTGATTTATTGATGGCCCGGATGAAAAAGTAAAAGAATGCACATGTGCACGAACAGGTACGTGGATGTAGTTACGCATGAGAAGCTGCATTGTGTATCCCTGGGCGCTTGTCGGCTGCAACCTACTTCATGCGCTGATCAACTGGAAAGCCTGCATGATAAATAACATTGCTTATTTCAATTATGCTAAACCGTTCTCTATCTGTGCGGAGATTTGATAAGAGGGCTCAAACTGAGTTAGCATCGAGTGAGCTTGTGCTTTGCAGCGGTCGTCGCCTAAAGAAAGTGGTGCCCCCAGCAAATTTAAGCAGCCATTAAGTCTGAAGTCATGCACTTACGTTGCGTCATCTTTTTCAGGTGACACGCTAGTTGAAATATCAGAACGCCTGCATTAAATTTCAACGTTCTTACAGTTTCCTGCTAAGGATTAGTGACTTAGAAAGATACAGTCACCACAGTACAGTACTATACAAGTAGGCTGACATTTCTCGGAAAAGGACTACAGCAGGGCTATAGATGCAGCTGTACATAAACTTGTGTGCTTACGTTGTCGTTTTGCTGGTGCATATATGAAAACAGCAAATGTAGCTACTGCACAGTTAAAACGAATAATTGCCCAATTCACTATCTCGGCAGTCGGAAAAGGGCGGATTGACGAATGACTTTGCAGCAGCTGCATTGCACTGGCTTTATGGTGAAAAAGAAAGAAGTATGCAAATTGTGTACGGAGCTTGTTAAATGTTAACAGGACCCCGCGCGTTAGGTCGCAGCTTTTCAAAAACGTTACGGGGCCCTCTGCTAAAGAATTCCCCGTAACTTTAAGTGCTCCGTTGAATATTTGAACGCTATCAGAAATTTTACCTACCTGTTCATCAGTCCAGTCTGGCCACTTGTGGAAGAAACTGCGTTAAGCGAAGGCAGCTGCGGCAGGTTAATGTGCAGCTTGGCAATCCTCCTTACCCATTTTTTCTTTTGTTTTTCATGCAGGTCGAGCACCTCTACAACGACCACCTCTACAACAAAATGACTTGCATAACGAAGAAATAATTCTGCCCCGGTTCTGTTTTGAGCTTCGCGGTGCGCGACTTTTACAACGAAGTGACCTGTATAACGAATGATTTCGGAGGCTCCGAGCACTTCCTTATAGAAGCTTTATACTGCACTGCACTCGACAAACACGAAGAAGCGGTGCGAAATACCGATGCCTCCCGTAGCAGCACGACAGCGCCACACGTCCTGTTACCACATCTCTCGGCGATACCGCCACACACACCGGTAGTCCTCGCCTGAAGTCCGCCAACTTCCCGCACGTGGCGAACAGGCGTGAGCCCCCTGCAGCTATCGCACGTCTCCGAGCAAGCCAGGACAGAAACGACGACGCAGCGGCCAGCAAGTCTCGAGCAGTTTTCTAAGTCGACTCGCAGCAGATGACCTTGGCGCGGCCTTGACGGCGTCTTCTCGCCCCGAGGCTCCCACCGCGCAAAGAAAAAGATGCCCTCGGAAAGCCACGGAGAGGCCGCGAGGTCCCGCCGGTGTCCGACGGGCGAGACGGCGGACGAGCGGCTAATCCTCCGGCAACCGGCCGCCACCGTCGCACCTAAGCCGCGTCCGTGGAAGAACAGTCGCGCCGTTACCGCAGTGGGACGCCGAGTGAGTGCAGCTCTCGAGCGAGAAGCCATCGGAAGGGCGCAGGCATGCGGCCAGGACAGGCAGGCGTCCGTGCCTCCTCTCCCCTAACTTGTCACTGTTCTCGCCTCTGTCGTGTTTCTTGTCTCGACGCCGCTGCCTGCTCGGGAGGGGGAACAACAGCGGCAACCTGTTTCGCCGAAGCATCGGAGATTCCGTTTCTCTCGCTGTGTGGCCAGGTTGGCGCTGCTACATCGGCTGGCAGATGCTGGAAATTGCCAGTATAGCCGTCTGGGACGGCGGTGCATGGAGCTTTGCTCCGTGGATCGCAGTAAAACGCGCCGATAATACTCCAAAACACAATTGACGCCCTTTGGGGTGTTTCTCTGTGCCACAAAAATTATCGCCATCTATCTTGCTAGCGTGTTCGCTCCTGAAGGGCACGCGCTCGCTACTTTCCAGTCAACAATGCTATGTCGTGCTGATAACGCAGATTCTTGTCGTGACCTGGAAGTACCTGGTGCGCTGTACCAAAGGTAAGGCACGCAAGATAGAGGGCGATTATTGTTGTGGGACAACGCTACTTGCCTAAGCGTGTAAACTGCTTTTAGAGTGAATAAACGATTGTCGCAGTAGGTACGTTTTCTTTTTCTTGTACCTAAAAGGACTGCCTTTCCCGGCCCTGGGGGTGCTATTTTGGACGCATTTAGGTTCCACCTTACCGTCAAATTCGACATCTTGTCCGTTGTGATTGGCTCACAGGGCAGCTACGCCCTTTCAGTTACCGAAAGCACACAAACATGTACGCGGGTGAATCGACGCCATTTTCCTTTTTATTGCACTCAGACACATTATGCTTGTGGTTGGACTTGTAAGGACTAAAATACAACAGACCGCCGAAGCATACAGCTGGCGATATCTTGTAAACCAACCTATTTTCCTGCGTATAAACATATAATATCTTATTTATCGACGCACCTCACTGAAAGTGTGAAGCATTAAGTCCACTATGCCTTTTGGGTAGTCTGGCAACTGTACACACGCTTAAAAGCGTTCACCAATACGGTTTAAGCTTAAAAAACCTTCCATAGAAAGCGATAGATGTTTGCTTGGTAGCAGCACTCTCCTTCAGCCCGAAACACATTCTCGACAATAGCGTTAAAATTTCTATACGAAGCTGCGTGCTTCATTCTTGCGAATGGAGCATTTGCTCTTGACCTAGGCCGTTTCACCCCAACAACAAAGAACCTGGCCTTGTGGCCAAGCGGCTAAGGCGGATACTTCTGAACCCCGAGCACCGGGCTCAAATGTTGCCTTCGCCTGGTGACTTTCCAACGAATGGATGTGTAATGCTCTAGTACTTAGGGGTCATGCAGTGAAGCATGGGCAGCCCCGCGGGGTCAACAATAGCCCGAATACCTTCCCTAGACGTTCATGACAAGCTTACCTTCCAAACCCATCGACAGTTTCTTAGCAAACATGCGTCAATCGGTGATCTTGCGGTCATGCAGAAACGCGGAGACATCGCGTCAGCAGTGCAAGCGCTGTCTGAGCGAACGCAAAGCACAGCCAGGCCATAATAGTTCAAGCGGCACTATTGTGTTTATGTTTGGCTACGGGAAAGGAAAAACGCGCGTGCATTGCTCTGGGACTTCATTAAAGCCAGATGTACATATGACTCTCCATTACGAATACACCACCATCTTTGAGGCGTTCACAATGCAGCTGCACGCGAGTTTGTTTTTAAAGCGACACTTTCTTTGCGTTTTCCTTCGACTTTCCCACTGCTGCTGCTGTCCGGCGCACCGCGTCGGCAGGTGGTTCAGGGTAAAGTCCCTAGATCGGCTTTTGCCTTTATGAGCTTTCAAAGCTCATAAGCGGACTTTAGTTCCGAGCGTGTATATACATGCAAGGTGCATGGCAGAGAAGAAAAGAGACCCGACGAATTCTTCTGGACCGCACCGCATCGAGTGGGCACAATGTCCTCTGGAGCTCCCAGGTCATCGCCACTTTAGCAGCTTCACAGGTGTAATTATGCGTGACCCCTCGCAAGCGCTTACCCAGTGTTCCTGTATATGCTACATACAGGAACACTACGCTTACCCTTCTACCAACGTGCAAGTCCAGAGGGAAGGTAGATAGGATGGAAGAGAGGAGGCAGAGAATGGTTAGAACCGACGCAGTCGCGAAACGAGTGAATACAGCCTTGCCACTCTTCGCTCGCACTTCCTAAACAAATACAAGGGGCGGGAGGGGGGGGCGGTGGATACGGAAAAGGTGATCTGAGAAGGCAGGGAAACGCTGGATAAACTTAAGTTTATGGTACGGTGCGGTGTGTTTCTGCTATTTCTGAAAATAAAACCATGCAAATATGTCTAGCGGACAACTTACGCAGGGCGTGCATAAGCAGAGTCGCATTTATTAAAGCGCACCACAGGGTGTAGGCGACACAACGGAAGCGGTCACACGTCAAATCAACACTTTTTTTGCCCGTCGCGACAGCTTTGGCATGGCATTGCTCGAGGCCGTACATTTGACCGAGACAGCCGCATTTCGATGGGGGTGAAATAAAAGACGCTTGCACACTTTGATTTAGGGACATGTTAAAGAACACCACGGTGCCAAAATTAATCCGGGGTGCACCACTACGGCCTGCCTCATAATCCGATTGTGGCTTTGGCACGTACAGCCCCATAATACAATTCAAGTTTAATGCTCCTACCACGATGCGATGTGTCATGTGGCACAAAGACAACGCTCAATCCACTAAGAGGTTATGAAATATTGCGCACAACAACGCCTCAAGCAAACACCTCTCCCTTTGTGTTTTGTGTACTACGCAAACAAACAGCAGGGGTGCACGCAAGGTAACGTTTAACATCAACTCACCATTCTTCTGTTGGACGAAACACTGAAGAAATTAAACATTCACCGTCAACATCACCGCTAGTTACCGTCAAAAAAGCAAACAGCATAGAAAACTTCGCTTATATCGATTCCCACACTGCGTGGGATCTGCGTAATTTTTGAAAAAAAAAAAAAAGTTATTCTCAGTTTCTAAACAAAGCTCCCAAATACCGAATTGCAATTTGCATGCATGTGTTATAACTATTGTCGAAATAGTAGAACATTTTGAGGTGTTTCGGCAGCCTAATTAGTTTCTGTAGAGAGCTTCAATGCTATTGAATTTCGATTCCCTTGCACGTAGCATTCACGGAATACCATTCATCGATGCCACCTACATAGCTACTGTATTTGCTTATCATATGTCTCGCGTGTCCCAGCTATCATTAGCCAAGCTGCTCATGAAAAAGAATGTTTTGAAAAATGTGGTGTAAGATATCATTACAAAACCTACCGTGTTAAATTGTCGCTAGTCTGACAACCGAACACCATAGGTTTTGAAATCGTACCTTGCACCGTGTTTCTTAAACGTTCGTTGGAACAGCTGAGCTACCGTTAGCGGGTGCAGCCTATATGAAAGCGATGCATGTTTTGTTCTCTGTGCGGCGGTCGTAACAAATCTAATTTCCTCTTCTTGATTAACCTTGCATTTATGACGATCTAGGCTGTCGCAGCCACAGTCTTCTGTCATTTGATAATTACATTAATTCACTTTGCATCTGAGCTTAGCTGTGCATTTGGCGCTCGTGTTGCCTGCTCTACGTGTCATCGCTTTTGCGGAGCGCACAAGGCTTGGTTACTGATGCTGACTGGCAGTATTAGCTTAACAAGAACCGTGGAGTGAAGCAATAACATCGGGGCACCATTTAATGAGCGCGAAAGTTTATCAAGAACCACCCAGAGACTCAGTTATATCGAGGAAAAGGTACGGAAACCTGAGAATTTGTGGTTTCGCTAAAGTTTGCTTTCAATTATTTTGCACTTACACTTGCAAATATTTTGCAGTTCTAATATTCGAAACACCGTTACAGATCAACTGAAAAATGCCACATGCGCTTATGTGCGGAGAAAAACTATACAGCACAAAACCAACAAAACAACCATTTTCTTGCTTAAATTTCGGAGCCGAGATGAGCGCCACACATCCATATTATGTATTACTTTGTGATAGAGCCGTGTTTATCGAACATACGCTTTTCAACGCTGCATATGTATCGAGATCTCATGTGGAACGCCATTTCGTTTAGGCAACCGAGAGATACTTGAAAACATTTTCCGCTTACAGCTGGAACTTACATGGAACGAGATGGAGAGTGTGCCAATGTCGTGTTATGACAGAGCCGCTGCAGACACTCTTCCGTGCCTTTTCCGTCTCTGCTATGTGCACATTTACCGGTCCTACGTCCTTTCTGTGCTTTTATCTCTCTGCCGCTTCCCTGAAAGCGCGCGGTCAGTGTTTACACTGAAGGATACCTTAACTACACTGCTGCCGTCATGACGCCACTATACACCGTCTGCAAGGCGCATTAAGTAGACAAATGACACGAACAAAAAAAAAAAAGATTGGAAAATCCGTCGCGGGCGCATTTGTTCCGGTCGTCTCGTTAGCGCCGCGGATTAGACGCGGCGCTGCTGCCGCTGCTGGGGCCGCGATCGGGCGGAGGAGGGGCCGGGCCGACTGTCAGGGCGGAACGGGCACGCTGCCTTATCGGCGTAAATCCCGAGATTTGTGGACGTCCGCGGCCTCATAAAACCGGCTCATGAATAAAGACCGCGGCGCCGTCGGCCGACCGCTGCGCGCCGAGGGGAGGGAGGGAGGGCGACGCCGAGTCCGGCGGCCGGCCGCGCTGTGACGCAGCCCGCAACGGACGCTGCTTTCGGGCCGCGCGAGCCCCCGTCTTTGCACACGGCTCGACTACGTCTGTTTGCCGTCGTCGTCGTCGTTGTTGTTGTTCTCACCGCTGTTGTTGGCGTTGTCGTCGCTTTTATTGTCGCCTTCGCCACGGCTGAGTCTTCAAATTTAGGTACATTTAATTTTGGCGCAGCAGGCTCTGCAGAGGCTCACGCTTCGATTATTGTTCGTTTATTCAAAACTTTTGTAATGAAAGTATCATTCTTGTGCTTGGCATGTCTTAAAAGACAAACAGAATCGCTGTGTTATGGAGCTTAAATAATGAGCTCAAAGCACGGAGACACACTTCAAGGTGGGCGGGGGAGGTGGGTGCACTGGTGGTGGTGGCAATCGCAACAACCCTCACTCTCTTCCACCACGGACGCACTCGACACTTTCTCTAACAGACAGACTTGGAAGTGCATCCATTGCAACAGGTGACTGGAGACTTTATTGCTATTTGCAATTTTTCTTATTTTTGTTGGATAATTTGTGATTATGTTTTATATAATGATTATCATGAAAGGATGGAACGTATCTAGCGGCACATACGCAGTGATTCAAGATGTCATCAAAGAGATTTATTGAAGAGTGGCAGATACCCAATGGCAAATGCCTATTGATACAAGTTGGTGCGAGAGAGGGCCATCGAAGAGCGATACGTACGTATCCAGTGGCATAACTATAACAATCGCCAAATACACAGTGATACACAACCCGTTACCCCAGTGGGTTGAAAGATATTTCTTGAAGACATGCCCGGCGACCGATGTTAGCGTCAAGGAGGTTCATTGAAGAGGGCCACATGCAAGTGCGGCAAGTTGGGCGGGCTGGTATACCTACGTGGCGATCGTATAACAGCGCTCAAAACACTACGAGGACGAAGAAACGGCGCACTTTAATACTAGAGGAAGGTGTCGTGGCAGCTACCTGGTTTGATGTCGCGGTAGTCATTCTTTTTAGTGATTGTTAACTTACACGTGCGCCGGCGCTACACAACCTATAAGTTAGAGTAATGGTATTGCACAGTTTCTTGTTCGTTTATTTCTTTTGTATGTTCGATGCGTGATGTGTGAGGTATATAACTGGGTAAAAATAGTATATACTACGTGTGCGCTTCTGCACAAACGTTAGTTTGAAGTCAGCACATGTGACGTCCACCTTTCCTTTGTCCTTGTCCTTCTTCTTGTTTTTTTCTTTTTAGGGCTGTTTCACAATTGCCGTGCACCACATACCTAGAATTACATGCCTAGTGACCCAACTTTATTCGCCGATTGACTTTGAACGTGGTTCTCCAACACACTAACCCGGTGCTCGACCCATTTGTGCATGGATTACCTAAAGACCTTATTTGGTGGGAAAGAAGTTAGGCGCGGACGTAGATACATAAAGACGTGACGCAATTTAAGTGGAGTTCCCAAGGAATTCTAATAGCATCAGCATATGAAAGAACGCGGGCCTTACAGGCCAAGGAAGAGGAGGAGGAGGAAAGGAAGGAAGGAAAGGTAGGGAGGTCAACCAGATGCACGTCTGGTTTGCTACCCTACACGAGGGAAGAGGTTTAAGGGGTGAAAAGAGAGAAAGGAGAGGGATGGAAGAAAGTACTACTAGTGTGAATCCGTTCGGTTGTCTGTCACTTCACGCCTACAATCGGTCACTGAGGCCAGTCGAAAGAGACCAGCGTGCCTCAAAATGAGGCATGCTGCAGTGGTGGACTCCGCATTAATTTTGACCATGTGGGGTTCTCTAATGTGCACTTAAATCTACGTAAACGAGCGTTTTAATGCGATTAGCCTTATTCGGACACTTCGCGCACTTGCAGCGGGCTGTCTGCCTGCCGATGTCTATAATCGTTTTCACTCCAACTTGGGTCACTGGCTAGTACATGGCCTAGTGGTTGGAGCACCACGCCAATAAGACGAGGGAACCGGATTCGAAACCAATCGTCGGGCCAACTTGGGTCACGGGTATGTGAAAAGTAATGAATATGTGCCACTCATCAGTTAACCCGTTTCACGCCAACACCGCGATGCTGGGTGTTTGTCACAATTTAAGCTCAACTCTTCAATGTACCTCGTTCACCCAAACTTGGATCACTCGGTACGTAAAACTATGTACGTGACACACTCCAATGGACCTCTTTGAGGTCCATTTGGGTCATTTGGGTACTTGCCGCTCTTCATTTAACCTCTTTACCGAAAACTTTAGTCATTAAGTAGGTGTGACATGGTATGTGCCGCTCTTCAAAAAACTTATTTCACGCCAATTTGGGGCACTGGGTTTGTGTAACTGTGTATGTGTAACTGGGGCGCTATAACGTAAAACTATTCCAAACTTTTCTATTCCAATTCCGCAATCAGCCCTCCGCGATTGGTATAAAACTTTTTTGGACCACCCCCATTTCACCTGCCTGTCACGCTACGTCACGAAAATCGCGATAGCTCCCTATCTGATATAACGTGTACACACGGATTATGCATGATTTGACCGAACGAAAGAAAAATAGTTATTTCTGATTCGACGCCTCTTCGCCATTAGCCCTCGGCGATTGGTAAAAAATTTTCGGACTGCGCCTACTTCACCTGCCTCTCACGCGACGTCAGAAAACCGCAAAAACTCACTACGTCAAAGTGACGTGCACGCGATAAAGAGGCATTAATATGCCGAACAAAACTGAATTTTCTTCTGAATAGCCGCGGGCTGCTCCGTTCCAAAAGGAATAAAATATGACTGCCGCTGATCACTCAGTCACCAGCTACTCGCACCTGTCGGAGAGCATGGGTTTATTTGCGTGTAATAAAGGTTTTTGCGTGGCCGTGTAACGTTTTAGAGCACTTTCGTCATGTTTACGACCTCGTTCTGCCAACTCTTCCTTGCTGAGTATCCGTTTTAGCGTCATTCTTAAGCTTCTGTTGCATGCCGTCGCGATTATCGACGAGCCACCGCAAGCTAAGTAAGGGAACACGGACCAATCGCAGATGCCGGTACAACCTTCTTCGTCCGGTTATTGACTTTCAGTGCAGTGGCTCGGCCCCATCGAATCCATCTGCACTTGAGCATGCTCCTCGCCTCTTGTGAGCCAATTAGATAAGACAAGCCGCTCAGTGTAGGCAATGTTATTCGTTTTTCAAGCAGACAAAAGTGACCTCCTATAAACAAGGAGAGCGTTTGATTGGTCTGTTCAGACAACCCTGCGGGCGACCGCCCGATGCTTGCATCGGCGGTTACGCAAATTTGACGTTAGGAGATTGGAATAAAACATATTGGAATAGTTTTACGTTATAGGGCCCCTGGTTAGGTTTCAATAAAACTTCGGTTGGGGCTAGTTGGTACATGATTTCACTCTTCAATAAGCCTCTCTCACATCAACTTGGCTCACTGGGAGTATGCGGCTGCGTATATGTGCTGCTCCAAAATGACAAAAACAATCATAAATGCCTCCGTTGGTGGGGGAAGTCAAATGCGCGTGAGAAATATTCGTACAATTGCGTCTAAATATGCATTCACACACGTTCACATTGCCGCAGTTCGTTGTAATTGTTCTTTGCTGTAGAAACAATCGCAGCTTGAATTTATGTATTCTATTTCTTTCATTTTATTTAAATACGTAGTGCAGACTCGTGGTGTATAATGAAGGACATCTGACATGCATCGCAGTAGACGGCCATTTACTCCTAGATTATGCGGGCCGTCAAAAACGGCCACATGACTATAACTTAAAGAAAATATCCGTCATGATGTTAGCGCTGCCTCGCAACACCAGTGAAGCCGTGAATATTCATTAACTGATTATAAAAGTATATGCAACAAATTTAAAGAAAGAGCGACGCCAAAATAACTTCATCTCATAGAACCGGTACCAGCTATGTAATGCGCATATACACCAAGAAGAACATTTAGGTTTGCTGTAATGCCTATATAAATTACAGATTGCAGAATACAAGGTATTTATTTATTTACTTTACGTACTGCACCCTTACAAGCACTATAGCCAGGAGTGGGGGCAATAAAATATTTGCGAGAAATGAAACAGTAACAAGCATCAGCGAGAGTGTTAAGAAAACTCTAGGTATTGGAACGTCACAAAATAGCAACAAGTATAGAAATACAACAATTAAGAAGGGAATGCACAAAACCAGGTAAGAAATTTCAAACCTCAATTTTTCTGAGATCAAAACTGTATTTCGATGTAATAATCCGTGGATATAAAGCTTAATTGTATAGAATAAAAACGTTGACACAGAATAAAAAGATGTAGCGGATACCGTAAATCTAAGAGAAAAAAAAAACGAGCACACCCAACGCAGGAAGAGTCAATCATTCGTTCACTCTTCCGGTCACCAGCATCAAACACATGCAGGCATCCTAACTTCAGGCATGTTCACAACCCAATTCTAAGCTGGTTTCAAAAGGACCCTAATAAGCCGTAGAAGATAGAAATATACAATTTGGAATAATAATTATGTGCTTTCTGAATATTTTCATTTGCATCTTTAGTAGATCAAGCTTCGTGATAAGGTGTAAAAATTCTAACGTACTCACGCGGGTTCTATTCATTTATGTAATTATCTTATTTATTAATCTACCCTCAAGGCCCATGGGGCGTTAATGAGGAGGCGGGTACAAGACATTTGTTAGGACAAACAACACAGGAAGTGAAAAAGAGAGAACAATGGCAATGTCAGCTACTCCAGGAAGTGGTCAGTTATGGGAGACTTGACGAATTCCCGTCTTTTGTGACAGCAATAGAGGGGGCAAGGCGATTCTGCTCTCCACTTGACTTCGGCAAAACGGAATGTAAAAACAGATTAGTTCGACCGAAAGAAAGGGCTATAGACTTTATTTGGCTGGTCAATTGAAGATGAAAAGTTGTTAGAACATTTATTGCAGGGCCACCGATCACTTCTGGAGAATCGACGACACTGTGAACAATTTTGTATGGGAATGTCAGCTCAGCTTTTGTCCATTGGATACCCAGGGACTCTAAGCCAGGTAGTAGGCGGTAAAACGGGACGTGTTCTTTGGCGTTGTTCTTCCTAGAATGGGGATGGTTCTCTATATAGAGTTAAAAGTCATAATAACAACGCCTTTGTTATGTTCGTGTCGCCGCTTCTTTCAGAACCTCCAACCTCAACTATATCGCTTTCTCTCACACAAAAAGTATCAACACGTAGAGTTGTATTTCAATTTAGGTATCATACACTTTGGGCACAATCGGCGTCGTTCAAATAAGGACAATGCCAAATCAAGTAATAGAAATAGACGCTGTACGGAAACACGTTGACAGTGAAGAATGGAAGATGGCCAAGTAAAACTATCTTGTAACAGCTGACCATGCTCAGAAATGGTTCAATTACTGCGGTCAACGAGGAAACAATGCAACACTAACAGTTTCATCGTTCACTATTAAAGAACGCCAAGACCCAATGGCTAGGCAGAAAGTTCATATTAACATTATTTTTGGCAGAACACGCTGTCATTGATGACTGGCAATCGTCAACATAACGTGTGCTAAACGCAAATCGCCATTGCGCTTTGCTTGCACCTTGATGATGTCATCACAAACAGTTCTTTATTTTGCGAGTACAAATGTTTGCTGTGCGCGAGCATCGGTTCCTCCGAAGCCCAGATACCGCAAACACATCGCATGTTGCTATATGAGTACGTCGCTCGTCGAGTTTGGCCCGCGAGCAGAGCTAGTGAGTGATCACTGAAGCCAACCAGCCGCGACAAGCACTGCACGCGTCCAATTCCGACTGTTGGGCCCTTGTACTTTCGCGACACACTGCCCCGAGGACGCCCACAGGTCCGTCGTGTGCTCCTGACTCACATCTGGTCGTTTCGATCACTAACGCAATTCCCGTACATGCCTCGACCTAGGACGCCAGTTAAGCGATTTCACGTCGCTTGTCAGCCATGCTCTGGCGGACCAAGGCGTGAAAGAAGGACAAGAAAGAAAGAAAGAAAGAAAGAAAGAAAGAAAGAAAGAAAGACAGAAACGCGAAAACAACAACAGTGCGCGTTGTCAAGGTAGTGGGTGTTGTCACGCAAATGAACGCGTGCAGGCAGAACTAGCCGAGCTTTGTGCGCGAGCGGCCTTCCAGAGAGCGCGCCGCGCGGAATCTGCAGCAAGACGAGCGGCCGCGAGTCGGGAACGCGCCGCGATGCTCCCGCGCCGGTCTCGCTCGCGCCTAATCTTCGTTTCGACGCGGCGCTCGCTGCTCGTGACCCGAGGGAGACAACGCACCGCGACGGCGCGCGCGGTCAGCGTCGGCGAGCTGGCGAGGCAAGTCGGGGTCACGTCGTGTTCGACTCCGCTTGCGCGTCTCCCCGATCGCCTTGACGTGTCTTCGCTGTCTGCGCGAGCAGCGGCCGTCGGAGTGCCGCGCGCTGCTGCCCCGGTCGGCTTGTCTCCTCGCGACGTACGGATCGTGGGCGGAAATTAATGGCCGAAAGACAAGGAGCCGGCATACCACGACGGAAACGGCGGCAACGTGGCTCAAGTTGGGCCGGCGATTCCGAAGGTCCCGTTTCCCACGATGTCCGCAGCGACGTCCTTGGACGTCGCGTTTGACTTACGCAATGCCGTCGCTCCCGTTGTTACATCAAAAGCATGGGTCTCTTCGGAAATACATCTTCGTCTGGCGTATGACGTAATCAGGCCGTAACCTCCTGCGAGTCATACCCGTGTTATCGCTCCACAACAGTGTATAAGATTGCACTCGACCAACTATATGCCATTTCCGGTATGGGTGCACTGCTTTTATGGGTACTTCGGAAGCAGAGCGGAAGCAGGCCTGTCGCGGACTCTGTACGCTCGCGAGATCTACATGTGGCAAACGTAGAACCGGGAAATCAAGTCGAAGAGAGTGGGCTGCTTGGTTTGTTGGTCATGCATAATTACGCCCTTCAGAGTGGGAACACAAGTCGCGTGCGTGTCAGCAGCGCATTCATAGCTGAGCGTGCTTTCTTTCCGCTCCGTCTGGTGTTCCGGCACTCAGCGTTTAAACACGACGCTCCACTGCCACATACCGCGCAGGCAGGAACACCGATCCTCTACAAGCACCCTTGCGCACAAACGGGGGATCCCAGTCAGTCGCGCGTAGTCGTGTGCTAAGATGCCCTACCGTCAAAGCAGCATCTGTTACGGCAGCATTACGCTAACCGCCTAATTCGCAAAACAACTATATTCCTTCAAGCCCACCGGAGCGACATTGTTGATGTTGATTCTTTATCACATGGCGCGTCGCATGCACTATAGTACCGTTGCCCGAACATCGAGAATGTGAATTAATGGCATTACATGTCAGAATCTCCAACACAAAACACCAGAAAAAAAGATAAACCATGGGATGTCACAGAAAAAAATTTAGAAAATGAGCGATAATTAAAAGAACATCTTACAGGACGAATTCACTGCATGAAACCGCATGTACATCAACGTAACTTGCATACTGAATGGTTATGCGAACATATGAAGTGCACTGCAAAGTGCCATGTGCCTGCTGCACAACCGCAATGCTGCAAGTGACACTTATTTAGAATTTTTTGTACTGCAATCTTCATCAATATATGTGGCCAGCTCATCGCCTGTTCAGTCGCACAAAGCATACGAAAGACGCTTGCCCTCCTTCGGCGCAGGCAACCACTCACCTACGTTTATTTTGTTGTTACGAGTGCCCGGAACCGGAACAGTGTGCACTCCAACGCCCTGCACCACTCATTTCTGCATTCCTTAAAGGCGGCAATCGAGTCGCCGCTGTTCCGCAGAGCGACCTATTCCTGATCATCATCATCATCATCATCATCATCATCATCATCATCATCATCATCATCATCAATCTGATTACGCCCAGTGCAGGGCAAAGGTCTCTGCCATACCTCTCCAACTGCCCCGGTCTTGTACTAATTGTGGCCATGCTGTCCCTGCAAACTTCTCAATCTCATCCGTCAACCTAACTTTCTGCCGCCCTCTGCTGCGCTTCCCTTGGAATCCATTCCGTAACTCTTAATGACCATCGGTTATCTTCCCTCCTCATTACGTGTCCTGCCCATGCCCCCCATTTCTTTTTCTTGATTTCAACTAAGATATCATTAACTCGCGCTTGTTCCCTCACCCAATCTGCTCTTTTCTTATCCCTTAACGCTACACCTATCATTCTTCTTTCCATAGCTCGTTGCGTCGTCCTCAATTTAAGTAGAACCCTTTTCGTAAGCATCCAGGTTTCTGCCCCGTACGTGAGTACTGGTAAGACACAGCTGTTATAAACTTTTCTCTTGAGGGATAATGGCAACCTGCTGTTCATGATTTGAGAATGCCTGCCAAACGCACCCCAGCCCATTCTTATTCTTCTGATTATTTCCGTCTCATGATCCGGATCCGCAGTCACTACCTGTCCTAAGTCCTTACCACTTCTAGTGCCTCACTACCTATCGTAAACTGCTGATCTCTTCCGAGACTGTTAAACATTACTTTAGTTTTCTGCAGATTATTTTTTAGACCCACCCTCCGGCTTTGCCTCTCCAGGTCAGTGAGCATGCATTGCAGTTGGTTTCCTGAGTTACTAAGCCAGGCAATATCATCAGCGAATAGCAAGTTACTAAGGTATTCTCCATTAACTCTTATCCCCAATTCTTCCCAATCCAGGTCTCTGAATACCTCCTGTAAACACGCTGTGAATAGCATTGGAGAGATTGTATCTCCCTGCCTGACGCCTTTCTTTATAGGGATTTTGTTGCTTTCTTTGTGAAGGACTACGGTGGCTGTAGAGCCACTACAGAAATCTTTCAGTATTTTTACATACGGCTCGTCTACACCCTGATTCCGCAATGCCTCCATGACTGCTGAGGCTTCGACTGAATCAAACGCTTTCTCGTAATCAATGAAAGCTATATATAAAGGTTGGGTATATTCCGCACATTTTTCTATCACTTGATTGATAGTGTGTATATGGTCAATTGTTGAGTAGCCCTTATTACTGAATCCTGCCTGGTCCTTTTGTTGACGGAAGTCTAAGGTGTTCCTGATTCTATTTGCAATTACCTTAGTAAATACTTTGTAGGCAACGGACAGTAAGCTGATCGGTCTATAATTTTTCAAGTGTTTGGCGTCCCCTTTCTTATGGATTAGGATTATGTTAGCGTTTTTCCAAGATTCCGGTACGCTCGAAGTCATGAGGCATTGCGTATACAGGGTGGCCAGTTTCTCTAGAACAATCTGCCCACCATCTTTCAGCAAATCTGCTGTTACCTGATCCTCCCCAGCTGCCTTCCCCCTTTGCATAGCTCCCAAGGCTTTCTTTACTTCTTACGGCGTTACATGTGGGATTTGGAATTGCTCTAGACTGCTCTCTCTTCCATTATCATCGTGGGTGCCACTGGTACTGTATAAATCTCTATAGAACTCCTCAGCGACTTGAACTATCTCATCCATATTAGTAATAATATTGCCGGCTTTGTCTCTCAACGCATACAACTGATTCTTGCCAATTCCTAGTTTCTTCTTCACTGCTTTAAACATTCTTCCGTTCCTGAGAGCATGTTCAATTCTATCCATATTATACTTCCTTATGTCAGCTGTCTTACGCTTGTTGATTAACTTCGAAAGTTCTGCCAGTTCTATTCTATTCTGTTCTATTCCTGATATATACGCTATTTCCGGGGGCATTGAGGTACAATAAATGAAATACATTAGCTCATCGCAGGGACAAAATGGGACACACGGATAATTCCTTCAAGGAGTGAAATTTCAAGAAAGTAGCTCCACGTTTGTAGTTCTTATTTAAAGCTACGAAAGTAGCACGTACCTCACTGCACACGTATATGTCTCGAAGGCACCTTGATGTTGCACCGACGACCTCAATTCTGACTCTGGCTCTTCACCAGCAAACCTTCTCTAGGGAACCCCTTTCGTTCGCTTAGTTACATGTGAAACAAAAAGCGCGAAAAAGTCAGCAATCTAGTGGCACTTGGGAGACTTGGGTGGCCAGTTGGATACTTGCCAAGAGGATAGGACGAAAACAAACATCCGTGTCGTTAGTGTCAACATTGCCGTTTCTTTTTCTCCTGGGGATTCCCTATATTGCTGCATTTAGAAGTAGACGAATCCTAACTCCGGTATTTCTCCTATTTGAAAGTAGAGTTTATTTAAAAGGCTCTGCCTGACGTAGGCCCTGCCACCCGCTCATTGCGCAACGGGTAGGCCGCGTATACAAGAACAAGAAGCGCGATTCACTTTTGCGATTGACGCGTATCATGAAAGCAGTTATACAAAACCAAAACTAAATAAAAATGTTATTGAGAAAAAATTTCCGGCGAATAACTTATTCGCCAGGAATCTCACTTTATCGAGCCCGCTGCTCCACTGACGTCCTGTACCTCAACCACCATGCCTCAGTATTAAGTGGGAACGATTACACAGTGCATAAGGTGAACAGCGAGCATGGACATGCCGGGCTTGCATAATATGCATGCCGTACTTGCGCGATATCTGAGGTTTCTTTTCTTTTCGTAGTTCTTTTGAAGCATCCTCACATTTCTTTCTCTAATTTACCCTCCTTCATCAGTGTTATTTCATTAATTATACTTATGTGCACAAGCACATAAGAAGCTGCCACGCGACAAAAGCGCATCAGAAACAAATTAAAATAATGAACAATGATTAAGAAATAAAAAGAAAGAACACAAGAAAGTACGACGACGCCATCTTTTGTGTCGTGCGCTGTCCTTTACTCGTCCTTGCCTGATCAGCTTTATTTTTCATTTTTCGATCCAACCAGCTTGTCATATTATTACAGTCACCAGCAATTCACTAGTGAGCGAGTTACAATTTATAACTGTTTATCTTTTGAATGAACACTACTTTTCCCCGAGCCGGACTCGAATACGCTTGCATCGCGGAACATGCGGGACTATAATATGTCCATGGCGTTGTCCGTTACGTGTCTCGCATCTCGATGTCGTAAGCGTCCGAATCAGTGGTGAGGTCCGAGCAGTCGTGCGCTGCTACTCGGACAGCTGCAGAGTGGACACGCGGGTCGGTCGTCCTCGACGCCGCGGACGTCGTCCTTCCACCGAGGTCTCGCGCGGTGCTGATACAGTTCCGCCGTCTCGGCATATTTGGATCGTCACGCAAACACACGCATGCACGTCTCTGGCCCGGCTTTAGATGAAGGGCGCAGAAGTGGTATGCGCGACTCCTATATCGATTGATTGTTCTGCGTTTGGCCCAGAGCTTCTAATAATCATCTGCGTATAGCGCGAGGGCCAAAAGCGTGCTGACTTTTTTTGTAGCGAGTCAGAATTTCGGCGGCTCGGAATTGAGCGCTGGCCAACAGCATCCAAATTTTCTGTCATGTGTCGTTTGCAGTTATCTGTTCTTATCGTTGATGCATCCATAGAGACTGAAATGAATTGATATGTTTAATGAACTTGACGAGACTGTATACGTTGCATGAGTTGTTTACAAAAAAAAAAAAAAACCTTACTTTTTCTTCTGCATTTTTTTTCTCTTTTCTACTTTTCTTTTTTTTTTGCGTTGTGGCATTCACGCCCTACCTGGCCTGTATTTTATTTATGTAGCCGCGTGCATTGGCTTACTCTCCACGCTCCTTCGCACTTCAATGCTAGACTTGCGCTGTTTGCTAGACCATTACTCAACGGCTTCTGAAGGCGATCAAAAAATACAACTGAAGAGAAGTAATAAAAGAAAAAACAAAACAAGCCGCGGCCAATCGCTAGCGGCAGCAGCCAACAGCAACGTCGTCACCTTGTCACTGTTTCGTGGTCACCCCGTCAGCCATTGACCGGTGCTGGTGCTTTTAAAACTCCTTTTAAGGGAGCGGGGAGCGCTGCTGTCTCACGCGCGGAACGCGCCAGCCTTCACTTCGCGTTGCGCTTTGTGCTTTGCGCTACAACAATGAAACGCAGAAAAAGATAACTGATAAAGATGAGATGACGTCTTCGTCATCTTGTTTTGATAAAAAGATAGTTTATCTCGATAAAAAAGACAAGATGACGTATTTGTCAAGTGATCATGTCGCCTGATGACTTCATGCGATGCCTCCTGGATAGCAGGAGACTGTGTGCTTTCCACTTCTATGCATTGTCTTCAGGATTGGCCCAAATTTTTGGGTGAGCACCGCACACGCGGACGCGAGCAATCCCGACCAACTAGAGGCTAACAGCTTGGCCCGCGTCACCAGCGACACGCACAACGTGTGTATTCAAGCTAAATAAATAACAAATTTGTTTCCTATCCCAGCGCGATCTTCTGCACCCAGGAATATTCTCGACGACGCCTTCCTGAGGAAAGAAGCAAGGTGCAGGAGCGCCTCCCTTTCCTTCGTAACAGCTTGCGCCAACGAATTAAGTCGCTTAACGCCAGCCACGCACGTCCCTATAGGGTGGTTTGACAGGGGCTACTTGTGCGGCGTACTTGGAATGTTTCCCTGTAGGCCTGCGCGTTACCGTGCCCGCTAGCCATGGTGTCACGTGATTGCCTTCACCTTCCAAGTGGCAGCTGAAAATGGGAAGATGTTTCGTGAAAGAGACGAACGCGCCGGAGTCGGAACAACAGATACCATCAGATTAGCCACGCGACCATACGTGGACACAAGTTACGTCCCACGTAACTTGCGCGGAAATAAAAAAAAAAGATATGCAAGTGCAACGCAACTGGACAGAAGCAAGGTAATTTGTTGTTTGCCATCGCTTGGAGCAAGTCAGCCTATTTGTTGTGTTTCGCCTAATTACGTGACTATTTCTTATTAACAAATCAACTGCTCAAATGTTATATTCATAGCAAAAGCGTCAATGAGAAAATTATAGACCATTCATTCATTCAAATAACTTTATTGAGTGCGCTTCGAGTAGACCATTCTAAAAAAATCCGCTTTTCTATTGCTGAATACGTACTAGCTAAATGTCTTTTCCAAGCCCGAAAAAATGGCAGCGAAATACAAAATAATTACCGCGCGACCAGTCTAGTGCTAATTTTTGCGCGACAACGATCAATTTTGATGGCTTAACTGGCGTTTATAATATCCACCTGAGCCACACATTCAACAAGAAATGTCACGACGGTTTTCTGGAGTGTCCCCACCTCAGCTCAACGGTCTTTATAATCGTCATTTCGCTTTAAAAAGAAATGCGTGGAACGTAAAATGACCGACAAGGGCAAACGCCGAAAGCCTTAATAGGTTAATAGTGGCATTGCTTTTGACTATATCGATAGCTGTATCATTTTTTGTTTTTTCTGTTTTCTATATTGAAGTTCACTAATGTCTCCATTTGCTTGTTTATTTGTTCATTATATGCACTCTGGGCATTTATTTATTTATTTATTTATTTATTTATTTATTTATTTATTTATTTATACTCTCATTCCAAATAGGGAGTATAAAAGGAGGGCAAGAAGAGACAGAAATTTAGTACAAGGCAAAGAAGAAAAGAAAAGCACAGAACAAGCTCTACAAAACTAAAGTGCATAGACAAAATGACATTGGCACTTTACTTATATGAGAACAAAGTCAATAACATAAGACTGGTTCAAAATTGCGAGGCTAGCAAATTGCTTTCAATTAGTTTAGAAAAACGGGCCAAAGATATGCTACTGGTAATGGAGGGAATCAGGTTATTCCATTTTCTGATCGCCAGGGAAGAAACGAGAATTTGATGGTATCTGTGTGGAATTTGTAAGAAGCAAGGTTATGGCAGGGTTTCTGACGCGTAGTTCTTGCTGTGGATTGCTTAATATAACGGGACTTCTCTATAATTTGGTGGTCGTGTAATAGTCGGTGCATTAGCTTTAGGCGCGCCAATTTCGCCTGGTTTTTTATGGTTAGTAATCTAGCCTTCTTAAAAAGTTCTGTGGACGAATCGGTGCGGTCAAATTTGTTAGAAGTGACCCTAAGAGCTTTCCTTTGAACTCCATCGAGCTTGTTGGCTATTTTTTCTGTGTGTGTGTGTGTACGGAAACCAAGCAGTGTTTGCGTATTCCAGGATGAGTCTGATAAGTGTGTTATAAGCCAGTAACTTTGTGTCTGGTGATGCTAGCTGTAATCATCTTCTTTACAAAAATTGGTCTTATTAGTGCAGATGATGCGATGTATTGAATATGAGAGTCCCATCGTAGGTCTTGTGACAATATGATAGCTAGGTATTTATGTTCCTTAACTTTAGACGCGGTGGTTGAATTAATCGTATAAATAAGGTCGGATGAATGCTTTCTTCTTGTTATGGATGAGAGAGCGGACTTTCGTTGATGTACGTGTTGGTGTATGACAAGTATTTACTCACCATACCTAATTAATCGTGCAAGTGTCCCTGCATTTGCGATTGGTACATACTTTGAGTATTACACTGCTGTTTTTATTCGCTTACTTTCTTTGCCTGAACCTTTATGTTCCACAATACAAAATCTCTCATCGCGTTCGCTGCGTTGCCAATCGATTATAGCAGGCTAACGATAAGTAGATTTTTTTTATTGATATGATATAAGGAGATGTTGGCGCACCATTTAAGGCACCGGCTACTCCTCATCTCTTGGGTGGTTCCGTCATACATCGTACAGGGTTCAAGATTGCATATCAAATAATATTTTCCCACAAGCACCAGGAATTATCATGCAACGTTTCCACAGGAAGACTATGACGTAAGGAACACATGGTACATACAATATACAAGGTAAGTGTATCCACCTATATGTAGATGAAAGTCTCAAAAGTACAAACGATACTGTCGCCTGATAACTCATTGTCTAGACAGCGGGTGGTACATACATCGTGTAAATGCATTATCACGTACAGTTACAACAGAACAGTAAAAATAACATAATTCACAAACAGATGCATATATACAGTGACATTGAAATGAAAGGAACAATGAAAGCGCTAATAACGTCCAACAATGTCGCTGTCTTCAAGAAAAGTATTTAGTGCTTTTAAAGCACTCTTCTGTAAGGCCGTTGTTGCCAAGGGCCCAGAAGTTTCCTTAAACTGAAAGGTCTGGGGTCTAATTTATTTAGCGCTGATTTAAGTCGGCATCTTGGTGCGTCGTGATGTGGGCAATCTAGAAGGAGGTGATAGATATCTTCGTTTACAAATCCACAATCACATTCGGGGGTTTCCGCTCGGCCAATTCTGTGTAAGAAATGCTTTGTGTAGGCATTGCCTAGCCTTAATCGATGAATAAGGGTTTCCATAGTTCTATATAATGATAATGAAAATTTGAATTCAATAAATGGATCAATATGGTATAAGTCCGAGCTCTAAGAATTCTAGTCAAACCAAGTGTTTCTAGACATTTTGAGAGACGTTGTCCTTATAATGCAACGTAATTCATTCCTTGATATTGGGAGCGGAGCCGTATCATCTTTGAGGTGCGCTTGTCGTGCTGCTTCATCGGTTGCTGTGTTACCAGGAATGTCGCGATGCCCTGGTATCCACTGGAATGATATTGCATGTTTCGCTTCGCTTGCCTTTGTGAGGTTTTTAAGTGTTTCATATATTATACTGTCACTGAATATTTTCCCCTTTGTGTTGCAGAGTGATGTTAGAGGCGCCTGTGAATCGCTGAAGATCACCCATTTTTGCGCATCTCTTACTGACAATATAAATTTTATCGCACATAGGATTTCGAACAGTTCAGCCGTTGTGGACGAAGTCGCACGAGATAACTTAAATGATTCTTGTTTGTTGATGTGCGGTATAATGAATGATGAAGTTGAAGAGGTTGCTGTACTGGAGCCGTCTGTATAGACGTGTGCGTATCCTGAATACCGCATATATATCTGGTATAGTGCTAGTTGTTGAGCAGCTCGAATGAACATGTCTAACAAGTCTCTTTTTCTGAATATCCCATCTACTGACAATTTGATTTTTGGAACTGTAAGCAGCCATGGGGGATATCGATGTCTGAGTTCCAAAATTCATTTCTTGGCAATGTGTGAAGATTTTCTTGAATTTCTATATGAACATGACTTCTATCTCATTTCATTATGTCTAGAGCCAATGGGTGGTATTTATGCTGGGTTTGAACACGGAAATAATGCCGGCATGTTTCTGCAGTTCGCATAACTGGAAATGGTGATTGGTGAGCCTCAGCTATTACAAGAGAACTAGAAGTCGCTCGTGGAGCTCCTAGATATAGGCGTACTCCTCTAGCTAAAAGTCTTTGAAGTCGCTCTTCTGACGTGTGGGAAAGTCCGTGTAAGATGGGCCCGGAATACGCAATTTTTTGTCGTATTAATGCATTGTAAACAGTCAGAATGGACGATACTGATCCGCCCCATGATGTGCCTGCAAGTCTGCGAAGTACAGTCACTATGTCATTGACCTCGTTTTCGAGTTTTTTTTATGTGGGGTGCCCAGGATAGCTGCCTATCAAGTATTATGCCAATAAATCGATGCTGTGTGACAATCATTAGAGGGTGTCCTTCCAGATTAAGAGTGAAATTTTTTAACTGCCTCCGAGTAAAGGGCAATACAGCTGTCTTTGCGTGCGATAGTACCACTCCTCTCTCTCTCTCTCTCTCTCTCTAAAAATTAGTAAGTAGTAGTAGATAGTAGTAGTAGTAGTAGTAGTAGTAGTAGTAGTAGTAGTAGTAGTAGTAGTAGTAGTAGTTGTAGTAGTAGATAAGTAGTTGCTAGTGCGTGCACGTATCTTCTTAATGGCTCATTTCTTCATGTCATTCCGTATATTCATCATACAGTCAAATATTTTGCAAAAATCTCGCGACAGAAGTTGCCCATTTTCGAATGTGAGCAAATGAGTCGACCAGTCAGCTGCGATTGAGACTTTAATATATTACTTAATTCGGAAGGCCTCCCGAGACCTGAATATATCTGAAGTCGCATAACGTATTTATTGCCGGCTTCTCCCATGGAAGGTGGTCACACAGTCTTTGTGTGGACATGGCTGCCGCCCTCGTTATCATCATCCTTAATATCGTATGCTTGTACACTGCAAGACAAACACCTATCCGAAGAATCTCCCTTTAAACCCGCACCGCCTGTCCTACATCTATCGACTTTATCCTGTGCCTAGAAATCCTGAGTGTCATCACTCCACCATCGATGCCCCACCGTCGCTTTGCTACAGCCTAACACAAGCTCGCGCTCTTGGGGCTTATCTCGTACGCGAACCATCATCGTCGTATATCCTGCGTTACTTTCCTGTGTTTACCGCCGCCCGCCCAGTACTTTCAGGTCACGAACTCCTTGAGCGTTATCGGAGTGACGTAGCATTCTTAACAGGAGAGTGTCGAGCGCTGAGCTTTTACGAAAGGAAATACAAGCTAAACAGACGATTATTGTTTGGGGACAAGATACACCGCAAAGGATGCAAACCGTTTTTTCTTTAAGAGTGCACCCATGAAGTTGAACAGACCACTGTTTATCCGCTTTAAACTTTACCTGACTTGTCGAGCTCCGTTTACTATTGTTAATCTCAACATTCGTTCTATCCTCCTGAACCCCAACCATGTATTCATACATTGGCCGATTGACCACTAATAGTGGATTATGGGAAGACGAATACTACGAAAACTGCGTCTTAAACATGCAAAGGTCTCACTCTGCTATCAGATATTTTCATGATGGCGTCTAAGCATTATATATAAACGAATAATGACGAGGCAGACGGGAAAAAGCCGTTGCTACTAAGGCAAGCTTATTGGTTTGCTGTTTCGAAAAAAGTTTATTTACATCACTTACAAGAAATAACAGAAATAAACATAAGCCCAAAACTATGCCCACAGATAATAAATCATTACACACTATAGAACAGACCCTTTGCAGCTGCGAATGTAAAGAACATTACATATAATACAGCAAAAATAAATTGAAAGGGAAACCAGAAAGACAATTCGAAACTGGCTATTGCGGACACTCCGGCCGGAAGACTAGACGAACTCGGCCGTTCTGCACCCAAACAAGAGCGCACGACCAATGGCGGATAAATTCATGCTCCCCGAGGAAGAAGGGCTCATCCGAAAAGAAGGTGAGCATAGTACCTCGCCTCAGCCGGTGCAGTATCGACCACATTGCCACAGCTTCGCAATGATGGCGCCAAAGGCTAAACAGGGCCGCCATCCGCCGGAGGCCCCCACGAAACTGCCGCGCGGAAACCTTCCGCTAGATATAAAGTGCCGTTCGCCCCGGCCCCGTAACCCCGCATGGACGGCAGGCCAAAATACACGTCCGACGACACACTCGATTGTCGCGTGCCTTTTTGTCTCCACCGACGCGCAGTCGGTACATGCGGAGACACGCAGCACGCCCCAGCGCTCCAGCCAATTCCGAGTTGGGAGGAGTCCGCAGACGTGTCTCCAAATAAAATAGCGAAGGTGGCCAGGCAGCGTTGCCGTGCCTACGTTTAAATAGGAAAAGAACCGCGACCTCAGACAGACTTCGTAAGACGAAGAAGTGGACAGGCCGAGCGGTGACCAGCAACTGAGGTTTATCACCATGACACACATAGAAGCGAAATGTCACATCTGCGCGCAGCGTGCCTTGACATACTGAACAGCAAGATGAAACACACGTGGCTATGCGCTTCTGTTGAAAACGGTGCGCTATGGGACGCCAGTCAGTGGGCACGAAGGGTAACAAGAGAGTGCCCATTGTTTGTAGGACCTTACCAGAGTTGATGTTGACGTCTGAACATGTAGCTGGAAGTACCCATGGGGGTGGGTCCGCCCCCCCCCCCTTCCAGAATTAGGCGGCATACCCTCCTCCCCTCCCCGCCCACGCCACCACTCCTCACACACATTCCTAAAGCGGCGCCAAATCAATGTTGAGACTTGACAGCTATGTGGCGTTCAACATTTTGCTGCCTTTTTCATTCCTTTCGGATGGCGGTAGTTATCGGCGTCTCCTGGGGTGTGAAGGACATTTTTCTCATATGTTCGTTGCCCGCACGATTAACTCGAGATGCGTTCAGTTGTCACCATCTATTCAACCTTCACGCGCCTCGCTGTTCCTTCGTTAGTTAAAGCTTCTTTGTTTGGACTGATCCAGGAACCAGGAAAGGGATTCGGTTCGTAGTAACAGTAACTTTTCATAAGTAACTTTTCCTTTTGTTTCATTATTTTCTCGAGAGACGGCTCGCCGCAACGCTGGCAGATCTTCGGAGCCATATACCCGCGATATGAGTTATATATCGTGGAGAATAAAGTAATGCGAAACAGCGTCCATCATCAACCCTGCAATAACCCTTAAATCCATAAGCAATATGACTGTCACCGTTACTTCGTCTGGTTTTCCATAATTGTACAGCACTTTTTGTGCAAAATTGGCAACTGAAAACGAGAGTCGCAAGGACGTTGAGAAATTAAGCGATCTATTAAGGGAGACAGCCGAGGCAACAGCCAGAGGAAGGAAAAGCAAAAATTAACAAATTTAACAGTTGTTTATGAAAATAGTTATGAATCAACATCTTTTTATTTAAAAAGGCAGTAGAGAAAACACCACCGGAAGTGGAGAATATTTCCGTGTGTCTTGAATGACGCTTATACAGTTATCAGTCGAACCGCCTGACGTAGCCGCTTCTCTGCTGTGGGTGTTTTTCTAACCTGCCGCGGTGGGCGCAGTACATCTAGAACCGCCGCGTCCTGCGCTCTACGCGGTGGTACGGGACTAGCCGCCACGCATCGTTACACAACTTCCAAAATAGCAATACAAGTCAGTTTTGGCACTTCACTTGGTTGAGCAGTAAACGAGGGATCCAGACGAACTGTGATTGTTCCTCAAGTATATATATATATATATATATATATATATATATATATATATATATATATATATATATATATATATATATATTTCAAAGCTAATTCAACACACACTACTTATAGAAATCTTTATTTTATACGCTCGTTTGTTTACTTGTTCTTGGCAGTGTTCTTCCTGCGCATCTTTCCTGCGCGAGTCCATTTGATGTGGTTGCTTGTTTGCCAAGTGAAGGAAAGGCGTACCTCCCAGGCGTAGCTGGGAGATACACCTTATTTCATTTTCCTTTGCGGGTTTACGCGTGTTCATGGCGAATCGTGGGCGTTATTCACATTTCTACTAGTAAAGGTACCCCCCCCCCCCGTCATTTGCATAGAAATGTTAGCTCGCGTTATCAAGAGCTTAGTGGCACAGCAGAGCTCCAACTATAACTCCACTAGATGTTCGTCCAGGCCGGGGGCCGATCCCCGTTTCATTTCATCCAGCGTTCCTTTGATCTGGTTACTGGAGGGCGGCGTAAGGAACATTTTGTTTGTCATTTAGTCTATTGCAAAACTGTTAGCTCAAGGCTGGTAAAATTTCTGAGTATAGAGCAATGTTATAACAAAATCCACTCCTGGCAATGCGTTTTATACAAACCTATCTGTATAGTGACTAAACCTTAAGCCTGGAAAACGAGATATATACTCATAATTATCATCAGCTCCATGTAGTTGTTAAGACACTTGCACCAAGGTCCTGCGGCCACAAACGTCTTCACGGCTGAAGCGATAAAGCATGCGTGCATTATGTATATGTGTATGTGTGAATATTAGTGGTCACGCCTAGCTCTACACTTGCATGGATGTTCAATAAGCAGCAGCTTGAGCCTCTGTGTGTTCCCCGTGGAACGTCACATTGCAAGAATACAGTTGCGACGGGCACCATCGAAATGGGGAGCTCAACAGCATCGCCGACGCCCCGTCAAGAAACCACGCGGGTGACCGCCTGCCACGGAACGAGGATGACTGCGGGATTCCCCTTTTCGCAGCAGAACGTGGCTCAAGCACAAAAGTCGAAACTTGGCACCAACCACCGCATCTTCCGACGGCATAGTTAGGAACTCCGCGTTCGTAATGCCCATGAGTGCGCTTCACCATTGGCTGAACAACAACCCAGAGGCACGTATCATGCGAAGAAGACGATGACATGGCAAAGCGTTGCTTCTCAACGAGATCAAAAGCAATTTGAACGTTGACACCAGACTAAATCTTTTGTAAGAAGAGCAAAAAAAATTGTTATTGACCAGTAGATTGACATGGGGTTTATCAAGTTAGGCTTCATAAAGAGCGTGTTTTGATAAACTGCGTAATTGTAATTCCCACGAACTACGTTGTTTTATATGGAATTCACTTGTCATACATTGTATTGTATTTCATGTTCGACAGATCGGCCATTCTCTCTGATTTGCACTGTACCTGTACTGCCATGATTGATCTATATCGCTTCTTTTATGTTAAGTAATACGAATCGCGAATTTCCTACGGTTTTATTTCTCCTCTTTCATTTAAGAAAAATTACGCAAATCCCACGCACTGTGAGAATCGGTGTAAGCCAATGTTTCTTGAGCCAGCAATGCAAAATGGCGCATTTATAAGACAGAAGGCGCGCTGCACAGCTGACAAACGAGTCCCTCAGATACCATGGTGGACCGCCGAGAAAGCGTAATTTTGTTCAGAATTAAAACGGGTGGTGTCGGATCACAAAACACGACGTGCTGTGACCTCGTAAAGAATGCGCCGCGGCACCACAGTACGATGAGAGGCGCGCTCCTCGGCCACGTACGCGTACCCTTAAAGGCCACACCACACGTGCGCTTGCCGACGTGCGCAAGCTCGCGTCTACGCGCCCTGTCCCAGATGCGCCTCGTTGGGAATGGCGGCTTGCATGTACAAGAGGTGCGTGCTGGCGCCCACTCGCGCGTAGACCCCTTGGCAGGCATCGCGTTTCGTACCGAGTTACTGACAGTGTTTCAAAGTACTGAAATAGTTACAAACGTAACTTGTTTTATATTTAGAGTTGATAAGTCAGCACAAAAAGGAAAGGAAAAGCACCTTCTCGCGTGACACAAATCGGCCTCACTGATCTCGGTGCTCGCGCCGCGTTTTTAGGCGCCCGAGAGGGTAATCGAGAGGCCCGGATTTCTGAATTCACGAACAGATAAAGGCAACAGACAATGACAACGAGGAAATCATAGAGGTAATTACTTGTTTATTTAACTTAAATGTATAAATTATTATTAAATGAAAGTGGCCGAAAACAAAGTGAGCTAAAAACCAACTGGCCGCAGGTGGGATCGATGCTCAGACATGTCTTCGCATTAGTGTGCGAAGCTCTCACTATTTCAGCTGCGGCGGCGCCACTTTCCCGTCCACTTTCGTGGGTTACTGGGTTTGTCGCGGACGAAGCGTAATTTGCACCATAAATATTCAAACAGTCTTGTCTGGATATATATTCACGAACACGCCACGCGGGGACTTCGCTGTGGCGGCACTAGATGTCGCAACATGTCCATAGGGAAGCGTGATAGGGCGCCTCGGCTACATATATGCGCGCCTCATGCGTGATGCATTACGACGGCTGCAATACGGTGTGTCGATACATTGCTTCTATGCTGTGCCGGACTTTTTTATCGTCCCTTTCTCTTAATGAGCTTCACTACACAATGATTCCACCAGTGGTGTTGAATATCTGCATAATTATTTTGTGGCTACGTGCGTCCTGAAGAACAAGATGCGGAATCTTTTAGTGCAGCTTAGCAGAGCGTCGAGTTTTTGTACAAAATAAATGTGTACACTGTATTGCTGTAATTATTCTTCGGTTATGCAGACAAACTTGAACCGGTTCGAAGTTAATTGAAGCGTTATTTTTTTTTTCGTTAGGAAGTTGCACCGGCACTGAACACTTATCGGTGAACCGCAACGACAAAGGTTTCCGTTCGACACTGTGTTGCTCACGTAAGAGTAATTTTCAGGTTCACTCTCACTGTAAAACGGTCTGCACCCTCTGGATTGTATTTCTGTCACACAACAATAACTTTAATCTGTCTTGCTTTTGTTTCCTTCCTTGAAAACTCAGCGCTCGCTTCTTTCTGGTCAAGAGCGCTACACCATGCTGATAATGTGCAAGTCGTTCGTGTCCTGGAAATACCTAGTGGGAAGCGCTAAAGAAACGAAAGGCATGCAATATATATGACGATTATTAGATTGCTTTAGAATAGGGACCCCCAAATGCAGGTGGCCCACAACGATTAGCGTCTCGTCATAGCGCATGTGCCGAACCCAAACGATATCGTTGGGTTTTGGCTTTCACGCGCCACTAACGCTAAATTTCGAAAAAAGCGTGGATGCCCCAACCGCTCCAAACCTGGTTTGCATCGTCTCAACGTCGCCGCGAACATCTCAAAATCCGTCAACGCTTCCTTATTGAAAAGAATAAACTCTCAGGTATAATACTTTTTATCCTGTAAAATATTACGTATTGCATTATTTTACGTGTGATTTTCTTTTCTCTCTGGCATTACGGTTTCGTTTGCCTTCCGCGTGCAGGAAGGGCGCTGCAGTCGCGTGACACCAGCGCAAGCCGGGAACCCTACAATGTCAAAAATAAATAAATACATAAATTAAATAATGCCCTGGTTTTACTGCAAAATCTGGCGGTAATTTGTGACCGAACATTTTTCTGCAAATAGAAAACGGTCATTTCCGTAGAACGGACAGCCGTAAAATAGAGACCGTGATTAATATACGAGCCGAGAATCGTATTCTAAAGCACCTCACCGGCGACAAGAAGGGCGAACGCAAAGCGGCCGCTTGTTGCGGCACCCTGAGCTCTAGATTCCTATTCTAAACCTCCCCATTGTTGAGTGACACCAATACGGGTGCAACTGTTCTCAGAGTGCTTATTTACCAAAGGACAGGGCTGCAGGCTTTGTAAAGCTACCTCGGATGTGACGCACTGAAAACCACTTTGAGAACTATATAAAAGTAAGATTCTAACACAACCTTCCTTATTAATTTTCTTCCCGGGCAAAGCAGTGCGGTTGAGCGCTAGTATAGCGGACTTCTCAAAGCCGTTAGATTCTTAATTCAACACACACACACACACACACACACACACACACACACACACACACACACACACACACACACACACACACACACACACACACACACACACACACACACACACACACACACACACACACACACACACACACACACACACACACACACACACACACACACACACGCACGCACACACGCACGCACGCACGCACACACACACACACACACACGCACACACACACACACGCACGCACACAAAGAATTCCGAGCATCAAACTTTCTGAGCAACTATATACGTTGCTTTTGTATATCTCCGTTGTTTGTGGACTCCCTAATTTTCTGCTACCAAACCTGCAATCGCACTTTACAAATCTCTATTGCTGACAAGTTCACTTTCTCCCTGCTATCCCTGAACTCAAGGGCCTCAAAGAGGCCAGCCCAGCCTAAAACGACAGCTGGGTAAATATCTTCACATTCTATCAAGACTAATTTCATCGTTTCCGTAGCTTTACCGCAGTAAGCACAAGCTTCTTCTATTTTGGTGTACGTCGCTTTATAACTTCCCTTTGAGTTATCACAAATTATTTCTGTCCTGGTTTTGTTTTTACCTCTTAGGCTGTTACTCATACAAGGTTCCTATTCCTTTACCGCCAACCACGAGGTTATCTCGGCCTCTCTAATTTTGTGTTTGACGTTCTTTGTTGCCATACCAGTCGCATACTTGCCGGTAAGCTTCCTTATTCTTTTCCTCCACACTGAGTCAATATTTTGCCTGTACAAATACTTGAACACTGTCGCACCCATTTACATTTTTCATATTCCTCAGTCGTTTTTCAAAATCAATTTTATTCTGAGCTTCCCGCACTTGAAAACTTGTCCAGCCCATATCACCCTCCAACGCTTCATTTGTAGTCGTCCCGTGAGCGCCCAATCTAAGGCGTCCCATTAACCTTTGGTTAGACATCGAGTCCTGATGGTAATCCTGACTTCAAGCAAAAAACAAAATTTCCAAATGCAAGTCCTGGCACCATTTCACAGTTCCACATACTCCGGAGCACCTCACACCTATAGAATCCCCATAACGTTCTGTGTTTCATTATGACCACATTTCTCCTTCATTTTGCTATGTTCGGATTTTCCTGTGTTGCGATATATCTATTATCTTCATTTATCCACACACCAAGGTTTATCAATACACTCGAGGTATTTTCTGGCCCTGTATTGGCGCTGTCTGTTCACTATTTTTATTGAATATTACGAAAGCTGATTTCAAACGCTAAATTTCTATCCTAAATTCTCGCTTTACTTTTCACATATATTAGCCAGACGTTGCAAATCACTTTTCCTGTTAGCCAGCAACACAATGTCATCCACATAAAACAAACCCGGAAGCCGCTGCTCTACTATCGTGCCCACCTGTTTGTATGAGAGATAAATCCTATATTGATTCCTTGCAGCATTCCTTCCGTCCTTAATTACCACCTACATCATAAACAACAGCGGGGATAAAGGAAACCCCTGCCTCAGTCCCTTGTTGATATCAACTTTATCCTCGCTCCTTCTCCCTTCCCATTCAATGAAAACAGTATTTTCTAGGTAAATCTCCCTGAAAACCTGTATACAGTCGTTGCCCAAGCCTTCCCTTTCCGGAATATCCTACAAATTGTTGCGGTCTACGCTGTAATATCCTCCGGTAATGTCTACAAACGCCGCATATAATGGTCTACTTTCTTCTCTGAATATTTCAATAGGCTAAGAACAAACAAGTTATCATTCAGACGCCTACCGATTCTGAAGCCAATCTGCAGTTCTGCAAATATGCCATTATGTTATGCCCATGGTTGCAGTTTTAGTTTAATCGCCTGCATTGCTAACCTGTATATTAGCGATGTAATGGAGAATTGTCTATATCTGAGAACCATGCGTTTTCGCCAGTTGCGTCTATAAATTAATTTGTTTCTAGTTTGTCGCCAACTGTCTGCTATTCGCCTATCTTGTAAGTTTTTTTTTCTTCTGTTTTCAACAGAGCTTGCTTATATTTTGATTTTTGTTCATTAATGAGCCTAACGGAAACCTCCTCAAGCCCTGTGGCTGTGTGCTTCGAAATTTCCTCTTCGGCTTTCTTCGAGTTGAAATTTCTCACTACCAGCTTCTTCGCCATCTAGTTCTCACTGATGATCTTTTCTTCCACTCAAAAGCGACCTCGTCATTGCCTTGAAATGATTCAGCTGTTATTTTTCTGATGTAATTTAATGCCACCTTCCCTTCCAGTTTGTTTCCACCTTCATCAAGAAGATGTTGCATTGCTCCAGACTTCCTCCCTAATAAGTTAATGTGGTTTCAAGATATTTTAGGTACGGCCTTCTTTTTCTCGCGTATTTCTGACAGCAAACGTTCACTTTCACATTTTATATTTGCTTGCACCAGTAGTTGAACCATACAATTTTTCTCCCGACATATGTCCTACTTTCTGTCTACGTCATCCTGCGGCAACTGTGTGCGTGCTTTTTTTTTTTTTTGCCTGCCTATGCTCTCGTGATGCTTTCTGTCGTTCGTCGATTGCTTCCCCTACCTCTCTGTTCCCCCAGCTCTCCGGTTTCCTTTTTCTTTTCCAACAAACTTGTTGCTTCTCTTTCCTTATTTCTCTCGTTAGTACGCTTACAAGCTCACTGTATTCCCACTTTTTGCTTGGCCATTTGCCAAGTTCTTTCTCGAATCTTGTTACTAGATTTGTTATTTGTTCAGCCTTCAAATTTGGACTGCACATTCTTCGCTCCTTGCTCGCTTTCGCAACTACTTATCCCATTTTCAAAACGATGCATTTACGGTCGCCCCTATGTTGCTGCAGTTCGTCTTGCTCGCATATTGTTGCACACAGTTCGTCTTGCACGCAAAGTTCGTCTTGCACGCATTTGACAACACTGGTAGACTGTAACGCAGGAGCCCGAGAAGCAATACCCTGTACAACTGCATCATAGAATGGACTGGTGTACCCCAGTTTTTGCCGCAGAGAAATTTGAAGACCTGAGAAATGTCGACTAACTTTTTCTTCAGATAGACGCGGTGAGGCCTCCACGAGAGGTTGCGGTCAGTGATGACGCCCAGAAAGCGATGCGTCTTAACATAGGATACAGTTTGACCATTCATGGAAACAGGATACAATGACATTTGTTTGCGCATAAAGCTAACCAATGCGCACTTTTCAGGAGACACACTGAGGCCTTGTTCTCGGAGATAGGACGCCGTCATGGTTGCCGCCCGCTGAAGCCTGGCTCTTAGCTGAGGGCGTGTCACCGCAGAGGCGCAGATGCAAATGTCGTCGGCGTATATTGAGACATGAACTGTCTGTAGTAGGTACTCCGCTAGTCCTACCAGGACGAGGTTGGACAAAATAGGGCTCAACACTCCACCCTGCGGCACACCACGGCAGGTGTAATGGTCTGAAGTTGGGCCGTCCTCAGTCTGTAAGAAAAAGCGCCTCTCAGTCAAATAGTCCCGAATCCATTGATATATCCGGCCACCAACTCCAACAACCTCAACTGAGTTCAGTATGGCCTCATGGGAGACGTTGTCATATGCTCCTTCTATATGAAGGAAAAGTGCTGCAGATAGGCGCTTGAGGCTTTTTTGATTTTGGACACAGGTTACGATGTCAATGACGTTGTGAATGGACGAGCGACCTCGACGAAAGCCTGTCATGGCGCCCGGATAGATGTTGAATCGCTCTAGGTACCATTCCAAGCGAGCAAGAATCATTCTTTGCATCACTTTACCGACGCAGCTGGAAAGCGCAATCGGACGATATGATGAGAGCTCAAGCGGGGACTTTCCAGGTTTCAGAATGGGGATCAAGAGGCTCGTTTTCCATTGTCGAAGAATGGCGCCGTTCTGCCAAGACTCATTGTAGTAGCTGAGCAGCTCATCACGTGCGTCATGTCCAAGGTGGCATAGGGCAGCATAGGTGATGCCATCAGGTCCTGGTGACGAAGAACGCCTGCAGGTCGCCAACGCAGTATCGAGCTCTTCGAGCGAAAATAGCACGTTCATTTCTGGTACACGTGCCTCAGGGAGGTCATTTAATGCTGCGTCAGTATTGATGGCCACGGACCCAGCAACCCGTGCACAGAACTCTTCAGCCACTTGAAGTTCCGAGCGGAGTTAGTAGAGGGCCGGAGCAGCGAAGGGCTTCCTTTGATGCGGAGATGAGCGAAGTCCCCTAACCGTTCTCCATATGTGCGAGAGCGATTTTCGGGGATCAAGCGACTGACAGAAAGTTTTCCATCGCTTGTCTTCCAGTTTAACCATGCGACGCCGGACTTGCTTTTGCATGCGTCGTGAAGCCCTCAGATCCAAGACGGACTTCGTGCACCGATACCTCCTCTCCGCCTGTCGGCGTGACGCACGCAGCCTCTCTAGTTCCATGTCCAAGTCTGTTCGCCTTGCTGATCTTGTAAGCGAGCAGATGGATGTTTTCAATGCCTCTGCGACTGCTTCTTCGATAGTGTGTGAAAGGCCTTCCCGACATGTGTCATCCATATCCTTCTTAAACTTTGACCAATCAACTGTACGCAAGACAGTAGAGGAGCGTTGCTCAACTCCTCTAATCTTTATGTATGTTGGAATATGGTCGCTTCCATGTGTTTCTATGTCCGTAAATCATTGGACGCTCGAGGCAAAGCGCCGTGACACCAAAGTTAAGTCCAAGCAGCTACTATAGGTCGTGCCTCGCAGAAATGTAGGACCGCCGTCATTCCCACAGCACAAATCATCGTCGGCAGCAAAGGAGGCAAGACTCCTGCCTTTGGAGTAAATTTTATTGCTTCCCCATAGCTGGTGATGCGCGTTGAAGTTACCTGTGATAACACAGGGGCCATCGTTCATTCGTAATATTTTCTTAAGTCGTTCGCCGTCAAAGTGACCCGCTGGCGATATGTAGGCTCCAATTAGCGTAAATGACACATTCTTCTTTTGGACATTTAGATAGGCATATTGGTTGTCGTCGTTAGGCTCTATCGCGTTAGCGACATATGTTAAGTCCGTGCGGGTGTAGATGATCACTTTCGTGCTCGAACTGCATGTGGACGAGACGAAAGATTCATAACCGGACAGTCAGAGTGGAGTTGATGTATTTGGTTCGCAAATGACCAGTATGGGGAAGTGATTTGTGAAATTGAATTGGCGAAAGTCTGATATACGGGTCCTTAGACCCCTGGCATTCCACTGGAAGATCGACGCACTTTTACCTTCAGTGCGGGAGGGAACTATTGGTCGAGCCATGATGCTTAAACGATGCTAGCAAGCACTGGATTTAGTGCATCCAGTATTTGCAAAGCGCTTCGAGCAGCTGGTGTTTGCAGCTTGTTAAGTATGATGCGCATTGTATTAATTAGCGAGTGAAGCATATCAGCCACCTGCCTGTCTTGGTCGCCTAAATCACTGACAGTAGACGTGGGGGGTTGTCCAGCAAAATTTTGCTGTGATTCTGTCAGTGGATGCTGTCGTTTTGGTAGAGCCGGCCAAGATTCTGCAGATGTGGTCTTCTTAGTGGCCTTGTTCTTCGCGGTCCTTTCCGCAGTGTCTGGCTTGGGCGGCAGAGGAGGAGGTGGTGTTGTAGGAAGTGGCACGCGCGTCGCAGAGACAACAGCCTTCCTTAAGGTGGGCCGGCGACGTGAACGTCGCTTCCTGATTTTATCGGCGGCTTCGCGATGAGATGAATGATCTCTCGCCATCTCTTTCAAGATGGCCATTTCCTTCTTAATATGTGGGAATTTATTCGATGAAGCTTCATGTGATCCTCCGCAGTTTGAACACTTCATTACAGTCGCGCCACATTTATCTGCAGCGTGGGACTCGGCGCAACGGGGGCATGCTGCCTGATTTTCGCAGACGGTGCTCACGTGCCCCAATTTCATGCATTTGCGGCACTGAAGAGGTTTCGCAATGAAAGGCCGCACTGCATGTCTGAAGTGTCCCACCTTAACATGCGAGGGTATATATTTACCCTTGAAGGCAATCTTCACGCAGCGTGAACTGCCTAGCCACATAACATCAACAATGACCTCATCATTGGCTGGCTTGATAAGAATCGGCAAGTCGTTATTAAGGATGGCGACGTCTACGTCGTAGATAACGCCGGTGACTACGTCAGATCCCAGAAGGATGTAAGAGCATACTTGAATGCCATCGATGTCCGTCACGCTGCGTAGAGTGGTCAGAGCAGCTGCGCGCATGCTGGACATCAACCGCCAGTGAATTTTTTCGGGTGTTGACTCGAATATCTGATATTTCATTTGGCACCAAGGCTTCCAGTGACATCGACACAGATTGTCTGTTGAGTAGCTTCATGTTGACGGTGGGAAGCAGGGGCACAAATGTGATGGTATTGGCGTCCGGCCTCTGCGTGTGTCTTACTGTTTGCGTGCTTGACGATGAGGACGTCCGGGTGTTCCTTCTCTTTGCTCTGCGGCTCTGCACAAGCTGGAAGTCGTCATCGGAAGTGCCCTCACTGCTTAAAGAGTAGACATGGGTGTACTCGCTGTCGTTGTCGCTCTGCTGACCGATGCGCTTCCTGGAGGCAGCCGCCGCTGACGCCGCCGTCACCGGCAGACGTGCGGGGTCGTCCACTTCCATCACGACCGAGCAGGGAGCGAGGACCAGCGGATGAACTTGGGTTTTCACAGAAATAAACCGGAGCTAGAAAGAACAGCGCTGTATCAAAAGGTAGTGACCGCGGGTCCGGATAATGAGGCTGAAATAATCAGAAGAATAATAATGAGCTGGGGCGCATTTGGCAAGCATTCTCAGATCATGAACAGCAGGTTGTCATTATCCCTCAAGAGAAAAGTGTATAACAGCTGTGCCTTACCAGTACTCACGTACGAGGCAGAAACCTAGAGACTTACGAAAAGGGTTCTACTTAAATTGAGGACAACGCAACGAGCTATGGAAAGAAGAATGATAGGTGTAACGTTAAGGGATAAGAAAAGAGCAGATTGGGTGAGGGACCAAACGCGAGTTAATGACATCTTAGTTGAAATCAAGAAAAAGAAATGGGGCATGGGCAGGACATGTAATGAGGAGGGAAGATAACCGATGGTGATTAAGGGTTACGGACTGGATTCCAAGGGAAGGGAAGCGTAGCAGGGGGCGGGAGAAAGTAAGGTGGGCGGATGAGATTAAGAAGTTTGCCACAAGTAGTACATGACCAAGGTAGTTGGCCGGAGAAGTATGGTAGAGGCCTTTGCCCTGCCGTGGGCGTAACCAGGCTGCTGCTGCTGATCAAGGTGACGCTCAGTTGAATTAATACTGCCACTACAGCTACGAGTCTTAAACTTCGTGTATTATTCTAACATCTCGCTATCGCATTCATTACTTCGTCGTTATGACGAAACTGTGATATTTTTTTATTATTGTAAGGGATTATTTCCGAAATTCTAAGTGAAACCACCCACTCGAGAGTGTTGACTGTTAGATGCATGCAACTTGAAAAAAAGAAAAAGAAATGTTTATTCTAAAATGTAAAAAAAAAAGAATCACTGTTTCACCCGAAGGGCAAATCATTGTCGTTTGAACACTTCGGGAAGTGTTCTATCTAGGAGGCAATGTTTACAGTGTACATATGTGCCACCCGGGCGCGCTCTGCGTATGCTCTACCCAGTAATGAGAACGAACTTCAGTATAACCTACAACTGAATATTTTACAATAGATAACGTGTCCTTATTCATTGATCCGCGGGCGCTAAAGCAGGCTCTACCTAACCCCCCCCCCCCCCCCACGCCCCCTTCCGCATTGCCCCCGGCTTGGTCCACTCCCCTCGGCGGGGATCTTCCGTGTTAAGCGTTGCGGTAAAGCATACGGGAAAAAATAATGTACTGCTGAAGTCAAAGGGGGAAATGATATGCAGGTTTATGGCATTGTAGCTTCCGTTGTTGGCGTGGCGTCGGCAACGATACGGTCGCCACGGCAGAGCTTGCCCGGGTGAGACGCACTGCAAAGAAAACTTCCCGTTCTAACTATACACACTAGTGCGACGCGTCGACGCGAGGCAGCACGCACGCCAACTGCTGCTGGGCAGAAGTGTATCAGACGGAACACCGGTCTGGCAGCTGCCAGGTTTCTCACAACGCTGGCGTTATCGGGAGCTTCGTCAATCACACTGGAGGCGCTGCACCTCGCTGGGGCAACGAAATGAGACCGACGAGGGAACTCTTCGACCTAAGTGTGCACCCGGTGAAATGTTAGACAGCGGTAGACTTGACGTTAGCTGTTCGTTTCGCTCAGACCGGTGCATACATATATAGCAACTTCAGCAGGAACGTTAGTGTGCTTATATTTTCTGTGCGTACCCCACTCGTGCCAGCGTGCAGTGAAGGGCAGAACGCTGCTCTGTAGCCGGCCCTATAGCTCCGCCATCAAGGCGATTGAGCGTCGCGTTGACGGTGCTTCCACTTGGCTTTGTCGCTTTTGCAGTCAAATACACGCCACGCATATGAAGACCATTTGAGCTCCAGCCACAGCAGCGTGCGATTAAATTGAGATGCGCACTGCTTTTGTTTCCAGTTCATTCGCGCTCTCGATCTGTTTTCCTTCTTTCCACGGGCCTCACTCGTCTTCTTTCAATCCGGTGCCAACTCATTATCTCTGCCACTTCTGGTCCATTAAGGTTACGACGCGCGCAGCAGCAGCAGCAGCAGCAGCACCGCATGTCCTGCTGCTGAGACTATATACGGCTGTCGTCGCGTTAAAAACCTTTCCCTCAGTACTTCTGTGCATTCCTGTGGCATATATAGCTCTAGAAACACTGTGCACTTTCTTTCTTTTTTGCGGATGACGTGCCTTCGATACGTGGCCCTGCCGGCTCAAGTACGTAACTAATCTTCCGCAGAGGTCGCGCCCTCTGCGGTGACAGGGCCACGCAATGTGACCGTGGCGCGACGAGCGCGGCGTGTCCGATGCTCTTACCCACCGCGCTGGTCTAGCTGGTTGCGAAAGTGCGCCTTCGTCGCTTCGGCGCTGCCGCAGAGGCCCGCTCTTTCCCGCGGACCGCGACGCGACGCGCCCGGACTCCGGGGAACACATTTGAGCGGTGGCGATGCGGCGGCTTAGCGCGACGTCGACCTGTTCCGTGTGTGGCGCAACGGCGGTCACACGGTTGGCCACCACTGGCGCAAGCGAACGCGCGTGGGCAGTCCGTGCTCCGGTGGATCCTGTAAAGTGTTGCTTTTTGGCCTTTGCAGTGTGCAACATGAAACGAAGCCATAGAATTTCGTTTATTATTATCATTATTATTATTATTATTATTATTATTATTATTATTAGTAGTAGTAGTAGTAGTAGTAGTAGTAGTAGTAGTAAAATAGTAGTAGTAGTAGTAGCAGTAGTAGTAGTAGTAGTAGTAGTAGTAGTTCTGGCCGATCCGCTTCTTCTTATCTTTAATAGAATCCTTGATACTTGCATAATGCCACATGCACTAAAGAGAGCACGCGTGATACCGATATTTAAAGGCGGAGATGCATCGAAGCCAGAGAACTACCCCCCCCCATGTCTGCTCTTCCTTCCTTAGCACAACTGTTGGCAAGACACGGGCTTGAAACGATTGAGGGGTTCGTTTTAAAACATCACATCTTATCTTCCCAGTATGGCTTAGTGCCTGGTAGAAGCACGCGTGCGCTATTTGAATAACTGTCGGATCTTCTATATCAAACATTTGGACTTAACCAGGTAGCCTGTGTTTTTTATTTAGATATATCTAAGGCTTTCGATTCGCTAAGCTACAGTATTCTATGGGCTAAACTACACTATTACGGGTCATGCGTTTGTACAAAACTACCTTGTAAATCGGTCTCAGATTGTATGTATTGGCCACCAAACGAGTCCCTCGCTGTTTCTTAACGCACGGGTTACACAGGGTTCCGTTTTGTCTCCGCTTCTTTTGAATTTGTACGCTTGTGACGTGGCACAGGTAACTACTTCATGTACGATTTTGCAGTATGCAGATGATACGCTGCTTGTTTCTAAGCACATGTAGTACAAAGCAGATGTCGCTTTACTTCAAAGCGACATAAAAAATGTGACGTACTGGTTTCGAAAAAACCGTATGAATGTCAGTGCTCGGAAAACTCGATTAGTATGTTTCAGAAATCCGTTAAAGGCTCTTGTAACAAGTCAACAGGTCTTTCTTCACGGTTCTGATTGCTTAGAATGTGTTTGTGCCCCAGTGCAATATGAGGATAGCGTCAAATACCTTGGAGTATACTTTGAGACTGACTTATCTTGGAATATTCAAATGGCTCGAATTTGAGCGCGATTGCGTAATGTTGCATGTTTCCTTTACCGTATACGGCCTTCCAATATCAGAAAAGTGATAGTGCGTGCTATATATGTATATACGACATACAGCAAGCTTTCAATTCAGTTCCGCATAAGGCGATTATTTTCGCTCTTGCAACCGCGGGAATTTCGGGTCGCCTGCTCCAATTTGGGCATAATTTTCTATCGGAGCGGCGGATGAAAGTGCGTGTCGGAGGAGTAACTATTGAATACCGAAATGTGAAGTGCGGTGTTCCACAGGGCAGCGTATTATCGCCACTTTTGTTTAACACCGTACTCGCCGCGCTTCCAAGTCGTTTGCCTCGGGACAGTGACTTCCCTGTGAGCACAGCTGTCTACGCAGATGACATTGCTCTGTGGATAAGCGGCCCTTCGCACCTTGGTCCGCGGCTTCGTTCAAGCTTGCAAAGAGCTCTCAACGCTACTTCGGAGTACTTGGGTGAAGTTGGCCTGCTCATATCACCTGCTAAGACGGCTGCAATAGCATATCACCCTAAACAACGCGCTCGTCGAACAATGAGCCGACTGTACCTTGACGAAACGCCTATAAACTGGGCGCGACAACACCGTTATTTGGGGTTAATTGTGGATGACCGCCTCCCTTGGCGTCCTGCCGTTAAATCTGTACGACGCAAATCGCACTCCCTCCTTAAGTATGTGGCTGCCTTGACTGCTCGAGGTGCTGGCTGCGACCAAACAACGGCTCTCCAGGTGTACCAGTCATCTGTACTCTCAGGCATGCTGTACGCATTACCAATTTTGAACATACCACCTAGTTTGATGGCCCAACTGGAGCGAGATCATCGCGTTGCCCTTCGACTAATGCTTGGATTACCTCGTGATGCGCAATCTATTGCATTACTCACTGAAGCGCATCAGTTACCTCTGTGGCTGCAAGCAGATCAGAGAGTTCTGTATCATATTGAGCACCTGCACCGCGCATCGAATGGTCAATCGCTCCTTTATCGTCTCATTCACCGCCCGTAATCTCGCATGCATGGGAAAAATAGCGGCATTATTTATGGATATCACTACCATTTCTGAACATGCTGCTTCAGATACGTCTCCGCCTCCAAAAGGTATCGCGAAACACGTATTCCCCATTTACCTCACAATCCCTGACATGTACAAGATGTGTGATATGGTTGTTTCGGCAATATTCCAATTGGCCCAGTCTCACATGTCCGAAATGTTTCCAGATTATCTTCGAGTTTTCACAGATGCATGTGTACACAACGATGGTCAAGGCGCCTCTGCAGCTTTTTTCTGCCAATCAACTCAAGTACGACGTATCTTTCAAATACCTCATCCAACTTCGTCAAGAACTGCAGAACTAGCAGCGATTAATGTTGCACTGAAATACGTGCAAGAGGAGTTAACTACATCGAAGGTTGTCATCTTTACGGACTCCGGGGCTGCCCTTAGCAGGTTACAACGCAGTGAGCTTGATTGTGCACTTGTGCGTAGCATTACTGACTCTGCGAGCAAAATTACATCACGTGGGGTATCTCTCGTTGCTCAATGGATACCTTCACACGTAGGAATCGCCGGAAATGAAGAGGCTGATCGGCTCGCTTCAAGTTGCGCTCATAACAACTGTGACTGCCCAGAAATTTTGTGCAAGCTTGATGACGCTCGTCTGCTGATTTGTCGCCACCTATTCAAGCAGCATCCAGATCAGCGCGTCGCAAATGGAACGTTCCCGCCCCATGTTCGTAGTCGAGGCTTGCCTCGTCGCGCTAGAGCACAACTGATCAAGCTGAGGGTTGGTTGCGTGAACGTGCATAAACGTTTATACAGATAAGGGCGTGTGGCAAGTCCATTGTGTACGTCTTGTGGCTGCTACGAGACACTTCAACACCTTATATTTGAGTGTTCCGCTTTCAGTGCGCAGCGCATGTCGCTAGTGAGAAACTATCATCTCCTTGGCCTGCGGTGTGCGACACTCGAGGAATGTTTATACCCCAGTGGTTGTGCATCTAAACGTGATTTATGTATTTATTTATTTATTTATTTATTTATTTCTTTATACATACTGCAGCGCAATTTGCGCTATAGCAGGAGTGGGTTAAGAAAAGGTACAGAAAATACATAGGAGTATACAGCGGTAGACACAAGTGAACACTTTTACAAAAAGAGCACTGATGAAAGAAAAATACACAAGAAGTTATACAAATGCTGTCAGACATGGTTGAGCACGATTATGCATCTGGGATGGCGGTTGCAAAAATTTGGGATGAGCATGAGCGAATGGACCCAGGTAATGAATTCCAGTCTTCGATTGAGCGGGGAAAAAAGCTGAATTTGAACATGTTGGTACGTGAGTAGTACGGTATTAAGTTTAGGACATGATGTCTTCTCGTTGATGATCCCGACGCGAAGTGAATGTAATTATCATTTGAGAGCCTAACTAAAGAATTGAGAATGCAATGCAAGAATTTTAATGATTCGAAACGGCGACGAGAAGAGAGCGTGTTTAGGTTCAAGGAAGAAAGTGTTGAAGAGGGCGAAAAGTCGCGATCGTAACGATGACATATAAATCGCACAGCTTTTTTCTGTATAGCTTCTAGTTTATTAATCTCTAACTGCTTATGCGGGCTCCAAACTACAGATGCATAATCAAGAACAGGGCGGATTAGAGATTTATATATTAGTAACTTTGTGTCTTTAGGAGATCGGGTTAGCGTTCGAAGCATATGTAATCAATGTGTTTGGACCATGACATGTTATGCGTAAAAATGACACCAAGATACTTATACTCAGAAACCTTATCTACAGCACGGCCATTGAACGAGTAACTGAAAAGGGAGGGGGAAGATTTGTTGCAGAAAGACATCAGAATGGTTTTATTGAAATTAATGTTCATTTGCCTAGTGTTACACCAATCGCAAAATCTAGAAAACGACTTTTGAAGGCGATAATGATCATTAGAAGATTTAATCACTTCATATAGAACGCAGTCATCAGCATAGAGACGGATGTTAGAAGAGCAGTGAAGTGGCAAATCGTTTATGATAAAAAAAGAAGCAAGAAGCGGCCCAAGGACGGAGCCTTGGGGCACACCTGATGTCACATCAACAGTAGCGGAGTCAGTCGAACTGTAAGAGACGAACTGGGAGCTAAATGAGAGAAAGCTTAAAATCCAGTTAACTAAATGAGGATTATTCAGTACAGCATTAAGTTTAGCAATAAGTTTAGAATGTAAAACGGTGTCAAATGCCTTCGAGAAATCTATGAAAATGGCATCAACCTGGTTGCCTACATCAAGGTTAAATGAAATGTCATGCGTGAACTCAACTAGCTGGGTTATCGTGCTAAAACCGCGCCTAAACCCATGTTGCATATTAGACAGTAAATTATTTGATTCCAGAAAGAGCATGATGTGCTTATGAATGATGTGTTCCAACATCTTGCATGACTGTGACGTCAGTGAAATTGGTCTGTAGTTCGACAAACACTGCTTATCTCCAGATTTATAAAGAGGGAGCACTTTGGCTAACTTCCATGAAGAAGGTACAGTAGAGGATGATAAGGACTTTCTGAATATGACTGACAGATATTTTGATGACCACAACGAATAACAAACAAGGAACGCGTTGTGTATCCCGTCCGGACTGGTGCATTTCTTAACATCCAGGTTTAATATAAGGTTGAGGATGCCTTCGCAGTTTATCTCAACGTCACTGATTGCTTCAGAAGAAACTATATTGGTAAGTGTCGGGATAAGGTTGTTATCGGAAACGAACACGGATTGGAAATACTTGTTGAAAGCCTCAGATATAACCGCCGGGTCATTGATGACGTCATTATATATTCTGAAAGAAGTGGATGAAGCATCGCGAGGTAAAATAGAACACCAAAATTTTCGTGGGTTAGTTCTTAACAAATTGTGCAGGCGAACGCGAAAAAAGAAATCCTTGGCATTTCGTAACTTAAGATTGAGTTCATTCTTTGCCTTAACATATCTATCCAACGCCATACGATCAGCGCCTCTTCTGGAACGCCTTAACCTTCGAACGCGACGGCACAAATGCAAGATATCACGAGTCATCCATGGAATGTTAGAATTTCTTTTCTTAGTTTTGATGGGCACAAAACGTTAGATACATGATTTGACAAGACGCTCAAAGTAATTAGCAAGGCAGTTGACGTCCTGGTTGTCTGCAAGTGCACTAAACGTATCGAAATGATGAGATAAGACATCAGTAATAGAATTGTCGTCCGCACGAGTGAAATCAGGGAAACTAGTAAACGTGTAGGGGGATTTAGAAATTGGACAGGAGAGTGACACTAAAACGCCTTTATGGTCTGAAATACCATCAATTACCTCGCAAGAAAAGTCACGATCGGCTAGGTTAGCGCTTAAAAAATCTAAGTCAAGGACGGAATTTAATCTGGTTGCACTAGGAACAACCTGGGTGAGGCCAAAGGACGAGGAAATGTTTATTAGTTCTTTACAAATAGCTGTGTCGCGACCGACTACAGACAATGAAGGCCAGTGGATGCCAGGGGCGTTGAAGTCACCCATACAGATAAAACTCGACCAAGCAATGTTAATCTCGCTCATGAAATTTGCAACAGCATGAAGAACATCAAGAGTAGAGCCGGGGGGACGATATATAACACTAATCACAATACACCGATTATGAAGGTAAATTTTACACCACACGGATTCTGTTTCTGGAGGAGAAGGCAAGACTGAGAATCGTAGATCCGACCGGATAAGCAGTGCCACGCCACCACCAGTACCGCAAATCCTGTCTAAGCGCACGGAAACAAAACAGGGTGGAGTGAACTCAGATTCGTAAATACCATTGTGCAACCAAGTCTCTGTGATGCCAATAACATGGGGGGAATGAATTGATATAAGGGACAATAAGTCAGGAAATTTTTTAACAATACTACGAGCGTTTATATTTAAGACAACAAGGTTATCAAAACGGCCAGGATGAATTCAGGAAGTGGATGGAACGGAAGTCAAACGGCCAGACTCAGAAGAAACACGTTGAGCGGGTGCCATTACTAATGAGTTTGAACTGTCATCCCAGTTATAACGAACCTTGTTAATGAAAGCATGATCATATCTCAACTTTACAACAGAACCGCTGTCCCGAAAAGAGGCTAATGCGTCCCAGATGTTTTTCCGAATTAACCGAACCCTAGAGGAGAAATCTTCTTTCATGACGAAATTTGAGCCCTTGAGTTTTGAGACGTTCCTAAGAACCTCGGTTCTGTCGCTGAAGTTAGAAAGTTTTAGAATGACGGGACGAATGTAACCAGTGCGTGCTCTACCGAGCCTGTGGCAGCGCTTATATGAGGGCAGCTAGTCTTCAGGTGCTCAGTAAACACAGATGAAACTGCAGTCAGCAGGGTGGTAGCGTTTTCATTCATTGCTTCAGAAATACCGTGTATTATCAGATTGTTTCTACGAGAGTGATTTTCAAGACTGTCATTCTTTAAGACCAAGACCATTTTAAGACCTTAGTAGTCAAGGCACTTATTTCAGTACGTAAATCACACAGTAAACTAGAGTCTTTAAACATAGGAGTGGATTCTAGTGCATGAACACGTGACTCTAAAACATCAAAGCGACGAGCGACTGACTGTTGAAATCACTTAATTTCCGCAACATCTCGTGCCAACTGAGTCTGCCCCTCCAATAATTTAGAGAACATTTCGGATACCGAAGGGTCGTTTTTGTCATGGCTATCAAAGGAAGGGCGAGCATCATCATTCTCATTGAGAGCGGAACCGGTTCCACGCCTAGACTTAGACCGAGGGCCTGGGCCAGAATTGATTTCCACATCTCCGCTCAAGAGGAGACAACTTGCGCAATACAATGCATGCGAGCAGCAGGATACAAGACGTTGTGGGCAAGGGAGCAGCAGCAGAAAGCGATCATCAGATCGGATACACTCGGCATCAGAATAGTAACATACCTGCATGAAGAACAAGCAGCGATTAAACATGGTGCCGGTGCCGCTGCAGCCTAGCCCACTGAAGAGTCGATCCGCGCGTTGTACATTTATACCGTCGGCTGTTGACGTCACAGACCGAGAGTTGTCGATGATTGGCTGATCAAAGGACAGGGCACCGGGGTGACTGGCATGCTGTATCTTGAAGTGGGACACGCCGAGGTAATCGCATATGGTAGCGATAGAGCAATTCCTGGGCAAGCACTCGATGACGTCCACGTGCTCGACCGCGAAGGGAGCCAAGTGAGACGAAGCCCATCAGGCCCATCGCGCCCTACTAACCTTTCTGGAGTTAACTAACTTAGGTTCACGTTTGTAGCGTGAACATTCAACATTCTGTAGTAGCGTGACCTTCAGTGACTAGCCCTACTGTGTGTGATCTGTACTGTGTTCTAACGCTTCCTCCTTCCAAGATGGGAGGTGGCGGGTTCAAAGACCTTGTAGTGTATATGGCGAACCGACTACCGGTGAAACCGTGATTGCGTGCAGCTGTACTTGGCGTCTTATCGTGGAGCGCACAATTAGCCGCATAGCGAACTAGCCATGGATGTGATTGACAATTGTGGAGGCTGTTCGACTCGGCGTCACTTTAATTACGGCTGCAGAGTCGAAACTCGGCGGAACACGTGCGTAGTGTACTGCGTTCTACTTTAGTCTTTAGATTTATCCTGCTGCTCTTCCTTTCCTCTCTCCTCCCCTCCTTCCTATCTTCCATTTCTGTGTTGCTGTCACCTCCCTTCAGAAGAGTAGGCAGGCGTTGTGCCTCTTCCGGTGGCAGTTGCCAGCCTGCTCGTCGCTTCCCCTTTCCTGTTAACTGTGTATATGTGTTCAAAACAAATAATAATAATAATAATAATAATAATAATAATAATAATAATAATAATAATAATAATAATAATAATAATAATATAAGGTCCGGCATTTGCTGTTTTGTAATTGCAGCTGATTTTGAAAACATAAAATTGACCGCCTATTAAAAAGCTTACTAAAAAGTGTTGCGTACACCCAAACCACGGATAACTTATTACGAGAATTAGAAATGCCCGATTTTGAGTCTTTGTTTCGTTCGACAATTGTGATGCGTTATTTCTGGAGCAATGCTTTCCGAGAACCTGTCCATAAAAGTTTTGCTTTGCGTAGACATCCCAGATATGTCGTTCCTCGGACAAGAACTCGTTATGGAAAAGGACAAGGAAGGTACTATATCCCTCACCTGTTTCATAGCCCTCCCAGTGCAGTACCGGACCGAGTGTGAGTGAGTGAAAAAATGTATTAGCTCTAGATTCGCTGGTTTTCTGTGGTCTTCAGATGGCTTCGTCCATCTTCTAGCACAATGGTCGGTTGCCCTTAGTCCAGGGCTCCGCTGGATGCTGCCAGTTGTGCTCGCCGAATCAGACCTTCTTGGTCGACCTGGCGATCGCTGGAGAGCACTCCCTTCCATTGCTCCGCACTCGGGTTTGGTATAACGGGTACCACGTCTATCTTCTGGCATGCCCACGTTATGTGATACAGCGTGGGTGTTTCGTGGCACCAGGGCCATTTGTCCTTGCATTGTGTGGGATACATTTTGTTGAGTACGTTTAGGTTCGGGTACGAGCCCGTTTGTAGCTGCCTCCACGCGACAGAGTCCTCTCTGCTAAGGGAGTTGTGCGGTGGTGGATACCGCTTTCTGCAGCCCTTGTAGTAATTTAGTATCGCCGAATAGCCCTGGGGTACAGGTTCGGTCCCCTCGAGGTCGCCTACGTTGGCTACTCGGTAATAAGTGTACCCTCGAGCTATCCTGTCCGCTTCTTGGTTCCCTGCCACTCCCGTGTGTCCCGGCGTCCATACTATCGCATGCCTGATTGGTTCTTCTTTTGTTTGTCGTTGTGTTATGTGGTCTCCGGAGCGGAGTATGCGGAGCGCTCCGTGCCCTATTCTGCCGCGTAGGTAGTTGCGGCACGCCGTTTGCGAGTCTGTAAGGATTGTTGGAGACCGTTTAGACTGATATCCCTCCGCTGCCGCTAGAGCGACGGCCGCTTCTTCAGCCTCGACTATCGTACAGCCTTATAGTGATGCGCTGGTGATCTCGCGTAGGTTCGAATCAATCACCGTTGCTACCGCGTTGCTGTTGCTCTGCCCCGCTTCTCTGGCGTATGTGGCTGCGTACACATATACCGTCGTTTCTTGGGGTGCTAGTGTCTTTTGTAGGTATACAGCCCTCGCCTCTCTGCGTGCTATGTGTAGTTTGGGATCCATGTTCCGGGGTATGGGTGCTACTTTTAGTGTGTTGCGATACTCGTCCGGAATCGTTTCGGTCCTCTGTATCTCTTGAAGTTGATCGGCGCAGCCTAGTTTCTTCAGGAGCTCCCTGCCAGATGGGGTGTGCTGTAGTCTGCGCTGTTGGGAGACTAGTTGCGCCTCTTTCAATTCCTCGAAGGTGTTGTGTAGTCCTAAGGCTAGGAGCTTTTCGGTTGAGGTGTTGTGGGGAAGGTGGAGGGTGGTTTTGTAGGCTTTGCCTAGAATCGCGTCCACCTGTTGCACCTCACTCTTGATGGGATTGTAGTATGAGAGGCTGTATGCCACTCGGCTGACCACCAGGCTTCTGACCAGCTTGAGTGTGTCCTCCTCTCGCATGCCGTGGCGTCTGTGTGAGATGCGCGTGATCATGCGTGCTTTCTACGTGCCGGCGAATTTCAATAAATTGAATGAGAATGATATCGCGGGAACATTTAAACAAATAAAATCACATTTAAGGTCATGGGTGATACGTAATGCCCATATTCTTTGAAGTTTTCTTCGGGATTTGAAGCATGCGAACCTGATTGCGAAGTCATCTCTAATGTCAATCTGTATTTTTTTTCCTTGTTGATGCAACAATATCTTTTGTTCACTTTTGCAATATCATTTTTTTCCTATATCCTTTTTATTATATTTATTTATTTGTACACATATCAGTACTACCAGCTGACTGCCCAGCCTCGCACACAAGCAATGTTGCTTATGCGGGCTGTATCTGTAACCATGACATGACTGGATGTAATAAAGATTATTATTATTATTATTGTAGGGTGGATGCCTTGAGTAGGCGACGGTGTGGGTGCAGCGTAGGTTTGACTGTATCCACATCCCCAGGATTCTGATGAGTGTCTTTTCCAGTATCGGCTTGCCCTCGAGGTAGTCTATCAGACCAACAAATTTTTCGGGATTAGAAAAGGACCTCAAGGCAATGATAGAATTGTTTTCATGTGTATAAAGTCTATCTTGTTGTAGTGTGATCTTTGCCAAAATGAATGTAAGATTGTTGTCCACGCTGCTTCCCGTTCTTTTTTTTTTTGTTTTCGATAGGTTGTAACTTCATTTACATGTTGTGCCATGTTTACTCAGTTTTAATGGTTGTTGTGTTGTACGTGTTTTCATTTGTTGAAAATTAAGTGTTGTTTACTGGGCAGGTTTACATGACGAACCTGTGATACATCTTTTTCTTTTTTTTTCAGTGTGATATTTGGTTTGTCTGTAATAAGGTTACATAATGCATTGCCCTGACTGCCAGGTTTCTGCCATACAAGCCCACTGAAGGCTTCGGCAGACCTAGCAAAATTATATGTACACATTGATTGTTTGTAATAAAGATTATTATTATTATTATTATTATTATTATTATTATTATTATTATTATTATTATTATTATTATTATTATTATTATTATTATTATTATTATTATTATTATTATTATTATCATCATCATCCTCGCGTTAAAAACCCGCTAGGATGCAGTCCCTGGTAAATGAGCTTAGAGGCTCTTATCCAGGTACGTATTTGGACCCGATAACAAAATGTTTTAGGACTATTAATAAGAATGTGGAGGAAAGCTTCAACAATTTTTTTCTTTGGTTCACGCTGACAACGATGCACCCACCGATCCTTCTGATTTTGACAATGCTCTTAGTTCATAACAGATTCGGCATTTATTCCGCCAATAACTAAAGACCTATATTGAATGCTCCACCGATCTAGAAAAGCCGCGCTGTCGGTCTCGATTGCATATCAGCAGAAGGCCTACGTCGGAACGTCAGAGATTTCGCCGATACGCTTCTTTTTTATTTTTGTTATAACCCTTGAGACTTGCAGAATACCCGATGAACGTAAGGAGAGAGTGCGTCGCGTGATACCGGCATTTGAAATCTGGCAGTCCGGCGGAGCGTGTGAGCCTGTCGTGATCGCCTTGTTCTTCTTGTTAAGTAAGAACAGTCGCCTTTGAATTTCGTTTGGCTTGAGCTTTCTCCGCCGGACTGTCGCATAGCACTCGTTGAATTACCTCGTCTTCTTTTATCATGGTCTTGGAAGAGTGCATTGCTTGTCACTGTGTGTTACCCGATGATGGTCGCTTTATGTCGGGCGTTGAATGTAAACAGGAATACCACTTGGGTCAACCAAGTCCACGCATATCACCTAGTACTTTTGCCTCTAAGACCCAAACTAAGCGAGAAACTTGGGTCTGCACAACTTGTCGAGCAGGCAGGCAGCGAGACGGAGTGCAGCCATACAGGGAACGGCAGTTCTGTTCAGCCATCCTTTGCGTCTGAGCTCAAAGAAATAAAAGAAAGTATTGCGTCTTTGTTAACTTCGCGTGCAAAAGTCGATTCCCTACTTCTGCTGAAGACTGAAGTTACTAAGATTCCCATGAGTGTTCAGGAACTAGAGAATTCGGTTTCATTTGTTTCGAAGCAGTACGATTCAATAGTGGAAAAGATAAATGCTAGCGATGAGCGCGAGAAGGCCCAGGAAGAATAAATTGGTCACACGAACGAAGTAGTCAAGGCTCAAGCGGTACAGCTTGAGCTTCTTCAGGATGTGCAAAATGAAAACGAACACTACCGATAGAAGGCTAACCTGGAAACTGAAGGCATAACACTTGAGCGAAATGAAACCTAAGGCATGTTTTATCACAGCTAGCCATCAAGCTAGAGCTATCAAGCTCTTCAAGCACTAGCTTCTGTTTCACTGTAGGTTCAGCCGAAGACTACTTGGGAACGTAGCTCCTTACACGTTCCTGCCTGTTTCAGCAGGCACTCCCCACTCACCAGACTGTAAAATATGTGCAACTGTCATTTTCCAATCTTGATACCTTTCGAAACGTGTTGTCTTCTTTCTGTTCCGAGCTTCGCACTTTCTCTTGAGCCTTCCTTCTAGCTGCGCTCCTCCCCTGTCTTCTCATAGTTTCTCTCTCCTTCCTTACATGTTCTGCGTCTCTTTATCCTGTGCTATTTCGGAATTTTCAGTTTGTGGCTGTTTATACAACGCATTCTTGCTTTAGCTTTCTCGGTCTATATATTATTCTATAACTTTTGGTAGTAGTTGTTTTACATTGCTACGTTATTTCTTTTTGCTTTTAGGGACACCAGAAACCAGACTGCAGTGCCGTTCCGCACGTTATAGAAATTATTGACCGATTGAATGATTTCTTGATTATATTTCAATAATGAAATATAGGTTGGCACCATTCAGTGGCACGGATAAGAGGGATGCATAGAAAAGCAGGAGGTTCATCAGATGTTGTTGCGGTTAGCTTCCGGCAAATCCACTGCTGAAACAAATAAAATAAAAAAAATTATGCGAAATTTAGTCCGGAGTGGTAGAGACAAAGAAGGTGGTGCTTTTTGCTTTAGTTTGCCCTAGATATAAAAAAAGTATTGCTACACGTAATTCAGTGACCCTGTCTCGCACATAAACTTCGAAATAGACGGAAATGTGGTCATATGAGACAGAGAGAGAGAGAGAGAGAAAACAAGGGTAGGAAAAGCAGGGAGGTCAACCAGAACAGCATCCGGTTTGCTACCCTACACTGGGGGTGGGGGAAAGGGGAATAGAAAGAAGAAGAAAGGGAGAGAGTAAGCACAGAGTACGTGTGGGAGGGGCACCGTACACAAGGACACTATAAACGGTCTCTTAAGCCCGTGCACTTCAAGTACTGCACTAGTGCACGAATCGCTTTTCGAGCCAGTGATGGGTGTGGCCACGGTCCGAGTATCTTTGACTCGGTGAACGGTCTCGAGTCCAGTCGGTGTAAAGTCGGTGTAAACCGAGGGCAGGTGGTCATATGAACCAAGCTGAGCAAGTCTGGGGGCCTGTTTGGAATCAAGATTCACACGGCGCAGATGCTTTCAAAGCCTTCACATCCAGTAAAATACACGTATTGCTTTGTAAACACAACGCCTGATCGTTATCTGTACCTGACCAAGAAAAGCCAGCCTCGTCCGATGTCTAGCCATCGTCACCATGGAATGTCTTCCTTTTAAAGTCGTTCGCCGGCAAAGATGTCTAGCACGAGTGCCGCGGTGAATCTAGTGCCACGAATGTTCGACAGATTGTTCAACGCCGGGCAATGCCTAAATTGAGAAAATGATCGCATTTCTGACTTTTGTTTCCAGATTTGTCTTTTTTTTTTCACAAAGAAGGCTGTTTGAACTGATTTGTGATCGATTGTCTCCTTGTGCATTGTATTGTTTTCTTTGATCACTTTTCCTTTTTCTATACATTCATGTGCGCAGCGTACCAATTGCCTTCTTGCGCCCACTAAATTGCTGGTCAGTACAAGCGTACTGACGCTAATCGGTCGTCATTGTGTGCTTTTGTTCTCTGATTTAATTTTACGTCGTGCCTGCGAACTTATTGAACAATGAAATGTGAAAAAGCGGGCGTCGGAAGTTGTGAGCGTTTCCGATATGATGAAATAAATAAAATAAAGTTTAAGTTGCACTTGGAAACACTTGTATGAGCGGGCTAGAAAATTCAGTACGGCTTTCACGCCATGCCTTACCTGAGTGGGAAACTTGTTGATCTGTTACTATAAAATTAAACGAATGTGTAGTGCAGAATAGTGGCTTTATATCTACGTGTTTCCTGACTGTACGTCTTACGATCTGAAAAACGAAGGTGTTCCTGACATGTGGCCGCCTGCAGAACACAACTGGTCACTTCAAAGATGACGAAGGCCGTTAGTGTGCATTGAAATTCCTCAGGATGTTCAGTCTCTTAGTATACGCTACGTTCACTGAGCGTTGTTTTATTAATCCGATTTAGTGACACGCCGACATAATTTTGTTGGACATCTACACATGTGGTCAGAAAGCGGCATGCTCTCGCCTAGCTCTTTCCTTACCGGGTCGTGTAGTAAAGCGATCAATTTGATTGACAGCTGCTTGAAACGTAGTTCGTCGGAAATCGTCCACGAGTAACGCCACGCACCACATTAAACGAAGAATTAATCTTTTGGTCGGGTTTCGCAATTTTCGGCACATTTATAGAAGAGTCGGGTTTCGCCTTAGGAGGTCAGAATTACGCATCTATGTTGCTAGACCACGAAAAAAAAAACGACTAGAATAAGTAAGATGAACGTCTTCACACTTCGCTTGTCGTGTGCTCGTCATGACACTGCCATTTCAAATAACGGAGGCGAAACAAACAGTACTGCGACTCCGGCGTCCGTTCCACGGATTCCGGAGTCCAGTCGGAAACCCGTCCAGCGGACGGAGCAGGAGGGAAGCGGAGGGATCTCTTCGTCAGCCCGGGGATGGGATCAGAGGTCGGCACTCTGGCCCGTCCCACCGCATTGCGTAATGAGGCTGCAGCGGCCGCGGCGCGCACTTAATCTTCACGAGAGCGGAATTAACAAGCTGGAAACGGGCGTCCATTAATCAGCGAACAACTGATTGCGCTCGCTGCTAGAGTTGCGGACGCGGCAAAGCGCGTGGAGGCTACGGGAACGATGGCGGTGGTAGTGAGGGGGGTGGAAGAGGGGGGGTTGAGTGGTGAAGACAGCAGCTCGAATTTGCAGCAGTGCTTGCGTGCGTCTGCCACGGCTGGGAATGAATGGACGCGCTCGCTGGATTTGCGTCTCTCTCGTGGTTCTAATCTTCGCGCTTAATTTGAGCACAGAACGAAGGGAAAGAAAGAAAGGGCTGCCGCAAGAAAAGGGAAGCGAAATGGGAATTAACGCAAATCGGTAATGAACAGCGAGAGCGCAATTTGTGGTCGCTCCACGCATCCGGAGAAAGAGCTCGGAAGAGTGCTCGCCGCGCAGTACATAACCGCTCGAGCAGCAGGCGCGATGAAGTGATCGTGATTGCTCCAAACTAATTTATGCAAAACGCGCAAGAAGGGATGGACGCCTTTGCGAGTCAGCGACGATCTTCCCATCGATGCAGACGTCGCGGTAGCGCTGTCCCTGTGGCGTTCTGTATGTTGCCGAGGAAGAGGTTGCGAGTTCGACACCCGGCCGCAGCGGCCACATCTCGATGGCGAAACGCAAGGTGACTCGTGTATTGAGCAATGGGCGCACATTAAGGAGCTCCTTCTCGTCAGAATCAGTCTGGTGCCCTACATTATGGCGGTCTTAACAGTTAAGTAGGCCTGATAAATAAAGCGACGAAACTAACGCTCGGCGAAATCTTTCGTTTCTTTTTTTCTTTTCCATCCCTTGTATATTAATGTATTCATAAACTTCGCCAACGTCTGTAGTACACATTAGTTGGCCCGATTCTATAGCGATAAAACATGATTCTACTAACTTGCGTCGAGCATGCGAAACGTCACCTACGATATTTAGCGCTAAAACTTTAACTATCATTAGATAGATAATTAAATAGAGCAAACGCACAGACAGCTCTACAGCAAACGCACAGGCTGATAGCAGTGAGCTTGTTACTGTGCTCAGAGGAAATCATGGGCGGAGAAAAGGAGGTAAATGAGGAAACTATAAAGTTGTATCGCCTGCTTCTACTCACATGTATCGGGCGGAGGTGATGCACATGTTAGGCAGCGCCACGTCAACTTCGTTTCTAGCAAAAAGAATGAAGAAAGAAAAGAAAACATAACTCCCAACCTATATTACCTGGTTGCAGAGAAGGTTGTGCGGTCAAAATCACTACTAAACCTGTTGAGCCACACCGAGAAGTACAGAGAATACGGCAGCTATAAGTGTCTCCCAATAAGTTAAGGGTTACGGACTGGATTCCAAGGGAAGGGAAGCGTAGCAGGCGGTGGCAGAAAGTTAGGTGGGCGGATGAGATTAAGAAGTTTGCAGGGACAACATGGCCACAATTAGTACATGACCGGGGTAGCTGGAGAAGTATGGTAGAGGCCTTTGCCCTGCCGTGGGCGTAACCATGATGATGATGATGATGATGAATTGTCTCTCGACCGATGAACATTTTTAAAGCGTATGATGGCCTTCGACAGGCAACTAATATCAGACGGCTGCAGCTCGTCTGTTTCAAGAGTCAGCTACTCTGTTTCATTCATGTATTCCCCAGCCAACACACAATAAGAATTCTACTCATATATGTGGTTTGTTTTAATTAGGAAATCTGTTCGAGGTGCCTCCCGGCGAATTCTTTCGTCGCAGCTGCTCCCTATTAAGGCCTCGTAGGCTTATACTTGTTTGCGGCCAAAATGCTAGTAGCAATAACGCTTGCTGATGCGATATGTATACGGGTGCAATGGTGCGAATAAAATCGTCTAACGAGCATAGCACAGAGCTGAAGTTGCTCAGAAGTGCACGTTTAAACTGTTTTGTGTTTTCCCAGTTTACTCAGCTTTCCGTGTTGTAATTTTCGTGACTCCTAGCCTCTTAGTCTATTAGGAGGGAAATGGAGTAGCACACACACACACACACACACACACACACACACACACACACACACACACACACACACACACACACACACACACACACACACACACACACACACACACACACACACACACACACACACACACACACACACACACACACGCTTCCACCTTATTCAACGGATCCTTCAGCTAAATATCTTTCAGTAACAGCTGAGAAACTACTGTCAGTTCTTTTTTCATGTGAAGCTTTCTTTGCGCATTCCACCCACTTCGCAGGTACTGGATGCTGGTGATGTTTCCCAGGATTGGCCGGTCCCGGACATAGCGCAAACCGGCACCGCATACATTGCAAACCGAGACAGCCCGTGCAGCAAGGGACATACAGTGTTCAGCGATTCCAACGCGATACTCGGAGCACATGCTTTCCAGCAAACAAACAATGTGCATTAATTTTTCTTCTATGTGACCTAACCAGAGCCGCTAGCAAATCATGGATTCTTCCTTGCGATCTATCACGACAGCCCCTGCAAGGTCTGCGTTTTAGAACCTGCTACACTAAAACACATGCTTTGGGAATGGGAGGCCAATATAAAGCCATTAATCCCGATGTCCTCTCGGTGAGGTGGGCCGATGCCCTGCACAGCTCCAGGCTCGCTGACCAAATCTGAGCCGTCCAACAGGACCGCGAAGCGGCGGCTAGGCAAGGCCTGGACGTCCCGACATGGGAGACCTGAGCCCGGGTCACCAATCTGCAGGACACTCAATAAAAGTTTTTACCAATCAACCAATGTGACTATCGCCGTCTCATCTCATTTTTGTCCAGCTAAACATTTTGCCTATATCGGAGCTATATGTCTATATGGCCTATTTTTTTAAAGGTATTGATCACGCACTTACAATCGACCATTTTCGGATTTTCATGTCAGCTAGTCCTAATAGAACTTCATTTTCGTTCTGTAATAATTTTGCACGGCTTAAACTTCATACCAATAAGCGAAAGATGAGCAACATTTTTTCATCGAGTTCGTTATGAAATATATTTACACCACAGTTTAAAGAAATAACGCCTATTGGTAAACTTAAGGGAAATGTAAAAAGGCTTTTGCTGAATATTTATTTCCTGCGCTCTAGTAAACCTGCAATTGTTCGTTTTTTATAGTAATTTTCACGCTAACCACGGACATTTCTGGTGTTGGTATTGTAACTGTTAACAACCTCACTTTGGTATTTTCATTTGTTCGGTATAATAATTTATCATTATACTAATAAAGGAGCTTCCGCACATGGGTTTTAATGCTGGGACCTGCTGAATATCCTCATATGTGTCACTACTATTGTATCAATATAAAGATTGATTCATTGATTGATTGATTTGAATTGACTTGACTAGACGTAGCTCCAACATTGCAAAAATGAGAGTAAGTTTAGCAATAAGGAAAAAAATAATCGATAAACAAGACGTCTGAGAAAAAAGTGAGACAATCCAAGACACACACGTTCGACAGGTAGAATAGTTGTCCAGTAACACGGGGATTCACAACGTGAACTTCCAATAAAGATTGCAAAAGCACGGTACCGGGCTTCCAGGAAAACCCTAATAGAGTGCAACAACTGCAATGAGGAATTTGTGCAGGGTACTGCGCTCCACATAGACCCCGACAGCGATAGCGTCAGTGCATGTATCTGAGAGGCCAGAACAGCAATACAGTATAGAGGGTGAAGACGGTATCACATGCATAGCACCGAAGTTGACAAAATGGCAGGGTGTTGGCGTTCAAGTCTTCGTCTTTCTCGCAAAACAGCGACGACACAAAAAAGGCGTAGACGTCAACGATGATTACAAGCCTGAAACATGTCACATACCTACAATGGAGGATGCGCCTAGAATCAGGTGCTTTTCAATTACCATTCAGGTATTATTTGCTATTTTAAACTAACAAATTATTCTTCGACCTCAACTCCTGAAGCAAGCGCCCTATAACTGCTGACTTCCCTATATCATTCCTCCGTAGTGTGTCAGTGCGATTAGTTGAGCAGTAAGGAAGCTAGCAAAAGCAAGATGGTCGTTTTCACTGCGGGAGCATGCTGCTACGCAGTCAATGCCATGACTACGTGTTTGTCGTCTGCTCCCTTATTCCTTTGTCCCTATTTTGCGTTGTTTGCCATATTGTGTCCTTGTACCAACAAGCTCGGCTAGCAAACAGTTTGCAGTGTAGTAAATGTACTCAGACCCGAAGGAATCACTGAATGTGCTCTTTTTTTTTTTCCTGGGCTAAGTCGGAAATCTGCATGCCTGCCACTGAACATGTGTTGGTATATAGCACTCGATTAGCCACCAAGGTCCATTTCGTAGTCCTCACTCCGCCCAGTAACGTCTGGCTGCCTTAACAGATAGGGCGACAACTTGTTGATCGTCGCTATCTATTGGATCTGCTTGCGTTTTAGTAAGTCAGTCAAGGCAATCAATGCTCATCCTGTCTATTTAGCGTTGTGTGTCTGCCGTCATTTTTATCCCTGTTATACTACTAGTTATCCTCGCATTCTGACTCAATCTGTACAGAAGGTTTACAGCAGCATAAGAAAACTTGTCGCGTTTCAACGAATGGGGGGGGCCTCACGCGGGGCAGACCACAAGAAGGGCATTCATGGCTAAGCTGCACAGTGTTGAAGTGATTATTGGAATTTTTAATGAAAATGGTATTCATTGCCTACTTCCGCTATTTCGAGCATCTATCTATCTATCTATCTATCTATCTATCTATCTATCTATCTGTCTGTCTGTCTGTCTGTCTGTCTGTCTGTCTGTCTGTCTGTCTGTCTGTCTGTCTGTCTGTCTGTCTGTCTGTCTGTCTGTCTGTCTGTCTGTCTGTCTGTCTGTCTGTCTGTCTGTCTGTCTGTCTGTCTGTCTGTCTGTCTGTCTGTCCCGTCATGGTCGGATCGCCATTGCAGCTCCATGATCTTACTCTCGTCATAGCATCATTGTTACGCCTTCTACCACGATCCAGTGGCGCAAGTTGTCTGATAGCTTGGGCCACTAGGCCATCCCGGTCGTGATGCCGTCGTGATCGTTGCATCGCCGATTCAATTTTGTCGTCCAACAGTCGTCATTCCGTCATCGTCAGAGCATTGTCATACAGTTGTCAGGCATTCGTTCTCACACCGACATATGGAGTCATGCCGTCGTGGTCGTGCAAACGTCGTCAGTCAAGCATCGTGATCTGACTATCGTCAAGTAGCCATCGTCATGCCTTCTACACTGACCCAGTGGTTAACGTCGTCTAATAGCTTGGGCAACTATGTATGTGTTTGGGGTCGTGATGGAGGTTGTGGTGGTCGCATCCTCGTCAGTCCAGCTTTGTCATCACGCCATTGTCGTTACACAATCGTCGTCATGCCGTCGTCGTCAGGCTGTCTTTTTATCGTTGTTCACTTCATTTCACTTTATCATTGTTCACTTCAACAATGATATCCCATTGCCGTCATATCGTCGTCATCATACCCCCTTCGTCGTTTCATCTACGTCAGTCTTTCTTCGTTATTGTATTGGGATCATATTGCACTCATTCAATCGTGAGTGTACTGCCCGTGTCATGCCGTCTTCGTTAAACAGTCGTTATCTTGCCTCCATTGTCAGACCGTTGTCGTAATCCGTCGGGGTCGTGCCGTAAATCTCACTCCAGCTCCATCGTCCGACTCTCGTCATGCCGTTGTCGTCACGCCATCGCCGTCATATAGATTTCGTGACCTAAAGTAATCTTCACGCCACTGTCATAGTACACTCGTCGTCATACCATTGTCTTCATGTAGTTGTCATGCCGCTGTCGTCACTGCATCGTCGCCATATAGTCGTCGTCCTGCATTCGTTGTCATACCTTCGTCGGGATGCCACCTCGGTGGTTCCGTCGCCATCATTGCAAATTCGACATCAGACTCTCGTCATGCCGTTGTCGTCATGCTGTTATCGTCATGCTATCGTCATCGCGTTTTCATTTTACCATCGTCATCACTTGAGTATTGTCATCTCATTTTCGTCCTGCCGTCGTCGTCATAACATCTTCGTCGATCCACTGACGGCATTCCTTGTTCGTCATTCTATCGTAATCCTGGTGTTATCAATCAATTGTTTATATGCCACCATTGTCATGCCGCCGTCGTCACTGCATCGTCGCCATATAGTCGTCGTCCTGCATTCGTTGTCATACCTTCGTCGGGATGCCACCTCGGTGGTTCCGTCGCCATCATTGCAAATTCGACATCAGACTCTCGTCATGCCGTTGTCGTCATGCTGTTATCGTCATGCTATCGTCATCGCGTTTTCATTTTACCATCGTCATCACTTGAGTATTGTCATCTCATTTTCGTCCTGCCGTCGTCGTCATAACATCTTCGTCGATCCACTGACGGCATTCCTTGTTCGTCATTCTATCGTAATCCTGGTGTTATCAATCAATTGTTTATATGCCACCATTGTCATACCGTAGTCATCACACGATCGTCGTCATCTGATTATCTTCATGTCGTCGTTGTCATTATAACAAAGTCATAAATTAAGAATCCACATCTCATTGTCGCCATGCCACCGTCGTTATACTCATTTGTCGTTACATCGATATCATTCCGTCATCGTCATTCCATCGTCACTGCGTCGGCGTCATACAGCAGTCGTGCCTCCATGCTCATTGGCGACCTTGGCAAGCGAGTGCCATAGCAAGATTGGGCGATACGGAGTATGTGTTATAAAGCCGAAGGAACCAAAATATCAGCATTAACACTACACTTGTTAAATAAACGTGACTTCAGGAATATAGTCGCTCACTACAATACTCGTTTGCTATTCGCATTAGCGTCGACACTGATCGGGAGCTGAGTTCTGTCATAATTTTTTTTCATGCCGCAGATCCTTCTGATCGGAGAACCAGCGTCAACATCTACATGGTGTTCGCAGAAGGCTTTACGCTACTCTTTCGGCATTCCTCAGACAGCCCCGAGGACAAGGTTACACATGAGATTCAGTTTGTGTCGCTTCTTGTAATCTCCCATGCGCTGCTGGCCCAGCGTCCTCGAACCGATGAGTCGCTCCTTGCCACCAGAACATCACCAGACGTAACTCAAAAAATGACAACCGACAGCGATGGAGTAACGTGCACAACTAGTTTATTCGCCACAGTAAAGAGCTTATCGTTGCATATGTATAAGAACACGTTGGCCACTATCATGTGACATTCACGACCGGATATCCACTTTCTTGTGGGATCATGAAATCAATGCAAGGCTAGTTTGCTTCAAGTATTTTTTTCTGTCTGAATTATTTACTTCTCCCTGTATGTCGACTTCTTGCGACAACAGTGCCGCTACCAAACTGACAACGCTAACACCGTCCAAAAAAAAAAACAGACCAATCGACGGCAACGGTTACGCGTGCTGTGGCCGCAGACATTTTGGAAAGAGTAACACAGGTATGTATACGAAGAATACAATGTCCTCCAGTATTTTTAGGCAACGCAGTACCAATAAACTAGCCTGACAGAAAGAAGCACCAGGATGCAACTGCTCTCTTGACCGAGGACGTATGCACGAACTGGTGCGTCCTAATTTCGCGGGGAAGCCAACGCGGCTGACTCGAGGGCTATTCCGTCGCATTACTGACCACTCTGATACATTGACGCGCACCTCGCCCTGCGGATGTGGCACGCCGATGCGGGACCAGCTGCTCTTTGCCCCGCCGTCTTCTCGTACGGCTACAGGTTGGCCCTTCTCGCCAACACATCGTCGTGCCCTCGACTCTATACCGAGACAGATGGCGTCGTGAGCACTCGCCGTGTTATTGCTCTCGGCGCCTTTCGCCTCCTCCTTTTTTTTTCTTCGCGCAGTTTACTCCTAGACTCTTTCTTTCGTTTTGCGCCTGCGGAGTATACCGAGGCTGCCACCGCCGTATTGGGAATCACGTACAGGGAGTGAGGCGGAGCAGCAGAGACGCCGGCTGTGGAGCTGTCGGAGCGTTACCGAAGGATACAAGGTCGCGCATCCCTTGCCCGCGCTTCATTTGCGCTGATGAGACTCTCTTCCTCCTCCACGCGCGCACGCTCCCCGCTCGCTGCCTCTCCACGCAAGTCTATATACGTCTCCCAAAACCCCCGTCCCTGCGAAGACCCCTCCTTTCTCATCCCCCCCCTGCAAAGCCCCCATGAACCGCCGCCCTCATCAGCGGCGCTTTTAATTGCGAAACAATGGCCGTAATGAATTTACAAGTGGGTTCTGGTTGCAGGAACTGGTCCCTGCCCGAGTCATTAGCGGATGACTACTTGATGACTGCCGCGCCGCAGCGCGAGAGCGCGTGCGTGCGTCCGTGCGTGCGCGGACGCGGCTTCCTGCGCGTGCGTGAGCTCGTCGGCGATGAGGACGCGCTGCCTCGCTCACGAGCACTCCTCGCGCGGCACCACCACCCGCGAGCAGGCCGCGCACGCCCTGGACGATGGGGGCCAGCCGCTGCCGCAGAACGAGGCGCGGCGACTCATTTCCCCGGGGCCTCGCTAAAAAACTTCACGACGCCGAGCGGCACGAGAGACGACGCTATACGCTCGCGGGAAGCGCCCGGCCGGCACTCGCGCGCGCACGCGTTCAGCGCTGTGCCTCCCAGGGTTTTCATTACCTTTTTCTTTTCTTTTTTTTTTTGCCAACGATGAGGGCGTGCTACGTGCGTGCACGATGGAGGTCGCTCCAGCCCGCTGCGTGATTGTCGGCGCTACTCTTCATGTCTCTCTTTTTCTTTTCCTGTTCCCAATTGCTTGTTCGACGTTTTCTTTTTCTTCTTCCTTCGTCTTCTAGTTTTCTTTTTAAAGCCTCAGAGTGGATCGGCTCGCGGTGGTTTGCCGCTCCCGCGTGTTGCGAGTACGCTATCGGCGATGGATATCGCTTGCGTACACCGCGCGCGCGTGCGTGTGTCTGCGCAAGAGGGTAACCGTGATTGGAAAACAGAGCTGGAAGGTCGGACGGAGTGCGTGGCGGTGAGATCTGCGCCTTCGCGAGGCTCACAAAGCTGTATTACGTGGAGTTCTTGTCAACTACTCGACTCGGCTCTCGTCTGCAGTGCGCATACGCTGTGTGCGATATGCGATGATGATGATGATGTGTCGTGGTGTGCCTTCCTCTTTCTTTCTCTCTTCTTCGAGCGGATAGACCCGTGGCGTCGCTTTCAAGAGCGAATTGCTAGCATGCTTCTCTTTCTGTCTGTGTGTGATGTTTATACATGATGATATGAATAATAATAATAATCATTTTAATCACGTACCATCCAAATATTTATTTATTTATTTATTTATTTATACACATACCTCACAGGCTCCAACTGGAGTATTGCGTGAGGGGGGTAAGAGAAACAACATGTCGAAAACCGGAGCACAAAACATAGCTAACAACAAATCAAACAATTGAAAAAAAAGTTGAATCGAAATACGCCGAACAACATCAAGCAAACGAAGAACAAAAACACTCTGGACGATCAGAAACGCGCATGGCTCATCAAATTCCTGCAAAGAACTGCAAGTGCATGTCAAGTGACATGCTGCCCACAGAATGACAGTCAAGTGACATGGTACAAATGAAACATGTGCGCATAACTACGGAATCAATTTTTCAATAACTTAAAGATCAAAGGATAATCAGTTAAACAGTAGGCACCGGAAGTGCGAACAGCTCCAGGGGCAAAGTGGTGCATGCAAAACAGAAAGACGCTTGACTGACGCCTGCTGGCTGGGGATTCGGAGACGCGACTTTTCCGCAGTCCCCAGTGAATGGCACCCGTGCGTTGACGCCTTGAGCAGTGTATGCTTTACGGTGACCGTAAAAGTGCGTTTCGCTTGGCTCGCAAAGGACTCATTGCTCCTTAATTCCAATACAGACGCTGGCACAGTCCGCTAAGCTTCAAGGTCCGTGGAGGAAGCCGCATGCAGTAAAATTATATGAAAGCTTCACTGCAGAACATAGAAGGCGTGTGTACACTGACCTGTCCTTGCGGTAAGGAGAATTAGGTAAATAAGTCTCCAATTACACTCTTACATGGTGGCCTGCTGATATCAAAGCGACTGCGCGACCCAAAGATCGTTAGCGCGTGGCACACGTAATTGTGTGATCGATAGTGTAATACGGCACGTTAGTACGGTAGAACGCTCCAGTAGCTTTGACACCCCGGCACTCTTATACAAGATGGTTATCGTACACGACAAGCGCCCATACTGCATGTTCGGTGTGCGATTCTGAGAGTACCTAAATCCTATAACTGCGTTTCTCTTAGACAACTTTCGTATAGCTTAACATTGTTCGTAAAGTGCGAATAAATACATTCCTAGAGGGTAGAATAAAGGACGGACAAGCCGGACAATTCTGCCTTCCTCAAGCATATATTGCCACCTGGTGTTTTGAGCCAGCGCTGCTTGCCCAGCAAAAACGGTGATTGAAGACGACGAAGTCAAGGATCTTGCGCCAGCTGGTGAACCGTCCTCCTTGTGTCTGACATTTTCGTGTCTGGCTGCTGATCCTGCTGCTTATTCTTGCCTTAGCGCGTGACAAACTGGTGGAGGTGCGGGGTAATCTAATCTATGCACCAAACCCCTCCGGGCAGCAGGAGCTCCAGCCCCGTACCGGTGGTTACGCCTGTACACCGCGCCAGCAGAAGGATCCGTGGACAAGCCCCTGAGTTTGGACTCCTCCCAGAGAAAATGGCAGCTCCGACCACCCCAACCGGTATGGAAGGCACAACGCCGATTCATTGTATGCTACTCAATCCGCGAACGCCGAATCCCTTCCACGGCGCCATACATGAGGACGTTGAAGATTGGCTGTTGCACTATGAACGTGTTGCCGCGTTCAACAAGTGGGATGACGCAGACAAGCTGAAAAATGTCTATTTCAGCCTTAACGATGGCGCACGTGTATGGTACGAGAACCGTGCAGATGCCTTAACGTCATGGGCAGAATTCAAAAGGCGGATTCTTGAGACATATGCGAGCCCTGATCGCCGAGAGCGAGCTGAGCGTGATCTCCAGTCCCGTATCCAAATGCCGAACGAGAGTGTCGCAATGTACGTCGAGGACATGACGCGTCTCTTTCGACGAGCCGACCCCAGCATGTCGGAAGAAAAGAAGGTGCGGTACCTGATGCGCGGAGTGAAAGAGCAGCTGTTCGGCGGTCTCGTGCGCAGTCCTCCCAAGACTGTGTCAGAATTCCTTTCCGAGGCCGTCACCATGGAGCAGACTCTTCGCCAGCGGACACCATCATACGAACGTCAAGTAAACACTGCCTCACCTACGGACTTCTTCGGAGCTCTCGGGGGTCACGTCGATTTCTTTCGAGAGCTCATTCGTTCCGTGATCCGCGAAGAACTCCAGAAACTGTCGGTACCTTCACAGCCGACGCTCAGCTCCTTGTCCAGCGTTCTCCGTGACGAAGTTCAGCATGCGCTAAAAGAACCACCCTTCAATACAGAAGCTCGACCGCTAAGACATGACAGCCCACACATGTCATATTCGCAAGCTTTGAGGCAACCTGCTCCACCTCCCTCCCCGCTTCGCGCCGCGCGCCCGGCCATGCTAGAGCCCGTCCAAGCTGCCTCGTATTACCAGGACCACCGACAGGCCCCGAGGAAATCAGACGTGTGGCGGGCACCTGATCGCCGTCCCCTTTGCTTTCACTGTGGCGAAGCTGGGCATGTCTACCGACAGTGCTCCTATCGAGAGCTCGGACTACGCGGATTCTCAGCGAACTCGCCGCGACCTAGGTTCGGCCAGCGTCCTCCTGAAATTGAAGAATACGTTGCCCAGCAGCGCGGATCTCCATCAGCTCGACACCAGTCACGCTCCCCTTCGCCGCGGCGGTTTTCTCCGACTCGCCGTACGTATGCAAGCGTGGTGCAGGGTCGGTCGCCCAGCCCACGACAGGAAAACTAACCACAGCGACCTTTGGGGGCGAGGCCGCTCAGTCTGGACGTGCTCAAGGACCCCCACTGACACGTACGCGGACCGACGATACATCGACGACGACAGTACCTGCTGATTCCAGAAAAAGAATTTCCTTGGACATTCCTGTACTGCTTGACGGTCGTGAATTGACTGCTTTAGTGGACACTGGAGCGGATTATTCTATAATCAGCGAAAAACTGGCCCCCCTTCTGAAGAAAGTGACCACGCCTTGGAATCAAACGCCAGTTCGTACAGCTGGCGGGCACATCGTCACACCACTCGGCATGTGCACGGCACGAATACAGATTCGCGGCTCTACGTTTGTTGCCAGTTTGAGCATTCTCCCTCAGTGTTCTCGAGACCTAATCATCGGCATGGACTTTCTCAGGGAGCACGGCGCTATCATCAACATTCGACAACGCCTCGTCACTTTCTCGACAAAAAGCGCCACAGCGACGACCAACACCATCCACCCTCGAGCATCTCTTCGTGTCATCGATGACGCTGTCACGTTACCACCGCGTGCAAGTGTCGTGGTTCAAGTGGCATGTGACAAGCTCATACACGGTGAAGCAGTCGTAGAAAGCAATCGGTCTCTCCTGCTTTCTCATGGTGTTTGCGTAGCAAGAAGCCTTGTCGATCTCCACGATGGCCACTGTGAGGTTCTTGTCACCAACTTCAGCTACGAACACCGGCACCTTTTCCCCGGTACTGTCATCGCCTACGCCGACCCGATCGCCGATGTCACTGAGTGTTTTGTTTCCGAGGCAATCGGCACTGCTGAAGCACCTCTACGCAACGTCGACATTAATCCAACGCTTCCTGAAGAGAACAGACAACCCCTGCGCGAGCTGTTGCTTGAGTTCCACTCTTGCTTTGCACGGTCGTCGAAGGTACGTCAAACATCGATTACGAAACACCGTATCATCACCTATGACGACGTGCCCCCCATACGGCAACAGCCTTATCGTGTTTCCCCGACCGAACGACATGCTATTCAAACGCAGGTGAAGGAAATGCTTCAAGACGGCGTAATCCAGCCTTCATGCAGTCCCTGGTCATCGCCAGTCGTCCTTGTTAAAAAGAAAGATGGCACGCTTCGATTTTGTGTAGACTACCGGAAGCTAAACAACGTCACAAAGAAAGACGTGTACCCGTTGCCTCGTGTCGACGATTCTCTGGACAGGCTGAGGCACGCGAAGTATTTCTCCTCTATCGATCTTAAAAGCGGCTACTGGCAAATTGAAGTCGATGAGCGTGACCGCGAGAAAACTGCTTTCGTAACTCCGGACGGCCTTTACGAATTTAGAGTACTCCCTTTCGGGCTCTGTTCCGCTCCAGCCACATTTCAGCGAATGATGGATACCGTTCTCGCTGACCTCAAATGGAAAAGCTGCCTCGTCTATCTCGATGATGTCGTTGTCTTTTCGGAAACTTTTGACGAGCACCTTCGACGCCTTCGGCATGTACTCGAAGCCATTCGATCGGCTGACCTTACACTCAAGCCAGAGAAATGCCATTTCGGTTACGAGGAACTGAAGTTCCTTGGTCACGTCGTAAGCGCGGCAGGTGTTCGGCCTGATCCTGAGAAGACTGCTGCCGTAGCAGCTTTTCCCGCTCCAACCGATAAGCAAAGTGTGAGACGATTTTTGGGCTTGTGTGCATATTATCGACGCTTCATTGAAAATTTTTCGAAGATTGCAGATCCGCTATTTCGCCTTACGCGTGACGACACGCCATTCCTCTGGACTGATGCACAACAGACCGCCTTTGCGGAGCTACAACGTTGCTTGTCTTCTCCTCCCGTGCTCGGTCATTTTGATGAGGATGCCGACACAGAAGTACGCACTGACGCCAGCAATATCGGTCTCGGAGCTATCCTGGTGCAACGACAAGACGGCACTGAACGAGTTATAGCCTACGCGAGCCGCACTCTGTCACGCGCAGAGTCCAATTATTCCACCACAGAGAAGGAGTGCCTCGCGGTTATTTGGGCTACCACAAAGTTTAGGCCGTATCTCTACGGGCGGCCATTTAAAGTTGTGACCGACCATCACGCTTTGTGCTGGTTGACCAACCTCCGAGACCCTTCTGGACGATTGGCACGTTGGAGTCTGCGACTCCAGGAATTCAACATCACCATCGTGTACAAGTCAGGCAGGAAACATGAAGATGCTGACACGTTATCACGGGCACCTATTAAATCTCAGAATCCTGACGAGGAAGACGACAGCGCCTTTCTGGGAGCCCTCAGCGGGCCGGATCTGCTCGCTAAACAGCGATCGGACGCTGAATTAAGACCCGTCATCGATCACTTAGAAGGCGGCATCGCGTCCATTCCTCGCCCACTTTCGCGACGGTTGTCGTCATTTTGCCTACGAGGGGGCATCTTATACAAAAGAAACACAGGTGCCGGCGACAAACCACATCTGCTAGTAGTACCTCAAGCCCTTCGCGACGACATCCTATTAGCCTGCCACGACGAGCCGACATCTGGTCACTTGGGCTACTCAAGGACTCTGGCCAGGGTACGGCAACTGTACTACTGGCCTAGACTGACTGCTTGCGTCAAACGCTACGTGAAAGGATGCCGTGAATGCCAGCGCCGCAAGTCACCACCCTGCAAGCCTGCAGGCCTTCTACAACCCATCGACCCTCCGCGTACGCCGTTTGATCAAGTTGGAATGGACCTTCTTGGACCATTTCCCTTGTCTTCCTCCGGCAATAAGTGGATCATTGTCGCAACTGACTACTTGACGCGTTACGCTGAGACGAAGGCACTACCACGCGGGACAGCATCTGAAGTTGCCCAGTTTTTTATGCATCACATTGTGCTTCGGCACGGCGCACCGTCATTCATCATCACTGACCGAGGGCCGGCATTTACGGCGAAGCTTCTGGATGACATCTTCAAGCTGAGCTACACGAGTCATCGAAAGGCCACTGCATACCACCCTCAGACTAACGGCTTGACAGAAAGACTAAACAAAACACTGGCAGACATGCTCGCTATGTACGTGGATGTGCAGCACAAGACGTGGGACGAAATCCTACCGTACGTAACGTTTGCGTACAACACTGCCACGCAGGAAACTACACGCTTCCCGCCATTCCGCCTCGTTTATGGTCGAGATGTCCAAACTATGCTAGACGCCATGATGCCATATGAAGATACCGACCAGCTCGACCAGTTAGCTCCTGACGTCGAGGAGTACATTCAGCGCGCCGAGGAAGCGCGTCAACTGGCCCGCGTGCACATAAGACAGCAGCAGTGTACCGATGCAATAAGGTACAATCTCCACCATAGACAAGTGACCTATGAGCCTGGTGACCAAGTTTGGGTTTGGACACCCATTAGACGGCGAGGCCTCAGCGAGAAACTCCTCAGCAAGTACTTCGGACCATACACAGTACTAAGGCGTGTAAGCGACGTGAACTATGAAGTGATCCCAGATGGAGACCTGCCATCGTCCAAGCGCTGTTTACCACGCGCAGAGACTGTACATGTGGTCCGCCTCAAGCCGTATTGTACACGGTGAAGTGTACTAGTGAAACAACCTTTTTTTTTTTGTTCCCGACCACAGAACACATTTTTCCGTGTGCATTTCCGTATGTGTGCTAGTGCGTCCCCCCCCCCGCACTTTATTTTGTCTTACCTAATTTGTGTAGTTTCCATGTACGTTTTGTGTTTGAGCATCGAGTCGATGCTCCGTTGGGAGGGGGAATAATGCCACCTGGTGTTTTGAGCCAGCGCTGCTTGCCCAGCAAAAACGGTGATTGAAGACGACGAAGTCAAGGATCTTGCGCCAGCTGGTGAACCGTCCTCCTTGTGTCTGACATTTTCGTGTCTGGCTGCTGATCCTGCTGCTTATTCTTGCCTTAGCGCGTGACAATATCTTCGCATCTTGCGCACGATGTCAACTGTCGCCAAGTCGCCCAACAGCAAGTTCTTCTCAGCTTGCGTGTACTCGCTGTTTCAAAGGAACCTGTTCCGTACATGAAGCGCCATCTCTTGTGCTGAGGATGAGGGCTGAGCGCTCTCAAGTGACGCGTATTTCCCTTACTACAAGGCGGCACAGTGAACACAAAGTGTGCATTGTAAAACATGCGTGCATCACGGTCCGCGGTGACGATGACATGGCTTCCGGCAGGCTGGCACCAGCTCTACCTTTAATTTCGTTTAAGCTACGTCTGAGTGAACGCGATAAAATCGGCTTGAGTTGACTTGTCCGGCTGAAATTCGGTTGTTAGAGTTTCTTTCACAGCCTTCTCAAAAAAGAAAAGAGGAAAGACCAATTAGCTGTCATGCGCACGAGGTTAATGGCATTTTTGCTTTTGCGATTTGTCGTTTCTGGGCGTACTCGACGATGGCGATGTTCGGCTTAGCCTGTTGGAACTTTATTTAACTCGTACAATAAACAATTTTGGGTTGCATTTGTTGCCCAAGCTATCTTTTTCCTTATTTTTCCCAAGGCGAACTAATATTGTACATGTCCGAATAGCCGAAACCGTCACGTTTCTGAAGACATCACTAGCAATGCCCTTTGCATTAAAAGGAGCAACATGGTCAGATGGATGCCACCATTGTAGTTGGTTCGGTAGCATAATGTTTGAGGAAATTGCACGAGAGGCCACGCTCGAGCAGACTGAGAGCCAGAGAAAGGGAAAGGCAAGAGATGTTGTGTTGTGCCTATTTTTTATTGAATTACGTCTCTTGCGCTATTTTCGTGCGTGGTATCATGTAGAAGCATAAAAATTTTCTTCGACTTATTTGCATTAAACCATTATGCTTTCTCAAATGACTCAATATCTCCTGCGAGGACGTTACCAACAAGAAACAGCCGCATACTTATAATTCACCTTAATTTTCACTCTCATACTGATTTATTCAAGCATTTTTCTTTCTCGCAAACCTGGAACTATGTTCTAAAGTACGTTCGGTAATGGTCAATTTGTTTGTAGTGCTTTTATGTTTTGTTTATCAGTTGTATATGTCCTAGCGTTATCTTTTTCGTCTGGTATCTTGTAGAGGAGTTGCAGGTAGTTTACTGTCTTTTATCGTGCTAACTTAATTTTGTACCACACCTATATCTTGCGTTAGTCCTGATGGGCTCTGAAAATGAATGAATGAATGAATGAATGAATGAATGAGCAGGGATACAGGAACATGAGTCGTCATTCGTTCGGCAGGGCAGCTCGTTACATTGTGACTGGAACAATGCAATCTGGCGAAAGTGAAAGGGTCTACCATACGCGCCCACCCGCATTCTAGTAAGCGTACGTAAGCGCGGATATGATTTACGGCTTGTAGCACGCGAGCACTCGAAGTATCTCGCTGGGTTTCGCCTGGAAAGCCTAGCCCGACGGAGGGGGCCTACAACTCTTGTCGTGCGAATTCCTCTTGTCAATCCGCGGGGGTTCACGTGCTGCAAGAGTCGGCGACGTTCCACACGAGCCAAAGCCAAGGGCTCGGGCTCGTCCCACCTCGCGGCACACGCTGGCTCGTTAGGCGATGAGTTCCGAGGCAGCCAGCCCGCAATTGGCCCGAACTGTGCTCGCGAACGAGCACGGCGTCGCTCGTTAGCCCAATATTGTGTTACCGCCGGCTCGGCCCTTCGTGGCGGCGGCCCCCGAGCGAGGCCCTCCTCCCCTTGGGCCACGTGTCGCCCTCACTGCCTCGCGCACGCATGGCTCCTGCTGGAGAGGCAAGACGCGAACGACGCTTCGTTCTCTGACCGAGAAAGGCGGGATCGCTGCGCGATGGAAGAAAGAAAAAATGAAAGAGAGAGAGAGAGAGGTTTTAGATTAGAAAGCTTTTCGCCTTCGTGAGTTCTCTCAAAGGGGCCTGAGATGGTTACTAGAACTTCGGCCTGTACATTGCGTACAGGGCTTAATAGCAAGCGGGAAACGCGTTTAACTGGAGAAGCAGTTGCGAATAACCGTGGCCGCAGCAGTTATGTGCGCCAGCAAAGCGGTCGGCATTGTCGCTTCCTCGCTTTGCTTGTGCTTGTTACTAAAATACTTGTTTACGGGTTGTGCTTGCATGCGACCGTTAGCTAGCGTAAAATACCATGTTGCGAACTCCAGTGCGGCGCCTCCGTTGAACCGAGAAAAGGTCGGGGCCCGTATTTAAAAAAAAAAGAAAGAAAGAAAGCTCTTACGCTAGAATTGCTGGTAAGAGCAGATTGCAGCCGATTCTGATGCCGGAGGTGGTATTAACGAAGGTCGCCTGCCAAAAGCAACGAATTCTTACGAACGAGAAGCATTGCGAATACGGCCCATGGGCCGCAACGCTTCGACACTACAGAATCCACATAGAGCTTCCACCGTGTAGTCTATATAGAAAGTCTAATGTTGTTGCCCAGCTCCTCAGCCATTTGCAAGGCGTCTGTATGGCAGGGTGCGGATTCCTGTGACCAGAAAGCCATTAGACAGACTTCTTCGTAACTTCACGTTTATACACTTACTGCAGGCTTTTAACTGAAGAGGGCAAGGATATAAATATCTTAAAAAATTCGCCTCCATTCGACCCTATGAAAGTGCACGTACAGCAAAGATGTTGACGACGTTACACACCACCAGAAAAAGCGACGTACGTCAGGCCCGCATGCACGTGTCCGAAGTGCAGCAAGCATCTTCCTTCTTCGAGGCCCTCCACCTAGCGCAAGTGCTTTATTGAAATAATTGAATTTCTCAAAGTAAAATGCGTCAGAAAGTTCATAAAATGCGGCTTACGCACAACCAGCAGACTTGATAGTATCGGATTGTAATTCGAATACACGAAAAAACAATAATTATGTTACACGGAAACACAAAGCCTTCCAGCTGCCGTTTCTATTTGTGTGAGCAAAACCGCGCACGCGGACGCGAAAAATATCCACAAACTAGATGCTAACAAAATAATAAAGCAGAAATATGAACAGAAAATACTAGAAGGTTCTGGGAGCCTGGCCTGACAGGTTATAAGATATAAAAGCTAAAAAAGGTCTTCTAGGATGTTTCAAGGCGACAGACTTCAGTGCCCGACTGTAGAGGCGTCGGCATTGTCGAGTGTACGCGCACAATTTGAACTCTTGCCTTCTCTGTACCCCTCCCTCTCTCTCCTTCACTTCCCCTTTCTCCTCCCCACATATTGCGTAGCTAACTGCACGAAGTCTAATCGACCACCCTGCCCTTCTTTCCTTCTCTATCTCTGTCGAAAAAAGACATTTCCGATTGCGTAGACAACACGCCGACTACCTAAAAACGGTGTTTCGCCCAGCTGCTCTGTTTTATCTGTCTAGCCCTGGCTCTTAACGTTTCACGGACCATTAGACGAGACAATTAAACGTTTCAAAAAAAAAATGAGAAATTTTCAAAGAAAGTGTTTGACGACGGCCAGTAAAGCTGAACAACAATACGCTACACGCATTTACAGTGCAAGTTGGGGAGAGAGAGAGAGAGAGACCGAGGAAAAGGGAAAGGCAGGGAGGTTAACCAGAGAGGGAGGTCCGGTTTGCTACTCTAGGCTGGGAATCCGAATGCCAGACTGTGTGGTCAATCTGCCAAAATGTTCAGCCTTTTCTCGGATCCCGCTGTCCGTGAACTTCTCAAGCCGGCCGAAAAATTGAGGACAATTATTTGCGGCTTCATAGGCCGATCGACATCGTGCCTGCGGGACTTTGTAATAAATATGCGTGCACACACCGAAATAGTCAAGGTCAAACCCTAAACGCAATGAACCACCGCTAAGTTTCCACCGACACTAGCTGGACAGAGAAACCGAATCTATGGTCAGATAGTGCAATGATAGGGCAATGCCCGACCTACCTGCGGCGAAGGTGAAACAGGTGTTGAGCACTCCCCATACGCGGGCCGATCCCGAAGGTAGTTAAAATTAAATTATGGGGTTTTACGTGCCAAAACCACTTCCTGATTATGAGGCACGCCATAGCGGAGGACTCCGAAAATTTTGATCACCTGGGGTTCTTTAACGTGCACCTAAATCTAAGTACACGGGTGTTTTCGCATTTCGCCCCCATCGAAATGCGGCCGCCGTGGCCGGGATTCGATCCCGCGACCTCGTGCTCAGCAGCCTAACACCATAGCCACTGAGCAACCACGGCGGGTCCCGAAGGTGGTTGATAACCAGGCCGACCAGGTGCGAAGATGCAGTTCGCCATTAAAAGGGCCGCATTCACAGCTTCGAAGGTCATCATTCTTCAGAGAGTGGAGTGGCACTGAATTTTTACACCACGCTTCCTTGTAAGAACTAATTCAGACCAATCCTGACGCTGGACATATTGACACATGAACTTAATAATACGAAGGCATTAGGATGCCTTATACCAGCCGTGGCTGCTTTGGCTGGTGTTCAGCTGCAAAGCACGAGGTCGCGGGATCGAACCCCGGCCACGGCGGCCGCATTTCGATGGGGTCGAAATGCGAAAACATCCGTGTGCTTAGATTTAGGCGCACGTTAAAGAGCCCCACGTGGTCCAAGTTTCCGGAGTCCCCCACTATCGCGTGCCTCATAATTAAAGTGTGGTTTCGGCAGATAGAACCTCATAATTCAATTTTAATCAGAAGCCCAGTGAAGCGGAAAATTCGGCGTCCGTTGTTAATTATCATCCTATGGAACCAAAACCGGCGTGACCAAGTGATGACGCCACGTTCACGGCGCTGCGGCTCGCACTGCGAAATCTCCCGCTAAATAGCCACGGCGTCGGACCTGGCCCACTCCCGAAATTAGATTAAGGTGTATTAAGGTTGGTATAAGTTATAGAAAGGTGGATTAAGGTGGAGTTTCAATTTAAGCTGACAACTTCGATAAGTCCTAACGCTTTTGCATTCAAATCAGGTAAAGATACTTAAATAGCTGTCATTTTCTCATATTACTGCGGTGAACGCTTTTTCACTGACTAACAAACGTTAAACGTTATCGCTCAGCGCAGGACGCGCCTGCGCGAGGAAGTGGCAGGGCGTTCTTTACTCCTAGCAGCGCGCGGCCAGCAGCAAGCATTTTCTCCGTCATCCGGCGGGAGCCGACCTTGTTCACCGAACGCACGCTTGAGAGCAGCACGATACTCCTGCGCAAGCGCTCCGTCACGTGGCTTTTTTTTCATATTTCGCGGCCTCTCTTTGCAACCAGGAAAAAAGGACTACGTGAGAGGTTTCATAAAGGAAACAACTCGATAGGGGTTTCTTAAGGTGCTCTACAAATCTGCGTATCATACTGAAGTACTAAAGCGCCAAACAGACGACACAAGAAGAGACACGGACGAGCGCTTACTAACAACTGATGCTTTATTGACGGACGGTTACCATGCCATTTTCGACAACGTGTGAGTTGCGCCGCTAGATTTGCGTATATATATTGTGTGTTTCCGTCAATGAAGCATCAGTTGTTAGTAAGCGCTCGTCCCTGTCTCTTCTTGTGTCGTCTGTTTGGCCCTTTAGTACTTCAGTAACATGCACCAACTAGCCCAACAAAAAGTTCTGCTGCGTATCATAATTGGGGGTCCTTAGCCAATAAAGAAAAAGTTGGGTAATTAAACTTAATTTGTGAGTTATAGGGAAAACAAAAAAAGATGTCTGAGTTACTGTAGGCGACTGCGAATAATACGCGTTCGGTTCAATTCGCATCCGACGCGCCTTTCATGTTTAAATTCTTGGCTCAAGTTATGTGGGACACCCTCTATAAAAGCCGACGCGCTTGACCAAATGTATCGACCCACTGATAAGATTCCAACGACCGTCGACTGTGCTCGCCGCTATCGTTTGGGTTTGAGTGTAGCCTGTTTTTTTAAAGCGAGGCTTTCTATATCTCACCGATTCGCCC